>NC_056466.1:10250390-10557890 GCF_008729295.1 Plectropomus leopardus
TTATCTTGTTTACTGTATTAAGTTAGCCCGTTTCAATTTAAACTTGAAAATAAAACAAATTGTCAAATACTCATATTGAACAGCCAAATCCGTTTCAACTGCCGTAATTCTGAGTCGGGTACAGCCCTCCTAAAATTTACCTCTTGACTGATGCCACCCATCCTCATACCTATATTTGCATTTTTACAGCCACCACACTTTCATATCACGTTATCAACCTCCTGAAATATTTTGATAAAATAATCAAAGGGCATTGCAGAGGTAAATGCTATTATTTGGAATTCTCTGTTTTCTAGCAGCTGAAATCAACACTATTTTACAGTTGAACTAAAAAAACTGAGTTGAACTAAAATCCAGAGTCTTCTTTTTTTTTTTTAGATAAAAAAATCCACAAAAAATCCAGGCAAGTCTGAAAGGTGACTGAGACCTTCAAAAGTGCTGTTAAGACCGGTCTTAGGACCAAGTGTCATTGACCTAAATGTTTTGCTGTCAGAGTGATTTTATGTTAAGGTGGTTGAAGAAGCTTGTTGTCTGTGGAAATCTTTGTAGGCAGGCCTACATCAAAAACAAAAGAAATACTGATTAGAAACTATAACATTTACAAGTAGCATGCAGCAATCTGACGAGAACCCAATGGGTTCTGTATTCATTGTGAGGTGGCTGGGCCCTACAAAAGTATTGTTAAGACCGGTCTTAAATTTCAAAGAAGAAGCTTCAAAAATAGCCTCTGTCTTCAGTTAGGTTTGATTCTAAAATCTGGCAGTTCCTGGTGGGTTGAGTTGTGTCCGGTTCGGCTGAAATTACATTGCCTCTCATCACCAAGACAGAGGAGACCATTGTGGTCCAGCAGTGACCAAAGTGGAACTATGAGTGAAAAAATATATTTATAATGATATGTAAATTTAAACTTATTTTAATCTCAGTTCATTTCACTGTAATTGCTGTGCATGCTTAACCTGTTTTAAGAGCTGCAGGCAATAATAAATTCAATGATTTTATCATAATAAATAAAAGCAATTTTAGCATTTAAATAAATCTGATGTTTGATAAGCTATAAACAACTGTGCTATTTATTTCAACATTACTTAATTGGTCTATTAGATAAGATGGTGTGGGAGTTATTAAAATAGTAGATGGTTACAGCAACTACAACTGTTGGTAGGGCTGAGATGCCCAGTCTGTTGGATGTTAGTATTTAGAGAAATGCAAATTAACCACCTGTGCAGGATGGCAGAATTAGTAAAATTACTAATTAATAATTAAAAAAGTATTCTGCTGCTGGAAAGATGGTCTTTTCATAAAACTGGGCTTTTTATGCAGCAGAAAGATGAAATACTTTTGAAAGTGGAGCTACATGACCAGAAAAAAACAAGGAAAAGGGCAGTGTCATTTGCATTTGCTAGGTAGAAAACCTAAGACTTCCAGAATGCTTTGCGGTGAACCGCACGAATAAACGCCACAGCTGTGGGTGTCATAATGCAAAGATGACCATTTTCCCAAAGTAAACAATATAGTGGCCGTCTTGTTATAAATGATCTCGAATTACATTGAAACAATAAGCTAAAATATGTTTCTGGAAACATTTCAATCAGGAAATAGGCAACACAGTGACAGAATCTCGGTTCATATTTGATCAACACTGTTTTGATTTACTATTTGACCTCAGTTTCTTCAGCCTCCGTTTTTATAATACATGGAAACAGTACAGTGCCGACGTTTTTTCACAAATTCTTGTATTACAGCCAAACAGTGCACTAAAAAACATTTCTGAGGACATTTTGGGCGAGAAACAGGCACTATAGTAACAGAATCTTGGTTTATATTGGATCAGCGCTGCCTAGTTTTACCATTACAAAGCTGGTTTAAAAACTGACAAAGTAATCCTTAAAGTACACTGAGTACATCTGTGAGTTTTAGTTATTTTCTGAAACTTACCAAAAGTAGAACAGAATCATTGTGTGTTGGACTGGTTTGAGAGCTTAAGCCATGTGGGTGGGCTCATGCATATTGAACTTCTGCAACAATGATAATCAATTTATTAAATCTATCACCAAATCACATTTGGAGAGCAGAGCACATTACATAAACAGAGGCACTTAGTGAGATCAAAAGCTCTTTGCTCATTCAGGAGCTCCACCAACACTTAGCCAGTGAAGCACACTGCAGGGACACTGACCTTTGTAACGCTTTCATAAGAAAACAGGCTTCATACCAATTACAAATACTACGCTGGGCTTCACAGAGAGGAAACTTTACCTCCCGCTGCATCAGTTACCATATGAATAACATATGAGCAATGATCTCCTGCTAAAAAATTACAATCTTCTCCCTTATGTATTCAAGCAATTAAGTAATCATTATTCACAACACGTGGACAAAGACGATAAGCATTAAGAGTCATCTCTGCATCCCACTAAACTGTTAAGATCTCTATGAAACATGTATGAATAAACTCATTCTTTGAAAAAAGATATTTGATTTATTTATGATTTTATACTTGCAGATGGAAATCATAAATATGCATAACCTACCTCATGTCAGAGCTGTTAGAGAGGCTGGCATTTTTGATTAGTTGGAACTGCAGGCCCAGGGCTATTTGTCATTAATTCAAAGCCAGAATATTTATTATTGTTCTGTATTGAGCTAAACTGTGCCCCCCCATAAAAAAAGGGAGAAAAAAAGCTATCATAATGATTGTTGCTTGAGTCTAGCTTGAAAGTATCAATGATAACGCGTACTCAGAGTACAGCTCACAGCTTTGTTATGAGTGGATGGCTATGGCGGGACAGCCCACACATAATGACTGTTTACACCAACATACACTGAATCTTTTTGTCCTGTCAGTCAGAGAGAAACACATACTGAACAATGCAGTAAATAGAGGCTACAAAAAACACCATTCAGGAAAAAAAAAAAACATCTCAACCTTATGACACTTTCATAGTCTGATGCTCTATACAACTTTCCCAGTAGACCACACTCACACACACACCAACTGGACTTATACAAAAAGTGCAATTATTTCCATGTGAAATTAGTGTACATATTTTCTTATATATATTTTTATTTACATTTTTCTTCTAGACTGTTTTTGTTGGCACACTGTAATTTTATTTTATTTATGTTACAGTTTTTACACCTTATTTTTTTATCATACTTGGCACCTTGTTCTTTATTATCTAACATTTTTATATTTTTATATTCGTAATTATTTTTTTTTACTATTGTATTGCTCTTTCGCTGCTTATACTTCTTCGGACCGCATAGCAGCTGAGACAGTTAATTTCCCCACGGTAGGACTAATAAAGAATTATCTTACTTACTTAGGATTATCTAACTTTCTTGCGCTGGGGCAGTCTTGGGATTTCACCTTAGGGTGGGCTCAAACACAGAACACAAGGTATCATGTTCAAGCACAAAAAAAAACTCTCAGTACTAGAAATGGACTGATTTTATTGGCAATGTGGGACTCTGGGGGGTCCGCCCCACCAAAGCATTTTCTCCTGAGGCTAATGTGTTTTTTTTTTTGTTTTTCTTTTTCAATTCTTTGCAATGGGAGTGCAGCTTATTTACAAAATGCTAGCCGCCACACTAAATACGGATATTTACACACATTTTCATGGTAAATATTTCGAAACTTTTTTTCGAAAAATGGGAAAAACAAATTATCTATTAGAATGGACTACTACCTGTATAAATGTAGTTAAATATAGAGTAGGTCATTCTATCAAGCACAAATACCTATCAGAATAAAGTACCATCTGTATAAATGTAGTTAAATTTGAGGTAGGTAATTTTAGCCAAATTAAGAGTATAATCAGTCCAACAATTGTCATGTGTGTCCCTGCCTCAAGCAGTGACTACTCCGCTCAGTAGTCCTCTGTTTTTTAAATAAATCAGTATTACTGATTAATCCCCTGCATCCTGCTAGATTTGACATTCCACAAAAGTAAAATCGCCGTGCTGTCAAGCCTCACAGTAGATTCTTATAAGCTGTGTCGTAAACGTATGAAGATGATGCCAAGCTAACAACGCAGCAGCTACAGGGTTGTAAATACCAATAAGCTTAAGATGTCATAAAACAACATGTCTTGTTTCAAATAATTAGTTTCATCTAACTGGCAGAGCCTCAGATCAGGAGCCTGAGCTGTAGATAGAAGGTCACAGAGGCCAATTAGAGGGTTCAGCATGGCTGCAGAGATGGATGAGGCAGATACATCAGATGCAGAGTCTAACATCAATATGATTGCTCTATCTTGATAATAATTTAGATATTTGGATTAGCACTACCCATTAAAATAACCCATTAAAAGATAAGTATAAGGGATACTGAGGCATTTGCTAAGTTTGATTACTTTTAAGAAGGCTAAATGGATTGAAACTTATTAAAGTCTTTAATCAAAAAGTACTTCATAAAGCAGATTATCTATCTGAAAGTGAAAAACACTCCACTCTGTTGCTTTAGCCAGCGGATAACAGTCATCTTTTCATTTTTGACTGACATATGAAATATGATAATTTGGCTCCCATTCAAACAGGGATGATGCACTAAGTGAAGCTGTCAGAAGGCGTCTCTCCTCAGCAACACTAGTCAGAGTCCTGTTGCCACATCCTGACAGTTCTAAGACTCTTTGTTGAATTGTGATCCCCCGATGTATTGCGACAGCATCTGTGCTTTCATTTTCAATTTTACCGGCTCCAAAGGCCCATATGGAGACTGTCTGAAGCCATTGTGTCACTTTGTATGCAGATCTTTCAGCTCTTTACGCTGCTACTTGGGTTTTATCCTTGCACCTTGTTGCTTGGATGCAGAATAACCATTTATTCTAAAACCCTTTCTTTTACCAGAATGATTAAAAGATTGGCTGTGTTTCCACTTTGTGTTATCCACATGCGCGAGACAGTGCAGCAAGGGTTGATTTTTAATGTGAAATACACTGTAATCCCATTCAGCTGGGCCATTGGAGATAAACACTGCAAGATGTGCCTTGAGGTTTATTTATTCCCCCATAACTTTGAGTTCAGAGGTAGCAACAACAATCAAGTAAAAGTAGAATCTGGCTTCTTTGGGAGTTCGCACCTCTACAGAGTGAAAAACCTTGAAATAAGGCTACACCCACCAGCGCATACTCTGCATAGTAATATGTGAGACACCCTGTTCAGTGATGTTTAACACTGTGTTTGTCAAAAACATTTTAATGTCGCTGTGTGGATCTCTTTGTGCAATATTTCTTCAGTGGGTGCAATTTCATATTAAAAGTTGAACTAGTAAGTTGACTTGTAAACTGTGATGGATGTTTACAAGGCACAGTTCTAGTGACACTTTTACCGCTCGCCTTCATTTCTCTTCCAAATAACTTTGTCTAACCGCATGGGGTTTGTTTACAGCATGACCAATTGGACTTATTTTTAGCATTATCTTTGTGTTCCAAGATCTTACCAATTACTTTTGTGACTACATAACTGATGGAACCAAATGCTGCAGCTATGAAAATAAAAAGTGGTAATAAACTTTGGTTTTCCCTTTACTCCCTGTGGTCATCTTGTTTCTGGTAGAACAAAGATTTAGCTTTGTGCTGCTTGGAACAACTGGAGTTACTCCTTCTTATGAAATACTAGAAATTTCTGTATGGCCGAATAAATCTTTGTCAGTTTAGTTAAGAGGTGCTTAGTGCCCCTGTAGTTGTATAAGACTCATAAACCCACTGAGCCCTCCCAGCAGCCAACAGTTTTAAAAACATGCTTAATGTCATGAGACAGTTGCACATCCATTCTAAAATTACGTGTTAGGTTTAGGAAAAACATCATGGTTTGGCATTAAATAAGTATTTTTGTCACTAACATAATGTGACGTGAGTCATGTGACATGACATGTCACATAGGTCACTAGTGTAGCATGATACAGATACTTGTTTCTTAGGCTACATCGTTATGAGGATGTCAATGTTGACTTTGGGACACAAACAGTGGTCTCCTGGGTATGGGTCCTGAGTTTGTTTGACACATCCACCCACACAGTTACAAGACTGCATCAACATCACAATAATGTTACATAGACATGGCAACCAATATCATGTTTAGAATAACAGTAATAATAGCATCTAGTCCATAGATCAATTTATGTCAGCCTTTACATGTAAACATCACAAGAATGGTCAAATGGTGAGAGAGTATAGACGAAAAAAGTTCACCTCCCAGAAGCAGAAGGTCAATATTCTCTCCTCTACAATAGCATTTAATAGATTAACTGGTAACTTAAATCTGCACTTATAAATATTGTTTTACAGTAACAATATATCAAATCACAATGTGTAATATGTAAAAGGGGTCACAAACCCACAGGAACTCATCACCAAATTCTGCAGCTCCCCACTATGGTCTGTCTAAGCGTCTGTCTTCTAATTGGAGTTACAGCAATTATGTGGTGAGAAACAAGACTCCTAATAAATGCTGATGATGGTGTGTGTCAACTTGATGTGTAAAAAGATAACTGTTTGTTAATACATTCACCAGAACAGCTTTTGATACAGATGACAGCTGACTAAATTTATTTGATGATTACATATAGTACTGCACTGCAGTCATAACATACACTACAAATCACCGAGGATATAGCCCAATAAAGCCAGAAAGCTTATTTCCATTGTGGTCCTCAAGTAAAACCTTTACACAATATAAGATAAAACATCACATCAATAAGACATCAAGTGCCAACAAGGCAATCAATGTGTAAATAAATAGCAGCATAATAAGTCAATGGCGCATTTATAGGTTTTATGCTGCCTTCAAAGTGGCCAAAGTGTGAAACGATAAAAGTAACTTTAACCGTCAGATTCCAGTAGATTAATACAGAAAGATGCCCTGAAAATGCTTAGAATAATGGTACGATTGAACATCTATAGTTCTTTGACCAAGTGGTCAAATCAAAACATAATTACGATGAAGTTTTTCGTGGCATGGACAGAAAGATACTGAGTAGAAAGAAAACAAAATAGAAACATGCGGGGCTCAACAGTAAGTATTGACCAAATGCACGAGTCAAGTGAAAGAGAGTGAGAGTGAGAAGCACAGGCAATGCTTTCAAAGATCTTGGAAACAGGAGTTTAGTTGATTGTCTTGATCAGTTTGCCTCAAGTTTGAGAGCAAGGCGAATAAAATGGAATCAATTTTCATGACAGTGTACTCTAGTGTTTGACGGTTTGTGATAACCGCAAATGAAAGCATTTCTATAGGCACGAGTAAAAATTGACTTTAATGTTGTGACACACATGAACACATTAATGTTGAACCCTGAAATAAACAGAGTTCCTACAGCTTAAGGCAAACTGGATTTAAGACTTTTTAGAAATGTTTGAATCTTGGAATTAAATTAAAAAGAAAAGAAAAATACATAAACTGATATCAAGTACTAAGGGTTATCGATAATTTAGCCCAAAAGTTTATTTTAATATACCACATGACTTTTTTGCCTCGTCGCAGTCACAAAGACATAATAGAACTGGGGAAATACCTGGTGTCTGTTGGCGAGTTTTCTTGGTAATTTTTTTTTCTCACTCTGCACTGATTCCCATTGACCAAGATCTTCTTAACTCTTATACAAGACAAAGAAATTACAGCGATATTAGATTGGCTATATTGAGAGGCTGCAATAGAAATAAACCTGCCAATGTTCTGGACATCCATCGCCAAGGTTATTGGAATGTTATTGCCAGAGGAAAGACGCATAACATCGCAAGATAAGTCGCACAATATCACACTATGAAAACAGTCATTGTTCAAGTGTTTTTTATCAAAAATTTGAAAATATCGCTTACGTTTTGTGCAAATCTGTAATGGAAACCCACCTAGTGAATGGTCTGCGCTGAGTATCCCAGCCAGAAACAACATGAGAGTTGTCAGTTTCACTATTTCCATCAGCATGACATTAATACGAGAGGCGTATTAAGATTTGTATTTTTACATTAGAGTTGAAGTTTGGACCTGCTGTGCAGAATATTTCAGAAAAGCAGAGAAGTGAAATTCCAAGAAACCGTTTGACCTGCAGATTCATGTGGTGCTGATCAGTTACACTGTAAAGCTGTTTACTCAGCGTAGTCAAATTAATTATATGCAGGTCAGGCTTGTTTGAGAAAAGAAATTAAATGTTATTAAGCATTTTCTTTCATCCAGTCTCAAGGCTTTAAGTAACCCCAGTAAATGTGACCTTTTAATGTTCCTGAGAATAAAGTGATATGATTTCTTATCCATCAGTGCATCTATAGGAGCTCAAGGTCTGGAAGAGGTTATTTTTTTCACAGGAATCACTTCGAATGCATCCCCTTTGAGTCGAATTGACTTTTTTTGTTGATAGGTTTAAAGGGTGACTGAAGGAAAAGAAATGAAACTGAATAAATGGTGGTTAGAGGAGCCAAAAAATGTAGTATGTCAAAATGGAAATGCGTGGCAGACACCTGGTTGAGTCAGTAAATGGAAAAAGACAGCTGGTGTTTCCATTTCTTGATTGTGTAAGTTATAAACTCTTTAGGATTGGGCCAATCTTGTCGGTTCACCTTGTGATTTTCAATTTCTTTTTTTTTTTCCAAAGGATGTTTATTTGCTTTTTGATGAAAATGATTTACATAAATAACAAACACTGTGAGAAGAGTGCAGATGCTGTGTGCTACAGAATTACATGAAAGAATAATGATGAAAGACATCAAGCCCTAATGAGGCATCTGGAATCGCATATAAAAAGGCAACCTGGTGTATTCCTTCACTCCCTGGGAAATTGGTGCTTGTCCTTGATGCCTTGTGCCTTGCTGACAGGATGGATGCGGTGATTTGGTTGCCAAATGAAGAGATTTTTTTCTGCTGTATTTGATATTTTGCCTATAAATTCTTCAAGTATTCAATGACAAGTACAGAAAACTCATCAGGCAACATAAGGCCAGACCGAGATGCCTCCCTGTAAACAGAAACTTTAATCATAATTAAAGTAAAGTTAATCAAGTACACTGGCAATGAGATTTGTTCCACCCAAATTTTGGGAGACCCACAATATGATTGGCTTTTATACAGCTGGCTGTATAGAACGAGGCACCAACAATTGTCTAAAGCACGTGATTAAGAGGGCATGCCAGTTTTATAGTCTGCGTTGGTTATTTATGGCAACTCAAACTGACAGCATGCAACAGGGTTAGAGCTCCTCAAACACCGATGCTGCAATCTGGCAAAGATTAAATATCAGTTTAAAGGTCAATTAAGCTTGATTTTCACTCTGACTCAGAACAAAACGTGTCTCACAGGACCTAAGTAGGCAGTTGAATTAATTACCAAAAAGGTCTCGCAGATGAAACTGCTTCTCGGATAAAAGTGCTGCTTGTATGGATTGGCCAAAATCAGCCAATAAAACTCTTATAACCGTTGAACTCTTCTCGCCCCATCCATCCAAGTGGAGCAAAATGTCTTACTACAGGTAAAATTGCTAGGAAATTAGGTGTGGATATTCATGGTCCCCAAAGGATCAATCCAACTGTTTTTATGCCCCTCTAACCCTTCTTCCAGAACCACCATATTAGTCCAAAACTTGTACTCATGAAGGCAGATCGCTATGGAAATTAACTTTGCTCAGTAAATTTCGTGAAACTGCTCATTTACACTCCCCAGAGATTTAACCCTTCTCACTTTGGACATGCTGTGTGCTTTTCCACTTGCACCACACACACTGAGGCCAAAATATCAACTTTTCACATGAGATATTGAGAGCAATTTCCATGAAATATATGTGGATATTCATATCACTGTAAAATTTTGTGCTGAACCCCTGATCCTTTCTCTAGCACCATCATTATCCTAAATATCAACTTCCACTTAAGATGTCTCATAATCAAATGGGCATATTTCAACCAGAGTCAGGGTCATTCACCTTTCTTTACACTTTTGTATCAAATGGAAAACGTGCAACATTTTCATGTGCATTACTGGAAAGCCAACATTATGTTGTACATTATTGTTGTTGCTGAGATGCAGTAACCTGAGAACTACACTTATCTGCTTTCTTGACAAGAGTTACAAAAGAAGTTAGATAGCACTGTCATTTATCAATGTGCTAATGTAACTGGGCTGTAGTTCTTGAGAGTGCTCGACCAGATTCTCAGCTAACACTAAACACTTGTGCATGTAACATGACCCAGGTTAAAATGTGCCTGTCAAGTTCTTCTATTTTTTGCCTGAACTTGAGAGGTGGAGAAGGTACAGAGGACACTTGGACAACTCAGCTCAAGTTTTCTTTATTAATACAATTTTCAAATAATTCATTGGAGATTTTAAAGGTTGAAAACCTTGGAATAAAGAGAGGGAAAAGAAAAACACACGTTAGTGAATAAGGCTTTTCGTACAGCACATGCTGATTTTTGTTTCCACAAGATAAATAAATAAAAGTAATTAGAATCTGTATTTTACCAATGTCTCAAATTTCATGAATTTAGTTTTTTATTTTTCCCATCCTAAAGTTGTGAGATGCAAATTGAACAGAATCATGAATACACCTTGCAATTAACTGAAACCCAAACAATTCTGCACAAAAAATAATAATAATAATAATAATAATAATAATAATAATAATATTATTATTATTATTATTATTATTATTATTATTATTATTATTATTATTATTATTATTATTATTATTATTAATTACAAAAGCACAAATAAGACATCTTTATTTATCTATAAAAATATAGATATCGCGCATCCTTGAAAATATAAATGGTTTAAAGCTTCACAAATAAGCAAATCTTAAAATGTATTCTGGAGAGGCTGCAGCTGAATGCAGCAGGGGCTATTGAGATGCAAGCAGCTTGAAAATTCTGCAAACAAACACTGCAAGCAGGACACGCATAAAAAGGAATTAACCAATGGCAAATAAGCAAACATGGGAAAGGCTGCACAAGAGTTTCCAGGAAAAAGACGAGCACTTTGGGTACAAGAGGCCTTTTACTCTCACCACTGCAACTGCTCCTCACAATGCTGCTCTAGTTAAAGAAAACAACCTCATGCCAGGCAATCAGCAGAGATTCCATCAAATAACTGTGCCCAAACAACAGCACGCAACTCCCAAAAATACCATAAACTGTCATCATTACTCTCCTGTATGTGCAGAGATTTAACAAGAAGATACAGTGTGTTGAAAAAAAAGTAAAGGTACTAGCAGCCAGACCTTTTTTTACTATGGATAGAGCAGGGTAGCTGCCTTAGTAGAGATTTTCACTGTTGGATAGATGGCTTTTTCATAAAACTGTGTTGTCTGTGCAGTAGAAAGATGCAAATACTTTAGAAATTGGTGCTGCATGACCAGAGAAAAAAGAGACATTCACTGTTGCCCAGGAGGTGTTAATATACATTTAACTAATATAACTAACAGAATGCACTTTGTCATACCAGACCAATAAAAACTCCCACTGGTGGGTGACGTAATGCAAGCTTGTCTGTTTTTACACTGAAATTAATATGGCGACCGGCTAACAAGAAACAACATTAGATTAAATATAAGCAGTGAGTTAATGTATGTTTCTGAAGGCAAAAACAAGAATTACAGGATGTTTGTGCCAAATTTAAGGAAATTCTCTCAAGGCCCTCTTGACATATCATGAGAATGAGAATGAGACCAACTCAAGGTCATAGTGACCTTGACCTTTGACCACAAATATCTAATCAGTTCATCTTGAGTCCAAGTGGACATTTGTAACAAATCTAAAGAAATCCTGTTGAGGCAGTCCTCAAAAATTAAACGAACGGACAGACAACACGGGCACATAATGCCTTCGGCCAGGGCTATCACCAGCGCAGAGGCATAACAATGATGATAGACGCCAGTGTCCGAAATTAACTTTCTGACTCTCTGTGGCTTATCACCACAGCCTCAGCATGTGAATAAGTTCCCTCTGGTAAGCAGTGATGCAGTTTGGTGTCTTAGTTCAAACTATGGCCTCTATGTTATTATTTCATTACTTTCATCAGTATGGGCGCAACACTAGCTAGCAGCAGACCGGCTATAAGTGATCAGCTGATGTTCCGAAAAGTAAACTGTAGGGGCGACCTCTAGCTCACCAGGTAGAGTGTGCACCCCATACACCATTTGTACAGATACAGCTAGCTAGCAGACAATGGATCCTCTGCTCTGAGCATCATGTTTAGAAACAAAAATTAGTGCTTTTGGTTTCACTATCCTGACCTGTGTAATGTTAATGCACAATGCTTTCAGTAAATCATTTTCTTTTATAAATGTTAACCATTTTTTGAGATTTAACAATGTATTGTCAAAAAAAGATTCATATTATATTTTGAGGGACTGAATTAAAACATTTTAATAGCAATTAAAACCTTATTTTTAGATTAACAAATTCAATACCTCCAAAGACTTTTTAAGGATGAGTGCAAATCCTGACCCCAATAGCTGCTTTGATTTTTTTTCCCAAAATTTTGCTCTAAAATCTTAAAAAAAACATCCAAATACAAATTGGTGATGTCATATAATGTGTTGTATGTAATGTGTATAATGTATTTCTAATTTATTTGACCTGTTTAATGTCAAGTTTCTCCTAGACACTTAAACATAACATAATGTTCCCATAAATGTACCACCTTAAAATACAGTGAAATACATTTCCGAAGTGCTAAATGAAAATTAATTACTCCTGTGAGTTATCACTGTTGCTGTACTGATAAGAAAGAAACAGGGCTTGAATCAGTAATTTATGTCAGTGCTTGAACGATGCTGCTGGGTCAGCATTCCCATTTCCATTTCATCAATAGGGTGCCTCACATATTTTACCAGGTGATTTGTTCATTAAGATGAGAATGGGCTGCAGCTTTCAAGAGGTAAGTACCCACTTCAAAGCACCTGGAGACACATATCAAGATGAACAGCTAAGATAAACATAAAACTTCCCAAGCTGGGAGGGAGACAACACTCGAGAAAAGCAGTTTGGTGCAATAATTTGTATGCCTGGTTACCTGCAGACTGCTAAACAGAGGCGAAGCTTTGAAGCTCCTTCACTCTCACTTTCCCTGCACTTATGGGAATAGACACAACATTTATTTAGTTCATTTTGAAATATTTCTGATTTACAACCTGCTTGTCACTTATTTATGCTTTCAGTAACAACGCCTCATCAAAGCTCAGTGGAGAAACTCGCAGTGGATATTTCTGTTGCTCATCCTGACTTTTTTTTGCCGCTTCCTCTGCTAAATGACTATGGATTCATGGTCACTTCATCAACCTCCATTAACATACCAGGAGAGTTCTTAATGGGACTGGAATTACTCCCAATAACTCCAACACATTGCAGGTCACTCTTCTCTAAGGGCGCAGCAAATTAAAAATTCAATATCTAGTCCCCTTCTTCAATTATTCCCCTCGTGAAGCCTGATCGGTGCGACAACAACCAAGACAGGGCGAATATTTAGTGTTCCCAACAATTATCTACATCATCATGAATCTTCTCCCAATCAGCATTTAATTATGCTATTCTTCGTCTAAGCAAATAAAATGACTCCCAATGTAACGGACAAGGCAGGACAAGTGTGTTCACAGTGCGAGCCATGCTATCAACAAATCACTGGGTGTCCATTTGTTTCAGCCGACTGAGCAGGGAGACCCATCTGATGTGTGAACAGTCATCAGCTGAGGACAAAGTTTGGCACTTTGTTGTTTATATCCCAGCGTGAATTTGTTTCTTGAGAAACACTTTCAGCCTGACAAGTGCACAGCAAATGACATCTATCATGTTTGGTCAAAACTTCCAGTTTCTCTGCTGGGGTCATGGAAAACTGCTGCCTTTTCTTTCAGTGTTTTTTTAGTGTCTTTAGTTTTTGTGTCATTGCAAAATGACCTATTAAAAGAGCACTGAAATATCATCAATGGCAATGCAGAAAATTTGCAGAAAATAAGGGTATATAAAATGCAAAATTGGTCCTTGATAATGATTAGCTGAGGCTTTGCACAATGTTGGATTTTTTGCTGATATATAACAACTCTTTTCGCCGATAAATATACACTTGTTTCCCCAACTTATTTTAGTGATCATTGAGTCTCTTCTGTAGAGGAATTAACATCATATTTATGCATACTCTTATCATGATGGCTCACCAGCAGATGGAGACATGAAGTACAATGCTTTTCATTGTTTGTAATATTCATTCTTTGTCAAAAAAAAGGCGTGCCGATACTATTGTGCATCCCTAGCGTAGATTATTGTAAAATACTCGTAAACACTGTGACCACATTGCAATAGTATTACTGTATGAATTATCATTTCAGATCTGATGTGCCAAGAAAGATGTGGCAATTGATTTAAAAAAACAATTCCCAAAATGCAGTCAATCCAGGCACCCTTAACCAGTACATAAATGATCCACCTATCAGCTCTCTGTTGCATTTGTTAAAAGATGGAATAGCATCAATCAATGTTTTCATTGTGGTAAAAACTACACCGAGAAGGATGCAACAAAAAATCCCACAACCAAGCATTAATTAAGGCAGACTTAAAAAAAATCAAGCACTTTTAGCTCTAGCTGCCGACCAATCTACCGATCTATTATCTCCATCTAAAGCACACAACCTTTACTAACAATCTCTGGAAAATTAACGAGTTAATTTTTTTTTGCAGCCTATGATGCTCACATTTTTCTATTTATGTTGTCAATTAATAGTGATACAATTTTTGTTACAGTGCAACGTGACGGAAAGTGACAACAGCTAGGGAAAAGTGATCATAATAGCTGCTGATGGTAGATAGGTATGTAGTTGTAATAGCAGCATTTTGAGAACTTTTTTTTATTTTCCCTAACTTTAGGTATATTAGACCCCATGGATCATACTTTGGCTCCATGCTGCCATTTATTTGGAAGGAACCAATATCTTCTACATTGTCTGTGTTTTGCTTGGCAACTGTTCTGCTAAAGGTCCCTGAACTACATACTTGTTGGAAGAATGATTGTTTGTAATCCATAAATACATTACATTTTTGTGTTTATTCCATAAAACATTGCCAGACATATGAAGTACCCATTTAATAAAGGCAATAAACCATGTGAGGTTGTGTTTTACAGTGATTTTAGAACAGCTAAATAGCATTACCACTGCTTTTTGTGGCTTACTGCTTTATTAAAGGTGCACTCCACCTATATCGCAGCAAAGTACTTTAATAGTCATGATGAGTACTTATCGGCCAGTGACAATGGCTGTATAATGTGTTATGTGGCTCTGGAGGAGCTCTGTCAAGTCTGAGAAAATGACTTATAAACTGGGCACATGCAGTAGCATACAGTCTGAAAGTCAAAATGTTCATGAGGCAAGCGCATATTAGAAAGCATAGGGTCCAGTGTTTGCCCTGCTCTAGGGGACTAAAAGTGAGGATGTCTTGGCATCTGACCAATGATTCCTCTTTCAAGTCCTCCAACTTTGAAAAGATGTAATATTTTACCTGCTAAAGAGCTCTTTTAAAGTTGCATAAAAGGTATAGTATGCATGATTTTCCTCAAAAACTGTTTTGACTCATAAAAATAATTCCCTCTCAATCGTAACTTATGACCCACTTAAAGTGGGTGGTGATGTGTTCATCTGCAGAGACTCTGCCCTCTGCCTGTATTTTCAAATTTTTAGATTATTTTACTCTGTTCACAAAATCCCTGGGCACAGAATGCAGCGACTCATCGGTAAACTGCACACAACCAAGAAGAAAAAATGAAATTTGAGAACACAAAAAAATCTATGTCTGAAGTTTCTTAGAACAGATATGTCATTCCCTCAAAAGCTTCTTCAAATACCCAAAGACCTATGTCTGATGCCAGTTTTAGCACGGACTGTATCTAATGTGCAACAGAGTGATAATTGCTTGTGACTGTATTCTTTTATTTTTGCCCAATAAGTCTGCTGAGTCAAACCGATTGTGACTGAACCTTGATTGGGAAATAGTTAGTCCAAATATGAGTTGCTGCTGATCCGTATTTTTCTGCCAGGCAAGATTTGGCTAGGTTTTGGCAATGAGGACCAATTTGGGCTGAAAGCCAGCTCCAGTTAGCAGCACACGGGACAAATTTGGCCCCTGGAATGAGACCAGTGTACTTGAGCCGATACTGGCACATCATTCATCACGGTCTCTGGGTTGAGTCCAGCAATCTGGCATTCAGGATTTAGCCCATGGGTGGGCCAAGCCATTTTGACAACAAGGGGGCTTTAATAGTCCCGTTGTCTAATTTGAGAGCAGACAAGACAGTAGGTGCAAAATTGTCCATAAAACCTAATTAAAGGTGCAGGAGTTAAGGACTTTGACAGAAATATAGTGTTACACACCTGTCCAAATCACTTCTCCATGTCCTATTTTATACATTTATTACAATTGCTCTACCATTTAACAAGTCAATGCGTGTTGAATAAATGTATTACAAGAGAAAGAGGCAGATAATTGCTTCAAGACATTTCATGCTGAGCCCAATGAATTAGACCCATACATGAGCAGGTGGCTTGGATGCAACACGTATAGATGAATACAGAACATGTCAACCCTCAGTCGCACGCTGACGGTGGATCATGCTGTGAATAAAGAGAGCTTTGGATTGTGAACAGGGCTGTAGGGAAAGATTATGGTGGTGGGATGTAATCAGGCAAATTCATTTCAGGGGAGTCGGTGGATGTTTGAGCAGAGACAATGTCACCAGAAAATTCAACATCAGACTTTCTTTCTTGCAAATTGGAGAACTGGCAGGAGGTTTGGGTTTATAGCAGTGTTCAGGGCTATGTGAGCAGTGATAAATTGTTTACTTGATATGAAACTGTTTTTGTTTTTGAAAATTACTCAATGTTACACTTTATACAGACAGAGTTCCCACACATTTTCATGGATACATTTCAAAATATTTCCATGAATTTTTAAGGACCCCTGATATATTTTTATTCTTGCCCCACTTTTATTTACCTGTATTTTATTATTAACACATTTTTGGGTAATTTCTTCCTTTAAGTTGCTAATTGTCTTCTGATTTTTGAAAGAAATCAAGCAAATCTGCTCAGGTTTCAAAGGGTAAATAATTCAATGATTTTAACTTCAGATGATTTTACTTATTCCACTACTTTTCCAGGCCAAGAAAATGTGACCATGGGAACCCTGTATGGTGGATACCATAGATGTACTGCTACCAGTAGTGTCTCATTAACCTGGAACAGGATTCCTGCTCACTGGGATGCAGTTTTGCTGGAGCTTCCATCACAGATGTATTTTCCCAAGCTGGGATTTTACGCCCCTCCCCCGCCCCGTCTCTCCCTCGAGGGACAACCTGGCCAGGCTCGGAAGTGTGACAGCTGGAGGTGTGCATAGACTTCAGTCAAGCACTTGGAAGCTGTTGATCATAGAAACAACTGGTGCATCTGTATAATGGGAGCTACTGGTGCATACAAAGTTGTTGTGTGGTTGTGTTTAATATCTTAAGCCTTTTTAATATTTGATATGGTTTTTTTGCCTAAAGTGGTGAGGTAAATCAATTTAAAAATAAATTCTGCAGTAGATGCATGGGAATGTGTACTTCTTTATCAGTTGTCAAACTGATTTGTGCATGGTCACTAACAGCTGGACATCACAGTTTGGGCCAGCAGATGATGTCTCTTAAATTTATGACTCATTTTGGCCTAGATGTTCTGTTGTGGCAGATTTGGGATTTTTAAGCTTCAAGGGTGGATGAACATCATGTAATGAGCACATTTACATAAAATGATGTTAGATTAAAGCAGGTTTTTCCAAATTTGAATTAATTTACACATTACACTAAGGTCTTTATCGTTTATCCCGCTGTCCCTCATTAATTGCTGCTTAAGTTTTTTCCTCACTTTGGAAAAGTTAGTTCAGCATGTTATAATCAACATTAATGGCTTGACACATATATTTACAAAGCAGAGGTGCCATTTGCCATTAAAACTTTTATATCTGTAATTTAAGTCAATGAATCAACACAGCTTCTTATTGTTGTTTAATGCAAGCATCACGTGATTATGTGGTGTTTAGCCAGCGTAAGGGGCAAATATCAGTCGTGATTAAAACAACAACACATCAAACTACAAGCAATAAGCCACAAGTTGTTGTTACATTTGTAACTCCATGACACTGCTGTTTTTTTGTGGGGGGGTTAAGCAATAATTTATTAACAGAAGTCATTCTTCTGCAGGGCAATGTAGTTCTGCAGCAGCATTTAGCAGAATGGTTGCTTCACAACAAAAAGACTCAGAGGAAAGTGCTGGCTGCTTTACAAATCATCTCACCATTTTGCAGTTAAACTGCTACCAAATATGTAACTACCAACTCTATTATATGTGAACTGAAGATAAAAATCCAAAGCCTAAATAGAAATGTGTGCATCTCACTGCTGCTCACTGTCATCAGATTAGCTAAACTAACAGGGATTTTTTGTTTTATGGTTCAAAGGCTTCCTTGCTCATAATGCTGTGCATATTGTTATAATGGAGCACAGTGGGACTTTTTGACAGCTGTCTTTCCAGGAGCAAACAACATATTTATAAGTGGTATCTTGTCCCGATCTAGATCACATGGATCGGCTTGGGAGATTACCTTTATTAAAAAGTGAACAAGGTGTGTATCATTATGGGCTATCTTTATAAAAAAGTGACTGACTCAATGACTACATGACGGCCACTGAGGATGCACCTGTGCACACAGTATCGTTATGAATTATCCCGCTGTGGGTCACATTATCATGTTTGTATGGGACATAAGTAGCTTGGTAATTTAAACATGATTCCAACAGTGGTGTCAGCAAATTAACAGCAGGGTCACAAAATAAGTGGCACCCAGCAGGCTAATGATATGACAGGGAGCATCAGCAAACAGTAGTGTCCCTCAGCAGAGTCTGTCTTCAGTCTCTCAGATTTAGTGCAGAGTGAACAGTGGGGTTTTTATTAAACAATCTGATGTGCATAATGAATGGTTAGAAACGGACTTTCAAAAGGAGAAAGGGAATGTTAAATTATTCTAAAAACATGTCCTACTCCTTAAGCTTAAAAATGGGCCTGCTTTTGCTTGAGCAAATGCAGACGCAATAAACACTCCTGCCACGCTTCCACTGATCTACAGATAGAAGTAGAAGTAATGCAACAAGAAGCAGCTGTATGTAAGGCAGTGAAGAAGAGGATCGCTAACAAGTAAAAACAGATGTAAAACATGCAGGTTTTAAACTTGCAAGAAAAGTGTGCTTTGCAAATGATAATGAGGAAAAAAAAGCTAGTGGTGTTTCACAGCACCCCACATTCTGACATTACACCAGCAGCCAAAGTAGCTACTGGTACTGCTGAAGCCAGTTCATGTGGATATACATTCCCATGGAAAAAAATCTCACATTTTTATGCAAGCAAAAACCAGTCTGAATGTCAGCCACATAAACACAAAATTTAACACGACATTAGGGATGCACCATATTGGATTCTGTCCGATATGCCAATATTTTTTAAGTCATTTTGGCTGATCGCAGATGTATGCACATATGTATATCACATAGAAACATACACACATATTTTCAACCTAATAGCATCCTTTAGTGGAATTAACATATTACGCCTGCTCTTATTGTGATAGGTCATACAAACAGACAAAATACGATGCGCTTCAAAATGTATACACTCACTGGACAAACCAAGAAAGCTACTACTACTACTACTACTACTACTACTACTACTACTACTAAGCTAAGTTACATGTAAAACATGCTATATTTATTCTTATGCAAAAAATTTTAAACAAAACTTTAAAATGAATCCCATTTTAACAGGCTTAGGCGATGTTCTCCCTGAAACAATCCTGACAATATCAAACTTGACCTATTTCAACTAATCAGAGTTGCATAATTAAAGTGTCAGCATATCAGCCTGTCATGTCATGATCTGCAGATACTGATGATGTGTTAATATTATGGTGCATTCTTAAACGGTAAGTTGAATTGAAGCATCCGACCAATTTTGGCAAATATATGCAAATGAAAGGCTAAAAACAAGCCAACAGCCGGAAAGTCCCTTTTTTTATTTACCATCATTGCTTTAAATTGTGTGCTCTGCGGGACAGAAGTCATATCTTTCAGCTATAATGACTTAATGAAGCTGGTGGAGTCTGTTCCAGCTCACTTAGAAACGTATGAATTTTAGATTTTCTGTTTTTCAACATCTGCATAATTCATGCATTAGAGGTATTCCTTTACTACACCTTTCTTCATAATGATACAGTGTTCAGGTGGTTAAGCTCACATTGAGTTTTCTTAGCTATAAAAAAGTCATCTCTGTGTATGATTTTACGGTACTGTACAGTGATCTATTTAGTTTTATGTATAGAGGGAAGCGACCATGATTGTGGGCTGAGGAAGGATGACTAAGAGGAGGTTCTCTATTAAGAGTAGCTTGGAGCAGCTAATTTCAAAAGCCTGAATTAATTAACATAAATTAGTTCACTTTTGGGACTGTGCAAAATTCAAATTGTGAACTATGAACCTGAACTAGTTCATTTTAACCTGTGGGATCTGAACTTTGAACTAGCTCTTAAGAAGTGTGAACTTGCACAATTCTGTCCACATGCAGGGAACTTTTAATGAAACTGAATATACATTATGCTTTAGAAGATATAAATTAAAAATGCATCATCTGTAGTCCTAAAACACACACAAATGGTTTATTCTCCAGTCGACTATAGCAATTTGTTAGTTTGTTTAACAAGCTTCCAAATGCAAATACCACTGAGCAAAGTCAAAAACAACAAGTAAAGAAAACATAATATTTCTCCCAAATCTTGTCTTTAGATACAGAAAAGCCCCTCTTCTTGATCTATATAGGAGTATTCTCACAACTAAATCCACTTCCCCTGATGGGATCAGTTTCTGATGATAGTACTCTTTGGCTGATGCAAACCCAGATGTTAGCGAAGGTTAGATTTATTCAAGTTAACAAAGGTATCTGTTTTGGTCTTTAAAGCCACAAAAACATTAACAAAAATGGACTCACAAAGCTGAAGATTGCTTTCATCAGGACACTGCTGTGTTAGTCTGTTCTGAAAATGTGTGTGTAGAAAAGCATAAAATTGAAACAGCAGTAGTTTGGGAGTTAAATTAAGTGCAGTGACAGGACCTGGTCAGCTGTGCCAAGACGCCACCTAATTTTCTCTTAAAACAGCAAAAGCCCTGCAGCCGTGGCCTGTTCCATTATAGGTTTGGGATGAAAACTGGAGTTAACCAAACTGTGTTTTATTGTTTTCTTTTTTAAAGGTCACTTGATGATGAGGTTTTCTCAGGCCTAAATTGCTAAATATGCGTTCCTCGTGGATTCCATTCAGGCTCATATTTGGTTTTCACACATCTCTTTAATCTAAAGACTTTTTTTTAATTTCAAAAAGCTTAATTGGAGGTCATTAACAGCACCATGCAGAAACTACAACACTGCGACTGTACTGCTTTAGTCGACTTAACATCTCAAGGGCTTCACATACACACAGACTTGAAGTTGTTTCAGAAATTTTCTGTAGACAGAAAAATTTGATTGCAGTCCATTACAGCAGTTGTTAGGAAATTTCAGTCTGAACCAAAGTGATTGACCGACTGACATTGCCTTCCCTAGAGCCACGGCTAAAACTGCCTATGAAGGGATGCTGAGGTTTTATGAGTGTAGGTGTTTTATTTTCACAAAAATAGCATTAAAACAACTGGAAATGCACAGCTCACTGGCCTGCTAAAAAATAGCCCTTTCCTCAGCCTAATTGCCACCCCTTGCTCTATTGCCTGTCCAATTGCCATCTTTAATAGTGTGTGTGTGAGTGTGTTCGTGTGTGTGTGTGTGTGGGTGTGTGTGTCCCTAGTTGACACTCCCCACTGAAAAGAGGATCAGAGGGATGAAGCAGATGTCTTTGTGCAGGTGAGATCAGCAGGGAGGCTCACCATCTGTGTCGGCTGGAAGCCTTTTTGCAAACTTCTCTGAGTGTTTCACAGGTTTAGTTTTCTTGGGTCAGCTCAGTGGCCACAGAAGACCTGACATACACCCACAGCACACAATGCAACCACAACCTCTTTTAAAACAGAGATACTGAGAGAGTGCTGCAACGAACGCTGGTTTTTCTATTTTACACAGAACCAAACAACTACAGCATCATGCTCCTCAGAGTCTAAGTCACAATTGCATGTCGACATTCCTGGAAGCAAAAGAGGCGGGAAAACTATGACATGTAACACAACAGCGCCAGCTTCAAATGTGACTTCAATGGCATAAAATGACAACAGTCATTCACCATTCTGGTACTATGACGGTCGATCTCATCCTCTGCTCAGAGGGTAAGGAGCTCCAGGCCCTCGTTGTCTTCTAAATATGCTTACATTTGCAGTGGCTGTTTTCTTCTTCGAGCTGCTAACTGATACTAGCTGCTGTTTAAATGCCGGAGTGATGACCCATAGGCATAACATGTCAAAATGTCACACCCATTTCATCATTCATGGTGCTGTTACTACGTCCACTTCCCCACAATTCCGAGATCGTCCCTTTCAAACAGCCCCCCCACACACACACACACACTGCACCATACCCATCATTTCTCTAGCATGTACTGACTGTGATCATCACTCACTGAAGAATACATTAAGGTGAACTGCACGGATAAGATAAAACTTTATTAATCCCAAACGGGGGGAATTCACATGTTACAGCAGCTCAAGAGTCAGAAGCAAGAGAAAAAAGGATAAAAGTGATTGAGTGTGTGTGTGTGTCCCTTTTTCATCACTCTGTGCCCCCTCTCTAAATTCTGACATTATTACAGGTCTGTGAACGCAGTGCCAAATGAACAGTTCATGAGTTGCGGGGTGGATAACTGATCAGTCGATCCAGGCAGACCTGATCAGATCAATGAATGAGAGGAGGAGCTGCTGCAGAGGCAAGTGAATGCAGACTTTTAGACCCACAATGAACGGTAAAATTTTACTTTCACTCTGCCTGACATTCTGCTGCTCCACCAAAGCGAGGAGTATCTTAGCAGATAGCTCCCATTCACTCTTCAGCCAGCTTGAGCTTCTGAGCTCTGGGAGGCACTGTAGTGTCCCCCTGGAAACTATCAATAAGTCCTTCATCCTAAGTGCAATCAATATCCTTACCTTAATAAATTGACTGATGGGAGGAAATTTTACTTTGTTAAACCTCAGGGAGCTATTTTTATTTGTTCATTTTTTATTTACATTTTTACTTGACTTCATAAATAAAAGGTTGCAGGGAACTTGCTGTATATGCTGTTGAACGTTTCGGTTTTGATTAAACATTTGCTAAAGGCATTTGAACAAAGTTCTGTGTTGGAGATTGTCATATTCCTAATTCTAAACATTGACATAAAGATTGTCTTTTTTTTTGTAAATGCATATCGGTTATCCGTCTCATTTAATAATCGCTATCGGCCCTGAAAAACCAATATCTGTATATCCCTAAATGAACTGATTTAATGTTAAGCGCTTCCAATGACCTTGTCTACATGTTTGTTTTACTAACTACTTGTCTCCATTTTATAATGTTGTCCTCTGTGTCTGGTGGGCCAAAGACAAGTTTCCACCCTGGTGGACAATCTATTCTGTTCAATTCTGTTCTTTTCTATTCTATATTCCTATAGCAGTCCTAATGAACGGTCCAGCTCCAAAAACATAAAATCAAGCAACATAGCAGCAGATGTTTTGATCGTGGGTGCCACATATAAATGAACGACAGAGGTGGAAAATACATATACAAGCCAATATAAGAACATATATGACACCGTATAATTATATAATAATAAATATAAGAATAATTACACCTGTAAGTTATGTAGATGTGTAATATGTAACATACACGATACAAATACACTTATTTCTGGTGCCGCCCTCTGGGTGGTGCCGTAGGCAGCCGCCTAGTTTTAGCTTTAATCTGAGGATATTTTCATTGTCCTATTCATATGGGAAACACAACAAATAAAGTGGCACAGCAGGGCTACAGAGATAAACTCACTTCTTTCTTAACTCAACACCTCCGGATTTCTTTTCAAACTTGTCTTCAGACCAAATAGATGCTGACTCCGGTTACATCACTTGAGGCAGTTGATGCAGACTTCACACAGCTTCCTCTGGAGACACAATAGGCTCTAACAACTATAAAGAGACTTTTATGTGTCAAATCAGTAAAGTTCCTCTTTAACACAGTTAAGCAACCATATTTGTATTATCCACTCCTGTTCCCATGCTGAACAAAGTAAAGCTCCCTCCTTTTTGCACACTCTACATCCTCTCAAAGGTCAGTGTTTTTATAATGGTTTGCAACTGTCAACAGCACAAGTTCATGTGTCAAAGCTTACTAAAGTTGGACACTGGATGCTAATTTAGGCCTAGTCCACATGAAAAGGGTATTTTTTGAGAAGTTGTGTTTCCTTCTCTGTTCTCAAAAAAAACAAAACTGTCCAAATGAAAATGCAAAAACACAACTGAAAAGCTGTTAGGAGTATAAACCAACAGGCAGGAATATAACAAAGCAACACCAAGAGGAAGAGGAAGATGTTGACCAATCAGAAGACCGAAAAAAAGCAGCGACCTCCTTAGGGCATTCTGACACCTATGCTTTTCAATATATGTAAAAGTATTTTTTTTATTTATGTGTAAATATGTACAAAGTCCTGTTAGCAAGGCTAGAACCAGCACTATTCTAGCCACCTCCACCATTGCACCAAATGTTGTTACAAGCCCAAAACTCTTTTTTCCCTGTCAACGCTGAAAAGAGTTTAAGAAAATCTTAACCCTAGACCAAGGCTCATAAAAGGTTTATTTTAAGTGACCTCAAAGGCAGTGTGTATGTAGGAGAAAGGCCAAAAAAATGTAAAAAAAAAAAAAAAAAAAAAGGCTGTTTTCAAATATAACTATGTACCTGTGACAAGGCCTCTAGTGTTTTTTGTAACTGCATATAAATAGGGACTGTTTTTGATTAATACAGTTCTCTAAACATCAAATTCAAATGTAATATTCTAATAGCTGGAGAGAAAAAAATCAAATACAATATGGTGCCATGCGTGAGACGTGACAATCTGTTCTCCTCAACACTAATTAGTGAAAGCCAAAGTCACCCTGACCGTTGTTATTCTCAAAAAATAAGGAAAAAGAATGCATTACGCTGTCTCTCTCATATTCCTCAGGGATACAAAGAGTTTGGTGAAGTAAAAAACAAAACAATGGTTGTCAGAACCAAACACTGCATTTCAGGAAATTGCAGTCCAACTGTTGGAACCAATCACACAATCAAGCAGCCACTTGTTTCAAAATACTTGGATCTGTCGAATTTGTTGGCACTCGGAGTGAAGAAAAGCTCAAATTTGAGTAGTTTGCCAGCTCAAAAGATTATGACAACCAGCAGAAAAGACTGGAAGCTGTCGCTGTGATACGCCTTGTTGTGTTGTTGAGCAAAGTTGATCTTTGTTTCCTGGTCTTGTTAAGACATTTGTAGTCTGTGAGGTTACCAGCATATAAGTTTGTTCACCTCAGGATCAGCCAGGGCCCTGATGCTCAAGAATATAAATCTGGATCAGAATGATTCAGATTTGGAAATGATTTTCTATCGAGGATCAGCTAATCCATCTTACTTTTGTGCAGGTTGTTCAGAGCAACATTGGATAGATTCCAGATTAGCAAATCTTTGAAACCAGTGCTCTAAACAGGATTACACATTGCAATGTAGGCAACTAGCTTTGTAAAGAATAACAGGCAGAGTGGTCAGTGTGGGGTCACTTTTTGGGGTTTTTTGTAGAGGAGGTAAACATCATGGGGATGCAGTTATTAGAAACTACTTTTGACTGTGTCTTTATAATAAATATGAAGTGATGAAAGAAGGCAACACTAAGTTTTTGTTTGATATCAACAGCTATTTGGGGGATTATTGTATTGGGACAATGTACCAAAAAAATGTTTAATTATATATAATACATAAGACAAATATTTTATTATTTGTCTTACTGGACCAAGTTTGATAATCATAATTATTTTGGATAAAAAGTATCCCTTTTCCACTAAACAATCCATACTAAAGGTTTGATCCAGATCAACACTCAAACTGGATTATTTGATCATCGAATTTCAGATTTTTTTTTCTCTCTTGAACAACTCATTTATAAGATTTGACCAAATGTGATAGCTCATTATATTACCTTTTAATGACTTGGGTCCAGATACGCACACTGTATTAAAATATTAGCTGTTGACAAATTTGCTAAATGCAGGAAGTATTTTATGAAAGTGGAAAGGAAGGAGAAAAGAACATGAGGATTAATTTACATTTTTAGGTATACCCCTTAGCCTAAATCACATTTACTCAACACTCTATGACATGTGAGATGAAAAAAATAATTATGTCCCTGCCCCTTTCTCAAACTAAATAAGTTACATAAACACAGATGGCCTACTTGTAACAATCTTTATCTATATGTGTCTACACAGCAAAAACACACACATACACCATCAACGAGTCAACAAAATAAAGCCTACTGCAAATAGTACTGAGTTCATGCCAGATCTGCTAGTGTGTCTTATTACCTGTCTGACCTGCTTGCTTGGACCTTTTCTCTGACCTTTTGGACTTTGGATCCCCCTGCCTGCAGAGCCTCGGTTTGCCTGTTATGCTCAGTCTCCTGGTTTTGACCCTTGCCTGCCCACCGACCTGAGTAAACTGAACTTTTACTTTACACTGATTGCACCTATTGTGTTGTGCTTTTTTAGGGCCCAGGCATGAATCTTAATAGTTTTCTGCTGCCCATTCTGCTGCAGCCCATTCTGCCGTAAATTGCATTTTTTAAGAGCCTTAAGATGCTAAAAAACTCACACTTCCGAACTGGCAAACATTTCAAAGTTTGCTGTGATTCAGCTGTGCTGTGGCTGGGGTTGTAGCGGTATACTGGTTTTATGGTATACCATGGTGTGAAATTTTTTACTGTATTTTCTTAACTATAGGTTTTAGGAAAAAAATGCAACTGGATAGAAATTCTCACTTATATTTGAGGGTTTTTTTTAAAAGGAAAACTTTTTACACATACTTTTATTTTTTTTAAAATGTCTTCAAGTTTCAATTACAGTTATAAAACATTTAGTCAAACAATCTAAAATCCTTCTGTTTTCATTCCTGTGAGTCACATTGTTGCTTAAAAACTCACAAAATTTGGTGCATACACGAAACCTATCAACACTGCGAGAAAGTACAGTGATTAGGTTCACACATATTGCTGGCGACCCCTAATGTGTTAAAGGCTTCAGTTGGCAATATGTTGACTTATAATTACAAAATTTGGTACACACATTGCTCTCATCATTAGGCATATATCTCATTGGGTCTGATCAGCTGGGCCCACGCAGAAGTCCATCATTTTGAATAATTTTTACCATTAACGTGTTCCTTTCATCCTTATTTATGTAGTTTATTTTTCAGTGGATATAATTTTTTGTTTCTGTTTGTTTCAGATTTTGTTGTTGTCCTTGTATATTGCCCTACAATGCCAGACATTTAGAAATGGTAAAATAAGTTCGCATCTCAAATTGAAATGCCCTGTATTCCAATATGTGCTTGATTCATTCACACTTTTTGACACTATTGTCTTTTAGGAAAAAAGCCAGTGGTCCCATATAACACCCCAAAATTTGATTTAAAAACCCTTTTAATATTAACAAGATTTATGGAGAGAAACTGCAAGGTGTGGATTTTAGATTTACAATGTAATAATTATTAGAGACTGTATGAACATGAGGTGGAGAGGGGGGCTGGACCTGGTGTTTCACTTGTAACAGTGCTGCAAATGATTTGAAATGACTTTGGAGCAAAATGACTGGGCTATGATCCAATTCAATCAAGTCAAGAAGTGAGAAGGCATACATATTCATGACTACCCTTTGTTAGTTTTCTCAATAACTGAATTGGAAAGACAAAACCACAGTAATTGTTTTTGTGCTGAGATATATTTGTAAACAATGACAATGTTTGCAAATGTGCTTACCATGAGGTGCAGAATGCAATTCTTTTCTGTAAACAACCAATCACAAGGCAAAGAGTCGTTTTCAAGAAAAGAAGTCTAAAGTGAAACTCTGCCATCCACTGGGAAGTTTAGAGGGTTTCAGAGGAGATTAATAACAAGAGCTGTTATAGATGTCCTGCAGAGGACCCATAAGGCCATTCCAGCAACAATCTGTTTCCTCTGTGTCAGGTGAAAATATTAAATTGAGGAGATTAATCTCTGCTGTCTGGAGCACTAAGGTTTGGGTCACCTGGTTTGTGTTCATCCACAATTCCATAAGCAACAAATACATTTATTAAATCTGTCAAGTGTCACTCATGTTTTGCGCTATTTTGAAGTCATTTTTTGTGCCACTGTGACGATGCACGTTCCTTCAGCAATGCCCTGTGTCATTTTCACAATGTTTCTCTCATTGGGCCTGATGCAAGAAACGATATACTAACATTGTCTCTATTATTTTTTGTTTGTATCCACAATTTCGTCTTATTTTGTTCGTACCCATTTTATTTTTGGGATTTACAGTGTTTTCTTATTTTTGCTCTTCTCTTAGGTTAGAGAACATTTAATGAGAGAGAACTGTTGCCAAGACAACAGAAAAACATCTCGTCTTTAAAGGTCAAATTGTAAGGTTTTACAATTGAGGAACTTTAAAAAATGCATTAACATCATATAACTGCATTTAGATGATGTTTTGGAGTAATTATAATGACTTTTATTACATTTCAGGGCAAAAGAAATATAACTCTACGTGGTGCATTGATCCTAATTACTGTAATTTCAGTTACTGTGCGACCCTCTGCTGACCAGTGCTAGAATGAAAAGTACAGTATTTAGTACAAATATGTGGAACTTTTATGTTGCTTGAGTATTTTAATCTTATGCCACTTTTCACTTCTGCTCCATCAAACTTGAGGGAAGTATTGTACTCAATTAATTGCCAAATACTTTTAGAATCATGTTAGTCATTTTTCATGCAAAATTGTGGTTCCAGCTTCTCATATTTACTATATTCATGAGGAGTTGCTGCTTTTCCTTTTAATTATTTTTTATTCAAATTCTGTATTTCGGTAGCACAGAAAACGAATAAAATTAACAAGATTATTTCACACTGTTACGAACTGACAGGAAGTTTGGTAGCGCATTTTTAATTTTCAATTTTTTGCATACTTTTACTTTTAATACTTCAACCACATTTCCTGTAAATGTATTTAACAGTAGGCCTGCATGAATTTCACTACCACAGAGGTTCTTCTTCTTATATCTCTTTTTAATGTCATCTCTCACCTGTGCTAATAGGTCACCAATGATCAAGTGGGTTTCATCACCGACTACAGCCGGGTAAGAGCAGATTTGGATGGTAGAAAACATTTGGTGCATATGGGGTTGACTTCTCTTAGATTTTCTCTTACCAGAAAATTAAGGGAAAATATAAGATAAATTTAAGAGAATGTTGTTGCATGAGGCCCACTGACACCTACAGGTCTTCTACTGTAGTCTACCCAGCAGCCAAACCAGAGCTCATTCATGCTTCCCATTCAGTAAATTAAACCCAGCAAACCACTGCTTAAAAACATGTTTCTCCATCATGCAAATGTACTAAAAGATTACAGTCCATGGACACCAGCTCAAGGCTTAATGCATGTATGGATTATACATGCAGAAATCCTAAAAGCTGGGGGAGATTTTATGAAACGCTGCACCTGTGCTATTAGCCACAATCAAAGTGGAGTAATGTCCCTCATTCATACTCCTGTGAGATCTCCAGATTCATTCATTTTAAAAAATCACTCTCCTACGTTAGCAGCAGGGCTGTACCAGGATTTTAGACATATTAAACCCCATAGCAATAAGCCACCCGCATCACTATTTCAACCCCCTATAGCCTCCATCCAATACATCATAAAGACATTGTATCGCCGTCTCCACACTCTCCCTTTCTCTTTTTGGCCTAAATTAGTGAAATTTGAAGCATCAGTGTCATAGCTCTATGGATGCAAATGCCCGTCAGTCCAACACTTTGGTTTAGAGTATCTCAATCTTCACACTGATTGGATTCATTGGATTGGCACTGATACACATTACAATTAGAAAGACTGACTATGGGAGGGGACGTGCACACAACTATCTTTCTGCAAAGTATAATATAGAGCTAGGTGATAAAACAATAACAATAATTATCTCAAAATAATTTTCCTTGATAGAGGTATTATTAAATGTCCAATAAATCCTCCATATAATTTAAGCACCCACACGCCCACAGAGGGTGGCGGTAATGCACTTTAAATGCCAGTTACCACCCGTCATTAGAAGAAGAATGAGAGACCAGAGGACCGACTGGCCACCTTTAGCCGGCCAACGGCAGTGTTTTAACTTCACAACATTTAACGCACATAAAGATATTTTTAGTATAATTGTTTTGACAATGAATAGCGTCACACTGTGACTAAATTAACCACAAAATACTAGCTACAGTGACTATAAAGTTTACTCATCTAATGTAGCAAGTTACCGTGACGGACTAATTGGCTATCTCATGTAATGATATGTCATGTCAGGTCAGATACTTTCATCACTGATACACAGCATTATCAAAGTCTGTCTTTTGTTGTTGTGTCTAAAATTTGAAACGAGGGTAGTGACCCCAGTTTAGACAAAATGTTTAAAACCATCTGTGAAGAGTTTGACATGCTGCTGGCCAGAATTAACATTTCTTCATCTGTTTATTATTTTATTTTTATTTATTAAAATTATTTTGATTTATCTAAGGTTTGTTAAATGATTTGCTTATTGGAAAATATTGTCATAATCTGACAATAAATAACACTTTTAACCAAAATTAGCCATATGATTTCTTCAACTTTCACTCAAGAGTAAACATTAGCCTTTAAATGAGAAAGAAATAATGATTTGAATTATCTGGTATATGAAATGTTTACATTTTCAGCCATATTGCCCAGGCCTACTATAATCTACCTCCAGCAACGCACAGATATGGACAGGTCAAGAAGGACCAGCTCCTGAGGCCCATTAGCCTTTCATAGAATCTGTGCTGAGTGTGTTGAGTACTCATTGAGACGTTTGTATTTTCTTATTGAAAGATACCACACGGTCCTCCAGGATCTGTCAGTATAATAACATAATAGAAGCCGTAGCGGATGAGTATGCTTGTCACAGTAAAATGTTATTTCTTGTCTTGCGTCGTCCTTATTCAGTGTTACAGTCTATAGATGTGAAGATTGTTTGATTGAGAGATCAGAATGTGGCGCTGAGTAAACATGCCTCTGATTGCTCCACTTCTCTTATAGCTGCTATTCACGCTCAGTAGATAATGACATTGTGGAAGCTAAGGACTGTTCATGAGCAGCACAATGTTGCCACAAGCTGATTCACCAGTACTTTGTATATATGATCGTTACAATAGAAATTATGGCTTAGCAAATATAGGCTTTCGGGGACATATGCAGGAAATGTGGCAGTCATGTCATGCTGCTCTTAGCTTTTTTCTGTCATTTGTGGAACACAAGCCCACAAAGGCAGCCATGCATTGTACCACGCTGTATTTAAAGATAAAAGATCTACATGACTGATTATTGTTCGAAAATGGATTGAGTAAAACAAAATGTGTTCTTAATGTATCCTGCATACCTCTATTATCTTTGACTGCTTAGTGTTTTACAGGGTTGCGGGGGGGACCGGAGCCTATCCCAGCGAACACTGGGCAAGTGGCAGAGTACACCGCTGACACGTCGCCAGACTACCACAGGGCTGACACATACAGACAGCCATTTGCACTCACATTCACACCTACAATGACACTGATAATTAACCTATCCTGCATGTCTTTGGACTGTGGGAGGAAGCCAGAACCGGAGAAAACCCATGCTGACACGGAAAAGCTTGTTAACTCCGAAGAAAAGGGCCCAAAGCCTATTTGAACCCTTAACCCACTGAGAAGAAAAGTGTTAACCACTGCACGACTGAGCCACTCAATTCTATATATAGAACATAATAAGTTATGTAAACTGGGCTTTGTCCATCTCCAGCCACAGGAATTGATCCTTACTGTAGCTAGTGATTAAATCATTACCAGAGATATCATGTAACTAAGAACATTTACTCAAGTATTGTACTTAGATATAAATTTGAGGTGTTAGTACATTACTACATTTTTTTTTTTCACTTTATGCTTTAATGCTTTTATAATGTTGAGGGAAACAAACTTTTCCTCCACGACATTTATGTGACAGCTGGAGTGATTGTAAAGACTATGTTTTTCCATTAAAAGAAAATTGCAAATTATGAAACGCATTGTTAAAGATTAAATCTGTGGCTCCCAAACTGTTCTTTGGGGATTGTTTTCATCTCTTGAGAGGTTGTATTGGGCCTCTGTGGTCATTTTGCATATCTTTTGGGGTGTTTTGCTTTTTTTTTTTGCCCATTTTGCGGCATCTCTTTGTCGTCATTTTGCATCTCTTATAGATCTTTTTACATCTCTTTGGTCATTGTGTATCTATTTGGGGTTGTTTTGTGTTTCCTTGGGGTTATCTATGAACGCTAAAAATTTCATTACACGCAACAAAATTCCATGACCTTTCCAAAACTTTCCCTGAGTTTTACTAATTCCATGATTTTCCAGGCCTGGAAAATGTGTCTGTAAAATTCCATGACTTTTCCAGGTATTCCATGATCATGGGAGCCTTGTATGTTTAACAATGTAATAATATAATAATATAATCTTGTTAATTTTATTGGTTTTCTGTGCTACCAAAATATAGAATTTAAATACATTTTTCCTAGTTGATGGATTACATGAAAGTTTTCACATTTGATTTCATCTTCTGAGAAAACCCTGCCCTGTGCTCTACATGCTGCAGCAGCTGAAGCTCTGTATAGCTCAGGGAGCGCTGTCCCTGGTGCTGACTAGGGGTTCATGGAAGACGGTGCAGCAGACACTTCTGTTATAATTATGCTCTCTCTGGCGAACACTGTAATTGTGCAATACTGCTATTTTATACAAGCTGGCGAAGGTTGGCAGTCTCTGCATATGGGGAATGTTCCAACATAAACATTTGTACTCTGGCTCATCACTATCATGTCACAGTTCACAGCCATACAGAGCTGCCGACTTGCATTTTTTTTCCAGTGGAGCAGCTATTTTCTTTCACTTCCATCCACCAAAAATGTGCATGTGCTGGGGTAGAAATTACCCAAGCACTGTGTTCACAGCTGAAGTGTGCTGCTGAGAGCGTTGCATAAATTGTAATGAAAGAGGGTGTTGATCAGATACTCATGTGATGTGAGACACCCTAAAAGATTTCCACACACTTCCTCGAGGAGGATGGAGTCATCCTCCATGTTGTGCTGTTTAAGATGCCAATGTCATTCAGAAAATTAAATTTCAAGACTGTCCTTGCCAGAGAAAATGTAACAGCACTGGTTGTTGTTGTTCAAATAGCCAAAATGGCTTACATTTCCATGACAACTGACCTCTTGTGGTGATACTAATGATGATTGTTGACTGATTGAGTAAGCAGCCCAATGTCATTACACAGCCAAAAGCTCTCAAAGAGGAGGTCTGAGTGGACAGTTGGGTTGATGAAGAGAGTGAGTCTTTGGAATCGGGGACACAGATTGCATCCTATCAACAGTGATCACTGGTTTCTTCACACCATCATCTATCCCAAACCTTAGTTCTCAATGGATTGATTGCTGCACCATTTTTAAATATCGTGAAATATCCGTGGAGTTTGGATAAAATGCCATTAAGTTTCAACAAACTCTTGGAATTTTCATCAAGCATCACCATCAGGTAATACTCCATAATATTCAAATATGCCACCCCCCCCCCCCCATTTGTGATATTTTGGGTCAGTTTTGGTGATTTTCTCGTACCAATAAATAACACAACATGACATGATTGTTAAATCATCAAATTTGGTCCACTCCAATGGCAATTTTTACATGCACACCACTATTATACCAAATATGACAATATTCTCCAGATGATACGGGTCATGTAAACAGTATAATTTAATTCAGATAATCTGGCCTTTTTCTGAATGAAGTATTTTTCGACTTTGATATCAACAGGTTTTTTGAACTATATCCTAACACAGAGGTTTCGAAGAAGGTGGGTAAAGGAATGAAGCAGGAGTCTGTGTTAACATGGTCTATTAACTATTTTAGCTACCATTGGTAGCAAACTTTCAATAATCTAATCTTGATGCAAACAAGCAAAATGACAAGCGTAATAAACGACATGTTGGGGCATGTTAAGGCCTTTGCACACTGAGTCTGTTCTGTTTTCACAGAAAACAGACCGAGTCCAATGCTTTTTGTTGTTTCATTCATTCAAATTTGCAAATTTGCACCGTTGCTTCTCTCCACTGGACGTATCGCCCTGACTGCTGCCTCTCTATCCCTGCATCTTGCATCTTGGCACCACAGCTGCATGAAGGGACTGAGCTGTCCTCCTCTCTATCTCGACATTTTCACTCTCTCTGTCTGTGTGCGGTCCTCATCCTCCTTGTCATCATCATCCACCTGAATATGACTATCTGACCTGTAAAAAGTGAGCTATCTGAGTTAGATAAAAAGATACGGTGCACTCCGTTCCTCTCTCTTGTCACTGATGTGTCTTGCTACCACATTTCCTTCACTGTTTCTTGGTCCGCAACTGTCTAAAGGCTGTTGACAGATGTGAAAAACAGAAAATCAAACCTGCTCCAAAAAACTCTTCTGACAGATGAAAGTTTTGGAGTCAGGGTGCAAATGTGATTGACACAACGTGAGGTAGTGTCTATTTTTAGATATGCAACAATTTCGGACAAAAACAAAAACAGACTACGTGCACAAAGGCATGTAATCAGTTGTAAGCAGAACCAAATGTGAAGAGGTATCTTTGTGGAATATTCATTTTCATTAGCCATGTAAACCATGACTACGGCCTTAATGACAACACTCATTTCCTAACTCTAACAAGTCTTTTTATTCGCCTTAACAAACCTTAACCATGGAGGTGGTGAATCAGGAAATCACTCATATGAATCACTGTTGTAATAGTCATACAGGTCATTCTGGATGTCATTGACAAATAATGTAACTGCGCCGACAGGGACACCAGATCATTAAGTTAAGTCGTATGAGTCATTTTGAAAAGCAATGGCTCATATGACTCATATGAGGCATTGCCTTGCTACAAAATAGCAATGACAAATAACCTATTTAGTTGATTAGTTATTAGGATTTGTTCCACTATATGTAACTCTGGGTATATACGTGTACAATTCTATTTTAAGTACCCTCAGTTCTTGGCGATCTTAGAAAAAAAAACCTAATGCTGATGCTGGTGCTCCTCCTATAGTGTGTTTAATACACCACAGTCTGCCTGTGAAACGTGCAGTTCATTTCTATACTGCAAAACACCAGTATGTAACAAACGCTGTAAAGATTGTATGTAGGAAATGAAATCTAAGATGCCACGGTATCTCCATCTTGTGAAAACTTACTTTGATCTCACATCCATCTCCTCAATCATGCCCACGTTTAACTGCAAGCAAGACGGAATACAACTGTGCTGTAAATGTGGTGGGTAATTGGTGCACCATTTTGTCACTGTATGAATTATTCATTTCTGGTTGTTGCTTCTCCAAGTTGTAGTTACCTCGTCTAAAACGGTCCAAGGAGAGATTTATCACTTTGCCTGCTGTCAAATGAGAATATATTAAAGTGAGGTTTGTGGATCGCTTCTGTGATAAATGCCATATTTATAATGCCCTAGGAGAGATGATGGCAGCTGATAATTTGCCTTCTTGATATCTGCCCCTATGCTGACTGTGACTCTGGTTCACTCGGAGATAGATGTTTAAAAAAAAAAAAAAAAGGAAAAATCTACCAGCAGAGCATGGTGATTGTAAATGAATAATGGAGGTGAAATTTCACCAAGACAGGAGGATATATTGTTTAGAATCAGAACTGAGTGGGCAAGATGCATTGAGTGACTCAACAAAAAATCCAAAGAGAGGGACGGGACATTTATTAAGTCATTTGTATTGTCATTTTTCACTGCTGTCTCACAGACGTGGACTTCTTGTTCACCTAAAGGGCATGCGAGTTGAATTTGCAGTGACTAATGAACTGTAATAAAGTTGAAGTTTGGTGAGAAGTAAGAACTTGTGTTATATTGTTGTGCTGAATTTAATTAATTAAAGTGGAGAGGGCATCTATTTTCAGATGGCGGTGTTGTTTTCTTTTCAGCGGAGCCCTTCTGCACTGTGTGAATTTCATAACCTTTAGATAGAACCTAATATGTCTAATTCTTTCAGACATGTCCAAGTGAACATCACTGACCTGCTTTGTTTTTGACAGTGCTCTGGCCGGATGCCCTTTTGCGTGCACTCATGGCTAATCGCAGAGTTCCGACTTTAAGACATATCTTCGCTTTTTTCTTTTTCTTTCTTTATACTTTGACATTTAACCAATCACATTGGCGGACTGGGCTCCTTTTCTGCCCTCTTCACTATGGAAAATGTCCACCTTGTCAATTCAACAAAGTTACTTAAGATTCAAAACTGCACCGTTTTTCAGGTGAAAACCCCACCTCACAACCCACACAGGATCCTCCACCAGTTCCCGGTGTCAGGAAATCCCAAGAGATCCTCCCTATCCAAGGAGACCCCACCATGGATCGGGGGACACCTCTGGGATACCAGCCCACCCCAAAAATGCTCAATCACATTGGGGTCAGGTTGACACCTTGAATTTTTTGTTCAACTGAGTAGCCATGAGAGATGAGAGCGGTGTTTTTGGTTTACAACAGTATTTGAGTGGGTGGTGCATGTCATTTGGCATCCACAGTAATGCCGGGACCCAATGCCAGATCCCAGCAGAACATCACACTGAAAGGAGATAATGATCAATATCATTTACTTCACCTATCAGTGGTTTAATTTTTTGGCTGATCAGTGTATTCTGTGTATTTTCTATTAAAAATATCACCCCCAAAAATTAAAGAAGAAATATAGCCAAAACTTCAAAGAAAAAAACACAAAAAACGAAAAAGACAACATGCCTTCCAAAATAAACTCATTTTTTAAAGTTTTATAAAAATCACAAAAAATATTTTAAAAAGAAATAAAAAAAACATTTTATAAAAAAAGCCCAGTAGGAAAAAAATGCAGCCATTTAACGTTGTATGCCCCTTTCCTCAGTCAAATAATACACATTAGATATACTAATCAAATAATATACATATACAAGAATGCATATTAAAGCTACATTACGTCATCTGCTATAGAAAATTACTTCACCTTAATATTACATTAATGTAATTTTTATTTATTTTACATTTACACATTCTCATAAGTTTTCTGAAACTTTTAATGACTTTTACTCATTCCATAACTTTCCAGGCCTGGAAACATAATGGTGAAATTCCATGACTTTTCCAGGTTTTCCATGACCGTGCGAACCCTGTTTTCAAGTGTCATCATGCAACTTTACATTGCTGCTTCATTTTTAGTCGTCTATGCCAAAGGCTAAACTGTTACACTTAAAATTGCATTTCTTTCCCAAGTCTGCCCTCAGAGTCCCCAAACACACCCAAGAAATACAAATAACTTCACACACGAAGCTTTACTTCTCAAATTTGTCCTGAGCCTTTTATATTGGTTGGCATTCTGAGGAGCGGACATGTTCCCATAGGCCGCTTGTAATGAATTAACATCACTTTATGCTGACGATCATGACATGCTTGTTTATTTGCCGGGTTTTCCTTTGGGATGATTTACAATGGCAGAGTGTTCAAAATGACTGCTCACATAAATCATATTATAGTGTAATGAAAACTCATTATGAAAACCAGTCACATCTCAGGCTGATAAGAGTGAGGTTTATGGGTGAGGCCATTACATGTCAGGGGATACCTTTGCTTTGAGCTACAGTGACACGCAGATCACTGTAAGGTGTGAGTAAGAGAGAGCGGTGCTCAGCCAATGTGCAGACTGCTTATGTATGCAAGTCTGTGTGTGTTTCTATCACTCTGTGTCTCCCGTGCATCTCACGCATCCTGATCTGAGTGATTCTCGTAGCAAAGAGCTACGTTTTTAATCCGTCCTTCTGAGGGGCTGAAGGCAAAGCAGCAGCTTTTCTTTTTGCTGATGTGGAACAGGCCTCGTTGGCTCTCCTCCTACAACATTAATTAACACTATAGCTCATGATGGATGACCTCAGCTTTAGCTACCTAGCTCCCATTCATCACAGCACGTAGGAGGATGAAACTCCAAATCTTTTATTTCACTTCGTTCTTTTGGTCCCACAACACAAGCAAAGTCAAGTTGCCCCCCCGTAATCACAACATAAAGACGATCAACTGTTAAATCTTCAACAAAAATGCTTGACTCTGAACATTCATGTGGTTTATCATGAGACATTTGATTCATTACCAACCATAAATCATTCCTTTCAGTTAAAAACTGCTGCAGACTTAATGATCTCCAAAGGTTGTTTTTTTTTGGCTGTTGGAAGATTGTCTTAGAAAAAAAATGTAATTTTCTATAAAAGTTTTTCAAACTTTGGTACGTTGGAACTAATTGATTAGTGGTTTACGATTCATTCATACTGATAATTTATAGATAAGTTATACACCAAATTGTGAAAAATTTTTGGATTGACCTGCTGTGAAAAAATGTGTGGTTTGTGTTAATCCTCCTCCTTTTAGACCCCTCTATTTCACCTATTCATATTTTCTTCAAAATCAGTACATGCAGTATTATACTGTCAGTGTTTATCTTGACTTGTGCACTTTCTTGGTCGAAATTATGACTAATCCATTGCCATCCTAGGGAGAAAAAATTTGCCTGATGAATCCTTTACAGTGAAGATGACAGTAAAGATTTGGTATTGTGGCCAACTTTAGGGGTTCATAACAAACTGGGTATGGAATTAATCTGCAGATGCTACAGTTACATAAGACCAAACTTAACAATGTCTGTGTGTCTTTTAATTATGACAAAGGCCAAAATGTGGCCTGCACAGTCACAACGGTTCTTTTTTTTTTAGCCGAGCTGGTTTCTGTCAGTGCCTTTCCCTCTGTGCTTTTGCTAAATTATTTTTTTGATGACTTGTGGCACTTTTGTTGATGACTTGTGGCACTTACACGACAGTAACAGGACATCAATCAAAAGAAGTGGTTTGGATATCTTAAAAATGACAAAGTGCAGGTTAAGACGGTCTGCAAAATATGCCGTATAATCAGTGCCAACCAAGACGGAATTGAAACACAGCAAATCTTTTTCCCTAGAGAGTTTCCCACACATTCGGGCTGCCATAACTAAATCATCTGCCGTCACAAATAGATTTCTGGAGCTGGACTGGTTTTTAGGACCGCTATAGGAATATATATACAGTTGGGTTATTTATAGCGCACTTGGGACAGAGATGGCGCGGCAGAACATCAGGCACATTGAAAGTGAAACTTAACTGTTCATTCTTCTGAGTCCAAAAGTTTTTGCTCATTTATAAACTGCTCCTCTCATCCACTGATAGGATCTGATCTCCACCTGTTGTTTTGCATTTACGGACTTACAAAAACGTCCAAATTGAGAGTGAGAGATGATACAAAGGGACACACAGGCATTTAAAAGATGCCAAAATAAATAAATAAAAAACAGAAGTCCCCAACCCTGTTACAAGACAAACTTGTGCTGTTTTGAGGAAGATAAGGCATGCTTGCGAAAAATCTTCTTTCATCACAAAGTACTGTATATTCTAAACTAAGCCATGTTTGCACAGTTCAACATTATTCTACTGTGTATGTTAAAAAACTGGTTTCTTCAGGCTTAAGTCATTATCAGAGTACTTGTCAAACTGGCAGCATTATCTAATGATGTCTTGTGATAAATATCCATATTGATCAACATGGAAAGAAAATCATCATCATATTTTATTTGCTGTATCACCCAGCCCTAGCTGCAACCACCGTGGTTATTTTCAAAATGCCTCAACAATGTTCCTCTTGATTAGGCTAAGGTTATGCTCACTGAAGTGTCCCTGGCACGAACCAAAAATTATGCCATCAAGTATTTAGAGTTAAGCACGAAGGCTCCACAAGTTGCCAGTCATCGTCTCAAGTGATTGGCCCGGTCAATATGAGGCTGGAAATCTGTCTGAAAGAGAGGAAACTCAGATGTATCTGCTTAAGCAAACTTACCAAGAGCTGGCAGATTCTTCTGCTTCCCAGGCTACCAAAAACAAGAGAAAGTCCTTCACTTGCATATATCAAAAATACGGGCTACAGCTTGCACATCGCTCTCCAGCCTACATTGCTCACACCTCAGCAGGACAGACTGTTCACAAGTTCCAGCTCTATGTGTGTGTATGCAGACTACTTTAACATACCATAACAATCCATCTGTGCGTTATAACCTGTAACGTTTTGAACACCATCTGCAGCATTCTCTGAAAATAAGCCCTAAGTGGATTGGATTGGATTTGGCGGCACAGACACCACGCTGAGCTAAATGTCACTTACTTCAGTCACTGATTGACATTCTGGCACTCAGTTACAGCAAAGCTCTGCAGGGAGTATGTTTTATGCGTTTCTCTTGATGGGAACAACTTACGCATGGATTCCATTAATGAGTCGCCTCACTTTCATTTGGTTTATTATTTTAAATGGTCTGTCTATTCCGTATTTATGGTGATGTTTGATGACTTCCTACTGAGGAGCACTCCTGATGGTACAAGGATACTGTACCTGCAAAGCAGTGCTGAAAGTTTCTGGTAAAGACCATTGTTAATAACAACTTCTGCTTGCTGATGGTTATACTGTATGTCTTTTCCAGTAAATATTACAATAAAGGAAACATGTTTGTTTTCTGTTTAAAAATTAAAAACCTAGTAATACTACAAGTGCTAACCCATCATTTGAGTGGTTACATCTTAAGTATGATTTCTAGCACACAGACAAAATCCTACATGGTTCATTTACACAGCTGAAAGGTACACTGGTTAAATTAAATGACGTGAATTAAGGCGAGCAATTCCACTGGATGACTAGGGGCCATCTCTAGTCCATTGTCTATGTAATGCTAAAGTCTATGCTGGGGTACCTTAAATACTTTATTTATCTTGAGGGAAAATGCTGTGCAGAAGTTGGGATACAAAAAGTGGATATTACAAATATGAGTGCAAATATTAAAGTATATATATGTTACATAGAAAGCATATATCATACTCAGTATTCGACTAGATACTTATACTTGATACGTATAAACATAATAAATAACATATAACTAGTTACTCTCATTTCAAAGTAAGGAATGTAATTCCATTATTTATTTATTTTTGATAGGTTTTTTGCCCAACTTTTTTGGGGTCCTAAAAACCGCCATACAGAAATAAATTAATTGCTGAGAGTCGGAAACCTAGCAAAATACAATGGAGTCCTATAGAGTAAATACACAACTAGTTGATCTCTTCATAAAACTTAACAAACTTAAAACTTAACAAACTTAACAATTCACTTAACAAACAATATTAAATGACCAGTTCATTATTTTAGCAATTCATTTTTCATTTTATTTTTCCTTTAATTGTGTTGCAAAATATTGCTTTTAGTGATTTCACTTGTCTGATGTGAAACATTGGAATATGCAAAAGTACTGCAAAAGTAAGTTTTATCATATCTATGCCTTAAAGCCATCTATTAGAGACCCGCTCATGCAGTGGAGTGGGGAAGTGTATCAGTTTAAGAGTGCTGGGCTGCTGCCACGGTTCAATGACGACTGACCCCCAGGAAAATGAAGTTGGGTCTTTTAATCACTGCGTTTGGATGACACTTCTAATGATTACCTGTTACTCTTGTCAGTCTGAGATTGATTGAGTTGGCTCCAGAGATGCTGGAGGTGTGTCATTCTGGTATTTGCATTTCAAGTCACAGAGGCCTATTTTTAGTGCCAAGAGGTCAAGAGGGTACCACATGCATTCACAATACTGTTTTTGTGACTGTATACTGCACTAAGCTCGAAGTGGTTATTGGCCAAGTGGCCATTGGAGTCTGATGGTGAGGCTATGGTTGGGTAAGAATAGGTCAAAGAAGGTAAGCAACAGATCATAGTTCTGTTTTATAAAAACAAAGCTATCAACCAGCAAGACCTCCACACCCTTACTTTCTTCCTCATCTAATGAAAGGACATACTGCTTCTGGCATTGAACATTGTAGTTTGATAACAAACACAAGGTGCGGAATCATCCTAAATGGACTTAATCCCTCAGATATTGGGCAGCACTGATGCAATGTCCTGTGGTTTCTGGCAGACAATCACTTTTTGGCACAACACCGGTGCCAGGGCATATCTGTACAGAAGGCATGTGATTGAGATGGAAGGGGGTCACAAAAGTATCACGACAGATGCACATTTTAAACTCAACAGCAGCAACAGGTAGATTCGTTGCTAGAAGACAGCCCACAATTAACATGCACCTTGCAAATACAGAGCATGACCAACAACCAACAACACTGAGTAAAGGTGCACACCATGCATAAATACACACAAAACCAACACAGCAGCATGACCAGGACTGCTGCGTAAAGGCGCAGAAATAAGCACAAATAAACAACTGAACAGCATGACCAGTAGCACTGCGTAAAGTAGCACAATTAAACAGCAGCATTGCTCAAACCATTGCGTAAAGGCACATAAATGCAAACCAAAACTACCAAAATATGAAATTTTGGGAATGTTTAGACCTCCACCTGAGGCCCTTAAAATATGACATTCTTCACCAGGCCTGATGTGTGTGCTGTGTTTCAGGAGTTTTCATGCATGTGTAGACCCTGAAAAATTCGATTAATTGTTGGGAATCAAAATAACAATAATAAGAAAAAACGAAGCAATTTCAACAGGGCCTCGCAACTGCCTGCAGTCAGTGATTGGGCCCTAATTATAATTCCTTCAGTTTCAAGAGGGCCTTCGCAGCCGCCCTGCAGTCAGTGCTCTGGCCCTAATAAGAAACAAAGCCATTTCAATACGGCCTTTACGGCCAGTGGCCAATGCGCAAGGCGTAATAATCCTTTGCATTTCAATAGGGTCCTCGCACCAGTCAGTGTTCGGGCTCTACAGTAATTACATGGGACGTACATCATGAAATGATGCATTTTCAGAGCCAATAAAAAAAAAAAGATCGTTGCTGGTCCAAAGTTTTCTTTGATTAAAACGTCAGAGGCAGTCAGGAATATTAAGAGGGCAACAACAGAGAGGTTGATGAGGATGAAACAAGTCCAAGATTGTAGGGACATTGATCAACACAAAGAACAGGCTTCATTACAAATCAATAGTGTTTAGATTAAGTTGAGACCACCGTGCGCCCCAGAGCTTCAGTGTCAGGTGAGAGAGAGAAACAACGATCACACTGCAACTTCACCGACAAGTGAGGGAGGCCCAGTGTGCAGCTTAACAGAGGACATGACATTTTAAAGTCTGTAATGTTAAAAAACTCCAACAGTAGCTGAATGCAGTATGTGTTTAGTGTTTTTAAAAGGTCTGTTAACTTGTGTTCCGCCATTGAAATCCTCTAAAGATACTGGTGTTAGCTAGGGATGATTTGGCCCATTAGTCTATCCATATGCATTAGTAAAGTATAAATCAAAGCCCTTACTGTGTTAAGATGTACTACAATGATTGACACAAACGGAACAGAATCTACAAAAACTGCGACAGTAGTTTCTTTTGTGACATTCTGATTGTGTGGGGCCAATTTGCAACTTGTGAAACTTTTCTCATAATGGTTTTATGGTCCTTGTCAATTAAAAGCTGATATGTAATCATCATCAGTGTTGCTTCTTACAAGAACCACCTGCTGGTGAAATTATAACAATGCGATGTTTTGCCCAAACCAAAACTAGCCTGCTCGGTGATGTATGGTAACAGTACAAAATCCTGAATGAGCTACCTACTAATTTATGTCACACATTAATTTTCAGTAATTACTAACCCAAAGCACTGTAGAGCCTAGTTTCAGGTAATTTTATGTGCTGCTAAGATAATAAGAATTTTCCATGTGAGGGGGAGCAATAGTCACTGCTGATTAGTTCAGCCATGAACACTTGAAGTCAAAGCTATTATTATAATACAAATTATTACACAAACAATTATTTCTAAAACCTTCAACAGAACATAGACTTTATCCTTTGTTTCAGTTGGGAGCACATCTACACCCTTTCACAAACATACAACATACAGTCAGCATGCTGTTTCTTGATTAACCAAAAAAAATAATTAAATTCCATAGCAACCACAGGCACATACCCTTTAAGAAAAGAATTGTACTGGCACGTCATGTGCTTTGAACCATGGCCACAGCCAGAGGTTATGCATCGTAAACCTTGCTGTATGAGCAAAGGCAGAGCACTGTGATAAGCCTTTTTATGAAATAAGTTACAATAATTCTTGCTTTACCTGGTTACCTGGCTTCACCTGGTCTACAGTTTGTGTAGCAGGTTGGACCTACAGCAATAACGAGGATCTCAAGATTTAACTGAAGCAAAAAATGCTACTAGTGTTTGTTGAATCAGTCAACATGACTTCCGTTGTTTGTAGTCACTGTGCTTTTTTTTAGTGATGATTGATTAACGAGTAAAAACACAAAAAAATAATACAAAAACCACAGTTCCTTAAATGGTCACTTGAGGCTGGCTCAAAAAAATAAATAAAGAAAATTTTTCTCCTTCATGGCAATTGTATTTTACATAACTCACTTATTTACATTTTATTATGGCTTAAGAAACAAAAATTAGGGAGTCGCGTCACTACAGTCTTTGAGTCAGATCCAGCCACTCCTCTCTGCCATACACTGCATCTGAATGGCTTACCCTGACATTATTAACCTGACCAGTCTTACTCATCATGGCTGTACATACCCAATCCAACCAACAAAGGCAATGAGCTCTAGCTGATTAGAGGTAAAGTAGGGAGGGTTATGCCTTCGCTACACCTAGAAAACGCAAATCCACCTCCTCCACAGTTCCAATCTCTTGCCCAAATACAGTTACTTCTGGCTCCAAAAAACCAAGATGGGGACAGCCGAAATCATGAACTTGAGGTTTCAATATGGTAGTCCACAAACCAATGGGTGACGTCATGGTAGCTACGTCCATTATTTCATTACGTGTATGCATAAAACTTGGACAATTTAGCTTTTTTAAAACAAATGTTACTGAATTCACAAAAAAATTGTGCATCATTTAATCTGCAAATATAAAGTTCTGCAGAACTTTATTGAACTTTATTAAGCTTTTACTGGAAAATAATAATGATCAAAATGGCTAATGTACTTTTTTCAAATATATTTTAGATGTACTACTGAAGTTTTCAAGATTCCCTAAATAACTGGGAGCTACTCATCAATCATCAACACAGACTTATTACGTTATTTGAATGCCCAAGTGGTCTTTAAATAGAAAGTCGGCTAAACTAATCTCCAAAACCCACAAGTGTCACAAATCAAACTACAGTAAAGTGTGTCAATAATCGCATGTAGCTTATTATATTATTAAAGGCACATTATTTAAGCAGAATCCATTTTTAAAAAGGCATAACAGACTACACATCAGTCTACAGTCATGCTATTTGCTCTATGAGACTTTGCCTGAGCTACATTATCATGTCAACATGCTTTAATGGTAATGCTACCATATTTAGCAGGTATAATGTAAACTATGTTCACATTCAGGTTTAGCATGTTAGCATGAATATATTTGCTTATTAGCACTAAAAACATAGTAAATTTAAGCCTGATGCGAATGTCACCAGTTTTGCAGGTCTTTGGCCATAAACCAAAGTAATGGACAGCTTACAATTTTGATCTGACAATGGCACCAGATGTAAAGTCAGGAGATATTAGAATTATTTCTGGGGGTTGTGCAAATATTTCAATAAAGAACTAAAAAGTCAAGCTTTTGGTGGTGCTAGAGGAAAGTCAGTGGCTCAAAAAAATCTTTAGAATACATCTTTTGGGGACAATGAATGTCTGTATTCAACTTTATGCCAATCTATCAAGTAAATGTGGCCAAAATGTATCACATTATATGTGAAATCTGCCCTAATAACGGTACTCGAGGAAGGACAAGTCAGGAGATCACCAGAGTCAGGAGGACGTATCCTTTAGAGAGTTTCATGGCAACAAATCATTAATTTCTTGAGATATTTTAGTCTTGACCAAAGTGGTGAACTGACTGACCTACAAACAGAGTTTCAGCTTCCTAACACAGCTTCCAGAGAGTGCCCCCATTAGTCCAGGTAATCCACAAGTTTTCATATGATCAGTTTCTTCAGAAATAGTGCCAGTTTGAACTTTTCTAATGCTGTAACCATGAGACAGCTTCTCGAAATAGCTATTGTTGCTTAATATTTTTGAAGTCTAAGAGAGTAAAAACTCGAATCTCTAAATCTGACTTCCGACCTTCTGAATTAATTTACGCATCTCCATTTCCCTGTCTTGTCACCTGTGGCTGATATTTAATATATAGTAGGAAATGGGAAACACACCCTCCTATATTAACATATCAGCATGGTTGCATCTTCAGTATGGAGCTCCTATACATAATATACTGACAGATACTGTATCTTCTATGTCACAGTGTCACAAGAAATGTAACAGACATGAGCTTGCATACGTGATGCCTTAGAAATAACATCTAATGCTCAACATCATTTATCAGTTACTTGTCAGCACCTTGAGTTACAATGATACTGTTAACATCAAGGTCTGAAACAGATGAAAAGCCTTGGCAGTCCTAACTGCATATTCTTACTCAAACTTGTTGTTAGCCATGCCACTGGAAAGGCAATATGGCAATGTCAGTCTACCAATTGGTCAGTCCACCACTTAGGTACAAACTGAAATATCTGAATAACAGTTTAATGGATTGCCTGAAATATGGATGTCACTGCAAAGAAGCTACAAATAATTCTAAAATGTGGATGCACAGCATAGAAGATGTATATAATCAGCAGTTTCAAACTGCGGGCACCCAAGATAGGTGTCACCAGTATTTGACCAAATGTCTGTCCTTCTGTTTCTGAATTATGGCGCTGAATAGTGGCCAGAACATGTTTCTATGGATTATTATGATGTCACTGCGAAGCTGACCTTTGACTTTTTGGATATAAAAAGTCATCAAGTCATCATTTTGCCCTATTACACATTTGTATGAAATTTGTCTTGTTTTGTGAGGTCACAGTGAGCTTGACCTTTGACTACCAACATCGAATCACTTCATCATTGAGTCCAAGAGGATATCTGTGCCAAATTTAAAGAAATTCCCTCAGGTGTTCTTGTGATATCGCATTCACAGAATACGACAAACTCTAATCAAAATCTAATTATTTCATCCTTGAGTCTAAGTGGACGTTTGTGCCAAATTTGAGAAAATTCCCTAAAGGCCTCTACAAGATATTGTGTGCCCAAGAATGAGACGGACGCAAGGTAACAGTCACCTTGACCTTTAAAAAAATTTAATCAGTTCAGTCTCGTGAACATCCACATCAGAGTGGATGTTTGTGACGGATTTAAAGAAAGTACCTCAAGGCCTTGAGATATCACACTCAGCAGAATGAGACATGGTCACAGTAACATTGATCTTTGACAACCAAAAACACAATCAGGTTATCTTGTTGTCCAAGTGGACGTTTGTGCCAAATTTGATGAAATTCCTTTGAGGTCTTCTTAAGATATCACGTTCACTAAAATAAGACAAACGAGGTCACAGAGACCTTGAGATCTAGATTTAACCAGTTCATCCTTGAGCCAAAGTGTATGTTTGGATCAAATTTAAAGAAATTTACTTTAGTTGTTCTTGAGATCTCATGTTCACAAGAATGAAACTGGCAGATGGATGGACAATGCAAAAATGTAATGCCTCCAGCCAAGGCTATTGCCAGTGCAGAGGCATTAAAGCATGCACACAGACACAACACAAGCAAATGAAGAAACATCTTCATCAATTTAACAAAACATAGAATTTACACAGAATTTACCAAACATCTTCTCCATCTTGACAACACACTGAAACATCAATTTAAAGGTATTTGTGCAGCATTGAGAAAAAGCGCTGTGAGAAGCTCCCAATACAACAGAAACTGTTTCCAGGAGACCACAGTGCTCATGGTTGCCATTTGTGGATTGTGAATTCTCCTAAGTTAGTTATCAGTCAGTGTTTTGTAAAATGAGATACAATTTAAGCAGCACTAAGCTTAAATACAGCCCCACATAGCTGCTGGTATGGCTGTCAACTTGGAGCAGTGAGTGAGCAGCAAGTTAGTAGAGCAACAGAAGCCTCAATCCTCCATCTGTTCAGGATGCGTTCAGGCACAGTATCGAGTCTAGGTCACCTGCATTTTTTGCAGCACAACACATATTCACCCTACTTACGCACATTTAACGGAAGAAAATAAACTGGAAATGCAAAAAAAAAATGTGTGTGTGGCATGACTGAAATGCAAGCCATTATGCAGCCTGTGTTGGACAGCTGGGTTGAATAAAGTAGCATTAGAGACGGAGATGGATGACTGAAAAACATGGTTGAAACACTTTCTGTGTAGATTTGCAATTAGTCTTGTAACAGCACATCAGTCATTACCACAGAGGTTCAAGGGGTTAGGGGTGCTGCAGTAGTAAGTAGGACAGTCAAATTTGTAGTACATTGGTTATTATCATGCTCAGCTTCGACTCGGGCAGCAAGTTGGTCTCTGGAAACCCTCCATGATATGGAATTGATTTCCCAGAGAGAAAGATAATTACTCTCAGTTGCACAGTGAAGGAAATGTGCAATAGCCTGTTAGTCCCAGTCACTGTGGCAGCATGTCTTTTTATTATGCTTGCTGTCAATGCAGCCGGGCTTCTTCGCCTTAAAACTGCAAAATAGATGCAGAAGATGTAAGGCGCTATCGCTTCAAAATAAAAGCAAAATGTCCTGCTACTGGTGTACTGACAATGCTTTGATGAGAGAGAATAGAGTGAGGAGTATGATGTTCATGTGCATATGAATTATGAATCCTTGCCTTTTTTAAAGTATATGTGTGGAAAAACATGTCCACACACAAAGCTGTTTTTCCTCCCTTTGCAGCGGGAATATAAAGTGAGCAACCAGCTGCCACATGGCACCTGCATGTCCACATCTGGATGCACATATAGTGTGTGAATCAGGTTAAGATACAAACAGACAGCGAGGCATGTTCTCCTGGGAGATATTGCGATATAATGGCTCATGGCTAGTGCCTTTACAAGGGAAATATATCTGGGACTTGACCTGCATATCAAGTAATTATTCCTTTATGTTTGTGATACATTTCATACATCCTGATAAAATAGCAACAAACCGTAAGCTGCAAAGGAGCATATGGAAGAGTTCACATGCAAATTCAGTCTTCAGAGTGGAGCAGAAAACCCCTGACAGCATTTAGCAACAAGGAGCTGAATCAACATTTGGTTGCTTTTTTTCAGTGGATGAATTCTAAATTAGTCTCTGAACTTCAGAAGAAGCTGTTTTTGATATCTTAATTTTACTGTTGCACTCCGCTGGTCTAATTCATTTTTACCAACTGAACAATAAACAGGAGAAACCAGTCAGAGATGGAAGACTTTACATTTTCAGTGTGTTAATAAGCTCCTTCATGTGATTTCTGATGAAGCTGCCCTGGTTATTTTAAGACTTTCATCATAACCATATCTTCGTGATAAAAGATAAGAAGCCTCGGCTGAATTAAATATCTTTGACTGATGTGGGCAAATTATGCGTTTCTGAAGTCTGGACACATGTTTTCTTGCACCTTCAAATTTCAGTTTAACAGGGCTTGAAATAGAAAAAAAACAATTCTGATATAATTGTCAACAAATCTAGCTGCTCCAGAAACCTGTTTGGATAGGCTTTGTTAAGCTGTCCACTCCACTGATGATGATGGTGAGTGTGTGTGTGTGTGTGTGTGTGTGTAGCGGCTGCACAGACAGATGGAGCTACTGATATGTGGATGAACCCTTATTTTGAGCATATGAAGTCGAGGGCAATATCACAGATGCATTGAACAGGAAGCCACTGCTTTATTATTCTCAAGGCAAGTATTCAATGGCATCATTGAACTCGCACCACCTGTTTTCAACCCTTTGAAATGTATACTTTTTTCCCCACCGCTGTGAGAAGGGAAAGCTTGCTGAATGCTGAAAACAGTGTTTCCATTTTCTATCTTTATTCATGAGCTTGCGACCAACCACAGGCGCTGGCTAGTTGACAGACCTTGTTTGGAAAGCACAATCGAGACCAAGCTATGCATAATATGAGAGTCATTCTCCTGATATTTCTATGTATTACATGTGAAGAAATCACATGTGAACTCTCGTGTCAGATTTTGCATATTAAAATGAGCTGCACCAATGAATACACGCTTTTCTCTGTGACATTAAATCCATCCAAGAACATGCATCAGGCTACAACCGACGGATGCAGATTTAAGTAATTTAAAGGGTCAATTCACCCAAAATACATAATTTCAATTTTTGTCATTTTCCTGTTGTGGTATCTAGCCAGTTTAATATATGATATGTGTTGGGGATATTTGACATTCAATTTTTTTGTAATCCCTTTTTGGGAATTTTCATTTGTGTTGTTTTGAGCACTGAAAAGGAGCATTTAAATGGGCACTCCACTGATTTTACTGACTTAAATCATCAGGTTGAGTATTATGCAGGCTGTGAAAAGAGAGGTCAGGGCTCTAGACTGCGGTCACATGTGTTTAACTTTTATGACTGTGTCTCAACATTGACAAACACAGTGAACGTAAAGTCATATAAACGGGCCTAAAGCTGGTTGAATGTGCATCGGCAGGTCAACGTAATATACATCCGGTGTATGAAATGAGGATTGTGATGTTTAACAACTTCAGTAATATCTGCTGCCTTGAGTTTGACACTCAGCTCAGCTCCCACACCAGTGCAACCCCAGTTTCTTTTTATTTTGATTTATTTTCTTTTTTTTTATCCATTACGTGTAATTAATCAGAAAACAATGGGAAAAAAGATGCAGCCAAATCATGTGCTGGTGAAGCCAACTGAGAAAGTTGGGAGCACCATTCTTCCCAATAAAAAAGTTGATCTGGAGTCCTGAATGTTATTTCTTATGCATCTCTGAAGGCAGCTTCCTAAAGTCAAAGAAAATAACCCTGATGATGCCATCATGCTAACAAAAACAAATAACCCTTAAGCCATAAGGGTTATTTTGACTCAGGCTTGACTATTTATATTTTCCACATTTAGTCTTTAGTAAGCAGGGAGGGATTCATGAAAGGTACTTTCAGACTCTGCTGCTTTGATGTCGACCATACATTTTTAAATCTCTCACAACAGCACCCCCCCCCCACCCACCCACTTCTTGGAAATGCAATACTAAACCACTTAAGTGCCCCTTTAAAAGATTCAACAACAATGTGTCTTTACAAAAAAATGCCCCCATTGTTTTAGATCACACTGTCAACAGTTTTTTTTACAGCCTATTATAGGGCGATTAATGTAGCAGAACTATTTGAGTGTGAAGTGTTGTGTAACTGTATCTCAATCTGTGTGTGTGTCAGCTTTGTAAATGTGTAAAAAAAAAAAAATCTGTAATGTTACATAAATGTGTCAATATAAACAAATCTGTAAGCTTACATGGATATTAATGGTTTCATTTTTTATGATAAACAAATCCCAAACTGTTATGTTTATAATATTTACAAGGTGACTGCTGAAAACATGCAAATAACAACAGCAGAAAAGCATGCATCTCTGCTGTTTGAACCTCATGAGGCTAGGTATCCATAATCAATACAAGACTTAGTACACTTTTGGTATCCATCCTCCCACCTCTAATGCATGTCTAATAATCTGTGCAATTAAAATAGAAATCTTGGCTTTTGTGTAGCTACACTGACTGCAAAAAAATGAGCCTATATACCTACTGTTATGAAGTGCAGACTGTTTGACTTTTGCAGACATTCATATGATCAAGTAATCATTCTATATTATCGCAGTGCCAATAAAAATAGCCAAATATTTACTTGATGAAATGGAATCAGAGTGGTAAATGACCCATTCACACACACACACGTACACACCGGTGAACAGACACCTGCCCGAGCCTCCTTCTACTCTTAAACATTCACATGTAATCACACAATGATGGTACAAAGGAAGGAGGGCTGTGCAATTAATCCAATTTCATTTTCAAATGCAATTTTAGCTTCCCTCGACTTTCAAAACAAGATAATCGACATAAAACGATTTTGTGCAGCATGATGAATTTAACAGTGTTGCTCCTGTTTTGTCTTTTGTTTTGTAAATCAAGTGCACCCTTTCCTAGTACTCTGCCCGTCCTACCAAAGTCCAAACTGTTTTAGCACAGGTTAGAAACAGCGAGACACCACGCACTGCCTCTCTGGTTGTTTTGAAACTTTGGTGTCTCATTTTGGGTCCAGACAGTCTGCGCAGTGGGAGAGAGAGAGCACGAGAGACAACAAGCATGAGTGGGGAGAGCAAGACGTGTACGTGCCGGTGATGGTGACAGTGAGGCTGCAGTGAGAGGAGCAGAGAGTATGAAGTGGAGTGGGCTACAGCTCTTCAAGACCTGAGACACGTTCCCATGTCTAGCTCTCCAGCTGCTGATTACAGTGCCGGAAGTTAGTCCCAAAGTTCGCAAGTTAAGTTAGCTTCCCACTGGAAACAGATAGGCTCCCTTAAGGTGGACTGTTAAGGTGGACCTGCTTTTCTCATTGTAGTGACACTCCCAGTGACTTCTGAAAGGATAATGGAGAAATGTCTGTCTGCTGAGTCTCTCCTGAGTAAGTGAAACAATTATTGATCCTCACTCAAAATAATTTTTTTTGTTATTGATACAGCAACTGTTATGTATTGTTACATTGTATTAGTTGGGTTAGATTTGATTATTATGTAAATGTGAACAAACACGTGTCACACAGAAATAGTGGGCTGCCACCCCAAGGCAGTCGATCATGATCACACAGTCTATTCAAACAGGGTTTCCACACACTTTCATGGACAAAATTTCCAAACTTTTCAAGGACCCATAATAATATTGTTTTCTTCTCTTACTCACCTGGCGACTTTCAAACATTAAATTTAAACTCTATTCAACATAACGTCAACTAACTAGCATACAAGGCGGGTGAGATTGAACACAGGGAGAAACTAAAGAAATAAATGCAATAGTTAACAAAATGTCACATCTCGACATATATTAGCGCAACCTTTAATGACAACTTTAGAAAATACCTTTGCGGTTATGTTACATTATGTGGAAGGCTATCCATGAAACATTACTGTGAAAATTTCAGTCCACACAACAAAATTCACTTTTCCAAAACCTTCAGTGATTTTTTCTTATTCCATGACTTTCCATGACCATGGGAACCCAGTCTAAAGAGTACTTTCACTAAAGTAAAAAAGTCCCACATCTTATGATATTGCCTTCAGTGCCAGTCTTTCTCTCTGTAGTTACTCTTATTGTCATATAAGTCAAATTAAATATCTAGTGGTCGACAGTTTATGTTGTGAAAATAGATTTGTGTACACATGACAACTTCACAGAAAGCTTGTATCCTTTCAGCACATTGTGCACATGAATGTTTTAACTTTGAAGGAAATGTCTTTATTTCTTCTTTAACCCCGACAAGTTTTATGTAGTTTCATATAGAAATAGACTGAAAGAGGACTGCAAAGTCATACCATGACATGTTATCTAAGATATCAGATTTTTTTTTTTTTTTGCTCTGGCTAGACACCAGAGGAGATAAATAGGAAAATATGCTTTTGTTTTTGTATGTTATTTGGGTGAACCCTCCATCTAAAGCCATAGACGAGGCCTTAACTCTGGATGGACATAAGAGCCGCTGTCCCAGCTGCACTGCATACAACAAAGCAGTCTTTCGCTCTTGCCAAACAGGTGTGCTGAGCACGTCCAGCTAGGCTGACATTTTATTCAACTGCTGGATTACCTGGCCAGCACAGTGTTCAAGTAAGACTTGGCTTTTACAGGACATCAGTTTCCAAGACTTGACTTTTATTGCCTGGCTGTAAGCCAACGACGGCTAACGGCTCAGCACCTGGCCCTGGCAGGGACCCCTTGCTAATTCACTCTCAGAGTGTAGTGTCATCTTCTGTGACCTTTGCTGACTCAACTCAGCTGCTGTATGCATTACAGAGACTCGCCTTAGCGACGATGGATAGGGAGTAAATTACAGCGTTTGGATCTGTGCAGCCTGTTTTAGACCTGTTCCCACGGCAACACAGCCAGGCTGATGGGGTGAGGTCTAAATACAAAACACAGTGTCAATAACTGATCATAAATGATGTTCGTGCGCTTTGATCCAGTCACAGTATTCAGAGGAGGATTCTCACAGCCATGTGCACAGTGCCATCTAGTGCAAAAACTTTAACACCTTTGCAGGGGATAAAGTCTGAGAGTGAATGTATATTTGTGTGGCATTCATGTTCAAATGTGCAATACACACAATGAACAAAGAAAAGGCCAACATGCATTTCACATAAGAGCACAGACAGTGTCATATTGAGTCATCAAACATGTATAGATGACATCACGCATATCTTTAAAGAAGATCATCATAAACAATGCATAGTCCTGGTTGCTATGATATTTTTGGGATTTTTCAGATTCCATCTTCCTGAACTCTTGTTAAATCTAAATTTAGTCCTCATTATTATCTGACCCTGCAGGGTGGCATCAAAACAACATGAAAAACGAAGCTTTGTGCCCCCACACAAGTCGTCAATCTCTCTTCGTCATCCTGCTCCATTGTGGGATGCAAACAATTAGCGTTCTAACCCACGAGCTACATCGTCTGCTTTTTGTTCCCCAACAATGAGAAGCGGCTCATAATCTGTAGTCTGTCACCTTGTAGGGGTGAATTTAACATCAACCAGAGAGGGAAAGAGACGGAGACAGTAGACGGGTAATGGAGGGGGTGTCGCCATCCTGACCCTCTGCCTGTTCAGACTAGATAAAAGCTGTGAACATCACTGAAGTGATATGCTTTGTCTTTTTTTCCTCTGTACTTTTTCCCATATAGCCCTTTCATCCTAAACTCTATAGCAAAGCCTCTGTGATAGTGTGAGGCAGTTTATCATAGAGCAGTGTACACTGTACATAGAAAAATTGTCCTTGCAGTGTTGTGTAATGCATCTATGTCAGTGCTCCACATCTCTAATGCGGTTATCATGTTTATGAGGCTGCCTGTGTAGATGCACAGCAAGACAATGTACAGGCTTCTGACTTATCATGTGGATTTTAGGTGTGTAAGGTGAACACTCGCTTGATCCGAAAATGTAGAACACAGCCATAGGGCATGATGGGGAGCAAGGTTTACTGCTGTAGTGGTGACTAACATGTTTTCAGTTCTTCTATATAATGAATAACATTAAAGAATGCCATTAATATTATATTCTTTGCACCATATAGCTTTCTTCAATATGCCACACCCAGTCTCACTGACATTAAATTGTTGTCATATGGGAAGACATATCTTCCCAGACCTCCTGTATTCTCTCTTCACTCCTTACAAGCCGACCTTTCACACCATAGAAAAATGAAGAGAGGCTGAAACACCTATACAATTTATATAAAGGGTTAAAATAAGATCATTATCATAATTTTAAACACCAAATTGACATCGCTGTGATTGATATACCCTGGTCACTGAAATTTCTTGATTCTTATTCGTTGGAAAGTGTGGACTGACCCATCAGTGACCAAACAGTTGTAAATATCGCTATTTACTGTAGGTAAAAATAGCAATAATGAGCCTGGGCTAAGCACTTAGAGCTTAGCCAAAGCTAGAGTTATTTGTGTATAACCACCAGCAACAAACAAAAACAAAAAACAATTGCACATCACTGAGAATCACTCACAATTAGTTATTTTCATTATATGTTGTGCGTGCGTGCGTGCGTGCATGCATGTGTCTACTAATGTTAAAAGTAGGAAATATGACTCAAAGGTCTCGTTTGCAGGATTTAGTGGCTTCTGGAGGTGAGGTTGCAGACTGCACCCAACAGAAACTTGCACCAAGCATGTACGAGAAATATGGTTGCCAATGTGAAAATGAAACAGCCCTATCTAGAGCTAGTATTTAGATCGTGCATCCTGGGCTACAACAGAAACCACATGGCACACTCCATGGAAGAGAACCCATTTTTTATGTAAATAGAAATGGCTTATTCAGGTAATGAAAACACAATAATTCTTAGTTACGGGTGATTATACACTAAATAAATATAAATATTAATATAATATTCCATTTGTGCCAATATATCCCCCTAAATCCCACACACTGGACCTTTAAATAAAGTATCCAAATGAAGTTAGCCACCATGAAGCTGGAAGATTGAGTCAAAAGGACAGCCGCAGGGTAAAGGAGAGAGGACTGGAGAGGAAATGTGTCCAATGCAGAGCAGAAAATGTGGAGAATTAAGTTACAGGTTAAGGAAGAGAGAAGCCCCTTTGAGAGAGAACTCTTAAGCCCATGATAGTCATTTCATTTTTTAAAACAGGTCAAAATTTTATTTATTTATATATATATAATATATATATACTTACTCATAGTTATATGTGTAAATTAATGTCTAATATTCCTTTTTTTTCTTACTTAGGGCATTTTGTTTGCAAGTGACCGCATGCATTCTTTTTTTGGGTGGTTCTTAGCTGTAATATCATTAATCTATGTGTGGAAAAAAATGCAGCCCTGTCATTCATCTGAACTGACAATGCAAAGGGTCCTTGTAAAGAAAAAATCTGTGTGGTCAGCCATTTACAAATTTGGCTTACTTTTGCTGTAACACAACACATCCAGCAAGACGCTGCATCTGCCAACCAAATACTTGTAAGCACAAATTCCTGGCAGACTACTTTGCAAGGTGAAGAGTGAATTTCTATTGTTTTATTTGCGATGTTGGTGACGAAAAACAAAATAGTTTCCGTAATTACAACTGTACACATTTTGTCCACCTGACTTTCTGCATCATATTTCATATACTAAGTGGTACCTTAAACAACATGCCCCCACCGACACAACCCCTTATGCCGTTTTAATGCAGCAGGGTTTCCCACTTACTCATTTATTAGTGGCCACCAGGCATGATTAAGTCATCTGCTGCCACATACTGCTTTTAGATTTTTGGAGCTAAACTGTTCATTAGGAGCGCTATTGAGATATATATTTTGTTCGATTATTCATTGCACCATGTTCACGGAGCACAGCGCACACTCTGGGCACAGACAGAGCCGCAGAACACCAGACCCAAGGAAAGTGAAACTTCACATTCGTTGCACTGGGTCTAAAAGTTTACTTTCACTCGCCTATACTTTCCTCTCATCCGTCGATCTGATCAGCTCTGACTGGATCAACAAATCAATATCCACCCGGCAACTAAATCTCCTCAAACGGCTGCTAAGGAAAAAGAGAACTTATGAAGGGGTCCTCCTGCGTTGCATTCACGGCCCTGCAAAAATGTCCAAATTTCAAGAGGGGCCACAGAATGATAAAAAAGAGACACACACACACACACACACACACACACTATTTTTACAAAAAAATCCACATCCACATCCATACAACTTAAAACTTAACTACCAGAGAGGGAAGTGGAGCACCTTTTCACTTCTTTTTAACAAGGTTCTACAACCATCGTGATACTACTGATGCCTCCACTGGGAAGAAGCAATCTAAAAACTTTTCAAAACAACCTTATCAAGCCAGCAGGAGGCAAGTATTTCAAAACTGGCTTCTGATTAAATATTCCTTTACAAATATGTATATGCACCAGTATGGTTTGGTATAGGCTACATTATTTGTGCCAAGGGTTTGGTCTAAATGGGATAGATATGAAAGAGGCATGAAAAATAATAATAATAATAATAATAATATAGCTATCAGTGCAGGTAAATGCAACATACAGGTCATCTATATAGATTCAGAAGCTACCTTGCGCAGTAGGGAGAAAGCTACTAGATGTTCATGTAGATTTGAGGGTTTTTTTCAAGTCATGGTCAATATACATTTTTTTGTTTTCTGCAGTGAGCTCACTGAATTGTAAATTAGCTAATATTTTAGCTGATTTGCTGCTCACAGTTCTAGCAAACAGTTAACAGTCTGCGTCAAGTAAAACAGAGATATCTCGAAATGCATGATACAGGTTAGAAAATACTTGCTGAAAACATATAACTATATAGAATTGTGTGAATTTTGGTTCAGGATTTTTTGGGGCCTGAAATAACAGTTTGATGATGCACTGGAGCCAATTTTAACATAACCACTTTCCCTTCTGCATTGAAGCTAACCTCTGAGCGCATAATATCAGTGTTGTTTCTCTCCCCTGTCTGTGAGCAGCGGGTTCATTACATGCAACAGGCTCTCTCAGCATTTTCAGTGTTAATAAATACCCAAAGAACAACTCGCTTTAATGCCACAATCATGCCATGACTCAGCATATCATGAGGTGTGCAAGCTTAGTATCTTTAAATCTTGGACATGTTCTCTTAAGCTAATTGCTGGCCATCTGAAACATCTCAGAAATATATTAATACCAACATTTAAGTCTTTCATGCTGATTCACTGCAACCTAAGCTTTGAGAATCCACGCAGAATCAGGTTTTCCGTTTAGACAACCATGATGAACTCCCTGCGAGCTCCCAGCATATGCATGCACTCAGTCAGTGGAAGTGACAGACTGCAGGGAGTGACATGTTGCTATGAAAATCCTATTAAATAACATAAACACAGAAAGTTCAAACCAGATCAGCAGCCTGCGGGTTGTGTGGCAGGACGGCAGCACTTGTCACTGTCTGGGAGCCGAGGCGCCTCAGCAAGGTGCACCTCTCACTGACAGAGGACTGAGCCCAACATGACAGAGCCACATCTCCCCCTGTTGAGGGAAAAGTATACTGCTTGTCAAATCTCTGCATGCAATGTCTCAGGCTTTTGCTGATGCAGGTGAAACTGTGCGACTGGTGTAAGTCATGTTTGGAGCTTCACACGGCTATTTAATGTCATGTGACACAATGACACTCACAAAGATGTCATACAGAACAAAGCAAGAGCGTAAATGCATTTTGGTTTGAATTGCCTGATTGAACTTATCACTCAGTATTATAAAAGGTGACAATCCAAAACTGAATAATAGATGGAGCATGGCTGTGACTATCAATTTAATGTTTATCGTGTCTCTTTTCAAGATACAATTTAATAAAACTTAAGACTTTCCTTATTCAGGCACTGCAGGTGAGTATGAATATGTGGTCCTTTGCAGAGGTAGGTTTTATGAAGGAATATGGTTATTAGAGTGAGTTAGCTGAATCTACATTTAATACGTGCCAGTATAAAGTAAAAAGACAATATTTACTTCAGTGTTTTAAGATTTCAGAAATGTGGACTTATAAGCAAAAAAGCTTGAATTGTTTTGACAAAAAGTAAACAATAGATGGATAAATGAAATTAGATAAAATGATTATGACAAGTAAGACCTTAAACAATTCAAATGAAAGACTATTTGATGACTTTAATAGGCATATAAATTATAAAATTAAACACATTCTTCTTAAAGATCTGCAGGCACCCTGCTCTATACACAGACTGATACAGTTTTATAAAATAAGAAAAAGATTACGACTGAAGACCAAAAAGACATCAAGTATAGAATGAAGGACTGTAGATGGATATGAAACGATGTAAAATATAATTGATTTATTCTGTTTCTCAAAAATAAAAATCATAATTCATAATCAAACACACTCTTGAAGCTCGGTAGCTTATTGATTGGTTTTGCTGCTATAGTTTCACGTGGTCTGGTATGCTGGCTAATGTAAAGTAATGTCAGCTCTCTTAAGTCAAAGGATAAGTTGATTTAATGTTAAACTTTTGCAGTTACATAGAACCACACCGAAATTTGAGAGTAGTGCTGGTTCTTATTTTTGTATTTTTTCCAACAGTGAACAGTTAGATTACTTCCTAAACTACTAAACTGTAGCTCATGTTAAAAGTGACATAATACTGTTGATTTGATGTGACATGACAAGGACAAAAAGTGACATCCAATAGCCACTACATGCATGTTAGTGTGGATGAATGGTACTTTAACACCCATTACTTATAGTATTAGTATACTGAGCTATACAAAGTAACAGTATTTCTCAAGGGGAAAAAATGCATTAATATTCAAAATGATGCGACAGTATAACATGGATGATATGAAAGTAACACTGTAACTATATTTAACAGTATTTTCATGGAGAGAAGGCATCTCTTTGGTACTAATGTGCCCCGTTGGCTGTTGGGTTATACTGCAACGGCATGCAGCAAGCATTACTTGTTGCAATTTTTCCGTTTCACTTGGCACCAATTAATTACATATCCATTAAATTCAATTTCATAGCTAGAAAAATAAATATTTACAAAACAAAAAAGAAGCAAATGACTGAACAATTGTGGGAAAACTTGTAAAATTAGCAGGATAACTCCACGGAAGAAATTGCCTTTGAGAGAATTTAGGGACACGGCAGTCAGAATGACTAAAGCTCCAACTCATTCAGTTCATACTATGCAATAAATACATACTAATACATGGTGATAATAATGATAAGAATATAAATTGTAGAGCATAAACTGTATGAATAGAATATATTTCAAAAGGTCGCAGTGCTGGATCAGTGTCAAAATAATTTCATTTCTTCGGCTGCTATTAAACATCCACAGTGAAAAGTGAAATGGTGCTCCTCACTAACATGAATCAGAGATGATATCCTCATCTTCTGCAGCTCATTCATAGACCCAGATAAGACTGTCTGCAACTCTGATGGGGATTTTAATGAAACACTGTCTGTCTCCGTAAGTGTTTGCATTGTTTGCATCCCCAATCACGTCCGCATGGAAAACAAACTACTGCCGACTAAAAGTGTATCAAACAAAAGACTTAGAGATTTTGCGCCTGCGTTTGTATGTTAATCAAAGCCTCCGAGGAATTACAAGTTCATCAGCTGGTGTTCTGCGCAGTCCAATAATCTGCTAAATAAGTCCAGAGAGCTCAAGATTTTACTCACTGACTGCGAGATTCATTTGAAGAAAACCATTAAGATAACAATGCAGGAACTGAGGGTACTGTAAGCAAATATTCATGGACGGAGGTCAAAACCTCAGACAGACAAAGTTTGCATAATGCAATATTGCATGTGACTGGACAGAAATGTACTTTCTTTTTTGTCCGCACAGAATATGAAGTTAAAATAATTTTGTTTAATTATACGTTACAATTACACGTGTCACCTCATCTGCATCACCACGACCCTGAGTCACACTCCCATGCACATACATATATTTCTGCACAGATGCACAGTTATGTAAATCAGCCCGTGGTAATACATTAGCTTTGCTTCTTCTCATTCTCAGTCAATGGTAAATTCTCCTGTAGGCTATATTTTATTGTCAGCTCCTATTTATGCTAAGGCCAAGGGACAAATACGCCCTTTGCAGTCAAAACAAAAGATCCTTTTGAGCTGCCTGGTGCATACCAAAAGGAAAACATGTACAGAAAAACCTCTGCTATGAATTAAGGAGTGATCAGCAGAATGCAAATGTGCGGGCTGATACAGTGTGCTTATGCTGCATTTCCATATCAAACGCTGTGATCAATTCCTTAGCCTTGTCGGAATGCTAAATGTGTTGTGTGCGTTTGTGCATAGCTTCAATATTTTAATCCAATGAAATTTCTGATGGAATTCAGTGGATGCAAGTAATTTATTAAACATGCTTGAGTGTCTGTGCGTCTGAATCACAATATGAGTGTTTTTCCAAATAAATGTGCAAAGGCATTTTTATAAATCTTTCACATGCAGCAACTATTGTGTCACCAATCTGTGAAAAAAAAACACATGTAGAAATGTGTAAACATACTCCAGAGAGTGAACTGGTGAGCGATGTGTGCATTATTGACTCAGTACCAGTTGCCTTTCAACATAACAAGGTTAGGAGCAAAGGCACCACTGCCTTCTCTTCAGCTGCAGAGAGCGAGAGAAGCACTCCCCCGCTGGGACTCCCCCCTTAATCAAATCAAGCATTTCCAATAGCAATTAATATTAGAGCATGCAAATTGCCCAGGAGAGCAAAATGACATTCCCTCGATGGACGCCTGGGCTTCAGCTCTATCTCTCGTCCCTGTGCCCCCTCTCCTCGGGGGACAGTGACAGTGGAGGGCTGGCTTGTTAACCGTGGCCTTTCTCTGTTACTCTGCTTTTACCATAAATAAAGGCTGGATGGTCCCTGCTGCCCCACACAGTTAAAAGGCAGTGGAAGAATGTAACCAAGTACAACTTGAGTAAAAACTCTAGGTACTTGTGCTTTACTCAAGTATTTCATTCTCATGCCACTTTGAACTTCTACTAATCTACTTCTCAGAGGTAAATATTGTACTTTACTCCACTACATGTGCTTGGCAGCTAGAGTTACTTTTCAGATTACAGTTTTATACAACCTTCCTGTCCTGCAAAAACCACCAGATGTGTTGATTTCTTATTTTTATTTATTTTTTATAAACTTTGTGCAGTGTTTCTTTATGGGATGAGAAAATTCTCCTAATCACTTAATAAAAAATTTGACAACCTTCTTGGTTTTCTGTGACAGCATTAGTTACTAATTACTTCACAAATTTAATGTATGCACACAAAACATGAAAATGTAAAAAGTACAGCTGGAAGAAAATGTATTATTTACATTTTGATAATCTGACCCTTTTTAAATAAACTAAACCTAAACCTACTTAATGCAAAAAACTCAATCACATTTCGCTGTTTCAGATTTCTTAATATGAGGATTTTCTGCTTTCTAATTATAGAATTACAATAAAAATATTAAGTAGCTGCAGTCCAATACAAAATGGCAAAAAATGAGCCAAAGCTCAACCAACTGTAACAGTAAAACCCTGCTTTTACATTTATGCAGGAGTAATAATTATCTAAATATAACAGTCACAAGCACCCTACATTTTCCTTAATGTAGGCTGAACCCAAATTATAGGCCAAAGGCTTAACAGAGTAACAATCTGGTTAATTCTAGCCAGACTTACTGTGCTTAAGTGCCCTCTATAGAAAATGGTAAATCCATTTGATGGTTGGCCATAGGGGGTCATCCTGCTGATTATATTCCACTGAGTAAATCTGGTGTTGACAATGAGAGTGAAGAGCACTTAGACCATAACCTCAGTCCCTACTGCTGTTAACCTGCTCTCTTGCCTGACCATGGTGTCGCACACACACACACACACACACACACACACAACCTGACAGAACGACAGACGCGCGTGCTGCCGCGGTAATGTCACGGACAATGGGAAGCAGTATTTGGCGGGTTTACCTCTGTTTGAAAAACCCGCCTGCACGCGCTAATTTTGGTGGGAAAAGGGTCAACAAAACCAAAACAACAAACATACACACACACGCACACACGCACGCACTCACGCACAAGCTAACAGAAGCAGACTGGTGCTAATTTTGTTGGGAAAGGGGCAAATGTTTTCACTGACCTACTTTTTCACCAAGTTAACTTTTCCACAAGTATTTTTTTCGTTTGGGTGATTACAATAATCTACTTTGTGAGTTCCCCTGAGTACCCCACATCAAAATGCAACCTTAAATGTACAAACATCTGTTATTATATATACATACACCAAACAAAAACAAATCATTCACATCATAACAAACAAGAGAGAAAATAATTGTTGCCTTCCTACCTTACAAGCTGTCTTTAAGTCCAAAGGTGTCCATTCTTTGTTTATTTACATGTCTTTAGTCCATAGAGGTCCACCGATCAAAGCAATCAAAAGAGTGTCCTTGCTGGGAGTGTTGCCATGTTTAGTCCATTGCTTACTGTAGTAAGCTAACATCCTGGCCGAATGAATGTGAATTCATTGCTGCTTAATTTTCAGTCATTTGTCCTGAATAAAAAATGGTTCATGATGATAATGGTCCTTCCTCAACACACCGCACTTCTTCCTAGGCTACACACGTTCTTGTCTTCCGGCGCTGTGCGTGTTTTCGATGGTGCATTAGCTACAGGATTAAACTGTCTCCCAGTTTTTTGGGCGTACTTTGACTTTCGACCCTGGGAGCGCCCCTGATGTGCGGTTTGCCCTCATAGCGAAGAAGGCCAGCAGGCTTTGTCATGTGTCTTTGCCACCAACCGTCCACAGACATTTCAGCAGTCACGGCTCGTGACAGTCATTGCGTAATGTGCTGTATTTCGGTTCATATTTCGAGTGCAGACACAACACTGATATCACTGCAAAGCAAACAATCTCTCTTTTTTCCGCGATTTCCACTTACTCGGGCTGTGCAAAGTTGCAACTCTAACTATCCCGATCACTGTCACTGACATCTTGCGCGTCTGACGTCATCCGTAAACTTGAGTCTGCGCAGTAAAAATCTACGCAGTATCAAGTTCCCGCCCATAACACCCGTTCGACCAATCATGAGCAGCTTCATTAATCCAAGCACACCGATTGGCATACACAGCTGTCAGTTATGACGTTAAACCCCATTTCAAATTTAGACCTATCAGAAAACTTAACTTGTCTCAGAAACTGAATACTGGAAGGACATTTGCGGATTCATCACCTTCATTTATATTAGATCCATGATTCATCATGGACAATGTCTTTAAAGACTTAACATTATTGTGGGAAAATGTGGAATTTGGTTTTAGCAAAGTACTTAATACATAAATGTAGGTTTAGCAATTTAAAAAAAAACTAGCCTATGTCAGTTTTCTGAAGGAAACTGAACATTATATGAAACCACTCACTGACTCGATTAACAAAAAGGCTATCAAGACACTTGCTATTTGTAGGTTTTACAACATTTTTAATTAATGTGTTATCCCCTGGCTTTTTGTTGTCGTTTGTTTTTATATAGGTTAAATTGTATACTGGATTTTTATTACACTTTGTTGTGTAAGTTTAAATTTAAAGTCTCCAACTCCTTTTTGTTACTGTTGCCTTTTCGTCTAAATTGTTTGTTCTTCTTTGTATTCAGTTGTGTTGAAGCATAATTTCCACTATTGTTGCTAAATTCATTATTGTTTTTCTTTGTCACTGCATCTGTTCCCCGACTTGTTCTGCATATGTTTCATAATAAAATAAAATAAAATACAATAGTGTAGTGTAGTGTAGTACTCTCCGAGACAAGAAAATTCACTAAAATATTCACAAAAAATATTACTATGTAAAATATTCCTGTATGCAGTCTGTAAAACTTAAAAATTCTAAACACTGACCTGTATTGAACATTAAATGTGTGTGCTGTCCGTTAAGAGTGTATTTTCAAGATAAAAAACACTTTAATCAAGATTAAAAGCTTTTTTGGTTTGCCTTTTAATAAACATTGTATATGTTAATGAGCCACAGTAATGAACCCACATCATCATAGTCGAGTTTTAGTGACTTTCAGCTCATTGTTTTGGTTTTATGGCCTGTAACTTTACTGTTTTGACTCATCAGCCTTGTTGTTTTGGGTGAAAAAGCTTTGATAAACCCAACATACACAACATGCCCAGTACCAAACTGCAGTAAGATAAAGTTAGTAACCAGCTGGTGAGCACAGTGGAACATTTAGCAGCTAAAGAGCCAGATAAAAAGAGTGTAAATATTGGAATTACATTCACCAGGTGGCCAGAAACATGACTCCAAATGAATGCTAATGTTGCTCTGTGTCTGCTGAATGTGTGAATAGACAACGTCTGGCTAAAATGATTATACAGTGTGTTCAGCATGTTTACAGTTTGGTGTGCTGCCCCCAAGCAATTTATAAAAAAAAAACTTGAAAATGAACACAGGTTTAATTGAATTTTTGCTCTCTTGTGGACAGCAGGGTTGACACTGTTTACACATTTCTAACATATTTTAGCATTGCTGCACTGCAAAATTGTGTCACTGTTTCCTATATATGCTGATAAAAACCTTTGATAAGACAGTTAGCTGTTGAAAACAGACCAGCGGTCAGGTTTTTACAGTATAAACTGTGCATTGTTTTTGGAAACTGAAGTCCTTACAAACACGTTTTCATGTTGCATTAGACTGGATGAAGTAAAACTAATTTTCCCTTAAGGGGAAGGTGGTCAACATGAAAAAAATTCAATGCATCATCAAATGCAACACCAAATACAGGCGTTACTGTAGTGGAAAAATCACACTGTCACACAACTGCCAATACAAACACATTTGAAAGGAAACGAAAAGGAAACTATGGATTCCAGAGTATTGGCAGGATGTGCAAACCAGCAGCAGAATGAGTAACAGGAGAATCCCAGTGGAACTGGCTGTCAATGTGAAATGTGTACATAATGAGAAACAGGTAGCATTACAAAATAACTAAATAAATAATGTCTTCCACAAGTCTGGATAGGATTCCTCCAACTGCTCTGACTTCTCCCAACAGTTCAAAGACATGTAAACACCAGGTGGGCCGGGGATCTGCCCAGAGATACTGTGTATGGATGTGAGTGTGTCAGTTTTGATAAGTGACACCAATGTGAGGAAATTCATATATGCATTAGCCTGGTTTCCACATGTGATTATTCACAGGTGGCACTTTTTGCTCAGAAATGTATGGGGCTGGGAGGCATCAGCAGGTTTTTTGGAGATACAGTTAGGAAGCTTCATCCTAAAGTTTTCCATTAGTCACTTCACAGCTCTCATAAGCGGGTGGAGCTGCAATCCATCGGGATGAGAACCAGGCTAGACGAGCAAGGCAGTGCAAGTTTATTAGCAGAACACCTTTCATGTACATCAATGCAAGTTGCTTTCAATAATGCATTAAAATCACAAAAAAGAACAGCATAAAACATAAAAGTGTCAAACTGTCTGCTTTATATTAATTTCCTGGAGGTTTTAACTTGATACAGCATTAATGTATTTATTTTCAGTCACTTTGCAGCAGTGGAAAAAATTATAAACACATTTTAAAACTTATAAGGGTTTAGGTTTCATTTGAACTTTTGTGAGGGAGGCTGGAAGTTTTAAGCATCAAACACTTAATTTCCTGCATCCTAGTGAATTTTTCTGCATCAATTTATGGTGTAAATTTATTTAATGCTGTTAAAAATAAAAGTCCACTTTCTTGTTTTTATTGGGGTGGATGGAAATGCACATGTTCTGATTATTGAGGGGACGTGTCACCTGTGAACCTTGGAAATATTCACCACTGTCATTTTATAAAGTTAATGTGGAAAACATTTAACCAAAAGTGGCTTATTTACACATACAGCAGCCAGGTAGCAAGTAAGTGGGTCCGCACCATTTTCACGCCGGTGCACGCCTCCAAGTAGGTGGAGTCTGCAAACCATTTTACGGGTATCATAGGCGACAGATACTCTGAATCCACCACTAAATTTGAGCGGCGAGAGCAGCATTTATGTCACTGTGACCACATGTCCAATACAAACACAAACAGATAAGGGGAGATTGACAAAACAGAAAACTCTTGAATCTTGTTCAGTCTTACATAAAATCATATTGTGAACATTACTGTCCATGTAAGCAATTATTTGTCCAATAGAAAAGCTACCATGGCTTTTGTCCTTTAGGCTGACAGTTGGTTGCTGCTGCTGGATGACAGATTAGACTCCATTTAAACAGCTTCAGCAGCCCTCAACGTTATATGTTAAGCTGTGCAGAAAACGACTACATATGAAAGTCTTTAAATGTAATCATGAATAATTGTATGAAGATGTATGATTCACACATGTTAATGGTTTTGATATTGTTGAGGAACTTAGAGTCCTTCACTGACTGCAGGGTGTCTGAATGTTAAGATACTGCAAGAGCAACACCTTGTAGATGTTTACACTGCAATGGTAGACACAGGTGCATGACGTGAAATTCACTGTGTGAGGACGAATAATTTTTCTGTTTTTGTTATGTCTTTGTCCATCTTTGTGTTGTACCAAGAGCTTCTCGAATCTGATTTATGTTGTCAATAAACTTATATATTCATTTAAGATCAACTGTGGCTTACTGAGTTTATTTATTTTTTCGTCAACATGAAGATTGACCGAGAGTGCAATTCTTTTTCTACATCACTCACTGCAGCATTTATTTGAAGTCATGTTTGTGTCCCCCAAATAAGGCTACTGCATGAAAAGTATTACAAATGCAGTAGATTACAGGCAAATACTTGCTTGAGCAAATGCCACAGACTGTCAGATCGTGTCAACACACAGATACATGCAGGCAGACACAAACATGCCACCCACACACGGCACATAATGAAGACACTCACACAACCTTGAGCTCAAGTAGCACACTCCTCCTGCACAGTTTTTCTTCTTCAAGCAATTAGCTTTGGTTCCTGCAGTGCTCATGTACTCGTCATTAAGCTCAGCTTTGAACATGACGTCATGGGCCATTGAATCCGACATTATCAGTGGTAGCCTGAGCGATGTATTGGGAAATGAAACCGGCAGCACTCATTATAAGCTGAAGACAACCACCATGATCAATCAGCAGAATATTCAGGTTAAAGATATTTCAGCAGCTCTAACTGTGGCTCATGGACAAACCCTTTGATTTCTGCAGGAAAAACTGAACATAATCAATTTCATGAGACTCTCTTTCAACTAACAGGTTACTAAAAGAGTGGAGGTTGCTACATTTAGACAGCTCAACCAGTATTATTTGAAGTGAAGGGAGAAATACACCACTTGGCATTCACTGTGGTAGTCTCGTGGCAGAGTCTAACTATATAGTAACTACTTTGGGCATTTTAAAATAAACGGGAAGAATTACTTGACCCTGGTGTGACACTGATCTACATAAAAGGTGGTACACCTCTTCCAGCAAGGACGGAGTAGTCAGAAACAATGAATATTTTCCACTTCTAGCCTTAAAATCACTTTTAGCACAGTTTTAATGCCATTGAAATGAGACAGGCAGTTCAGGCGCACAGATGCATGCAGTAGAGAACACTTATGGTGTACAGGTCAAAATAATGGTTCATCGTTTTGTGCAGTTGTGTTTTTTTCCCCCAACTTATCCAGACTGAAGCAAACTCATGGATGCCTTTTGTCTTTCTGCAGTCTGATTCTCCATAATGATGAGCTACTCAGGTAATGTCCAGGTACAATCATTCAGCTGCTCTCATGTGCATGACAGATTTTCAGTTGACCACAAAAAAAGAGAAAAAAAGACTGAAATAATTGGACAAAATTGTACCGGACCTTTTACCTGAAAGTTTATACTGCTTTGACTCAATCAGGCTAAATTTATACTGTTAACTAACTTCCAGCCTGTTTTCTACGTTGCTCTAATCGGTTTACAATTTGAAATGTATCTGTTAATTACCATCTGACAATTATGAGATATGAATCTCATATTTAAAATAATTATGAGGTTTTTGTCCCATAACTATGTGACATTAACTCATTTAAAATATGGATCTAACCATCATAACTTTTTACAAGTTCATTATTCTCATAGCTCTATTCTCAAAATTACAGGATTCTGATTCATGGTTAGTTACGTCTAATTCATAAATCTTTTCCATTATTTTCTTTGATAAATGCGGTGCTCTTCCACAGAATAGCATGCCGATATTTTGCATTGATTGATGTTAAACATGTTAGAAGGAGAGAGAAATCAGCGTACACAGGAAGACACAGGCAATATTTTTTCCTATTATTATTCTCATACTTTCAGGCCAGATAATCACCAACCATTCAAGTGCAACCTGTAATCCACTCAGAACCTGTGTTCATCAGCTGCAGGCAGTGAGTTGAGTCCATTTTTCATAATCTAACATGTGTCATCATTCTTTTTTTTGCTTATATTGCACCACCCAGCGCCACTCTCCATATTGTCAAACTAAATGATGGCATTGTACATTTCTGCAAATCACAGACATGTTGCAACTTTTCAATTTTTATGCAGCAAATACCTTCACTTGCAAGATTTAGACACAAAAAGACTTGGTTATGATTAGGAAAAGATAAAGTTTTGGCTAAAAATACCCTTGGTACAATCCTCTCTGTAAATGCAACTATTTGTCAGTTAAAAAAACCCAAAAAACACTACTTTTTTGTGGCATAATCCCAGGTAGAAACAAAGCATATGGTTGCTACACCTGGTTTGTTGATCGTTAGTTTTGAACAGTGGTCTCCAACTTGGTAGGTGTTTCACACAGGTGTCACATTATCCACCTTCCCCTTCACCTCCCAATGACAGTGAGCTCATATTGTACATCACTTTAGAAATACTGATGTGATACATGTGAAATCTCCTAAATCTACCAAATTGCTATTTTTAGGAATTGGTTGAAAAATGGTACAAACCACTGATAGATGTAGAGAGACCAATAGAATTAATTTATGAAGAAAACAAAAATAGTGAAATGTGGAGATACGAGGTTTGCACCCGACAACGACAAAATGCAATTTATCTCTAGTTTGCTGAAATGTACATGCCAACATTTTCTTTTGGTGACCAGGCTGCGATGAGGTAACAGTGTGCTTTTTGGTTAATTTTATCTGCTCTACAGTTACCTCCTTACTTCTTGAGCACTAAGAGGATTTGATGGAATGTGACCATATCTCAGTTATTCACATTTCTTTTCTGTTGCACCAACTTGTGATGTTTTTCTTCCCCCCAAAACTCCCGCCTGGCGCAGCTGTAACTAAGGCATAGTCGAGCTCTCACCCTTGTTAACACTGTAGCATTTCATGTAATCCTCCTGCTATTTACTTCTACCAAAAGCCTCTCCTCGACTCTTTCTGAGTCTCCTTCACACTAAATCCACAGTAATACCAGCCTGTATTGGCAGCTATGTCCCACGGGGGCACTGTAGTGCACTACCTTGAGATGTCAGCAGAGCCAGCCCTGTTTCTGTATTGATCTCTTGGTAATCTTCTCTCTCCCCTGGGCGCCCGAGCATCTTCTTGCTAAAAACGATTAAAGAGTCCGTCAACCTCCTCCCCCTCTCCCCGCTCCAATCCAGACCACCCTGTCTGACTCCCGTCAGCTGCAGTAGCATCAGTTCACATCAGTAATGACACTGGCCTGTGGCCCCTCTTTTGTTAAGGACAACAGACGCCTTCGGATATGTGCATCATGTGAACGATGATGACTTGTTCCCATGAGTAACACGCTCATCACCGTCGTTATTCAGATTATATATGTTCCCTGAAAGCCTCGGCTGAGATATGTACTGTACACTGGCAGCGTCGATATGAATCAGTCAAAGAATCAGTCTGTGTTGGTTTTGCCATCGCTGTGGCCATCATCATTATCACCACTGCTGTTCCAGCCACAGCTATTTTAGGAAGCACATAAATAAGTATAAAAGAGCCAGCTGTAATTACTCCTATCCTTTATGCACTATCGCTCACTTCAGCATCATTATATTCTGCACTGAAACTTGTTAAGGTTAGATCCATGCTGAAATTAACATCTTCATCATTAATGACTCCAGCTCATCCTCATCCCTATTTATGAGGGTATCCTTTCTGCTCTACAAACTGGTCTAAACTACCCTCAGCAGAGGAGCGATCGAGAGCAGAACTTTTTTTTTTAGTCAAATTACTGTTACGTTGCTTAAGCTTCTCCCAAGTAAGTTGCCTATGAATAATTTAGAGAAAAATACTAGAATAGCTATAAAAAGTGCTTGAGTGCTTTGTGCCAACATTCAAACTTCCTGAGATTTTGTTCTTTTACAGTGTCCAGTGCTATTGCCTAAAAGTAATTAGGACTAGATTCAATATAAAGACTAGTTTTTTTTTCCCACCGATCAAATTTTTCAAGATAAACAGTTAAGCACTGCTATTGATTGAGAGTTGGCCAGAGTAAAATATTCGTTACTCACGCAAAGGCTGTGGGTCGCTAAAAGCTATTGACGACAAAAGATTTGAGAGCACGCAAAACAAATCTAAGCGCTACTCAGTCTGCACGTCGACCTTTGAGAGTGCAGAGGCACAGATTTGTGAGAGCAGAATTAGATTTGTGTTTGACGGAGGACAGAAGCTGATTAGAGCAGCAAGATAAATTGTGTAACTACAGCTGACCCAGCTACAAAGGTTCTTACAATCGTAATGATCGACACTGCTCACACTCACTTTTTGTAGTCTGAATACCCTGAGCTCAAACTCAAGCTGATGGCTGATGAGTGTCACCGGTTGGAAGTGAAGGGTCATCCTTCTACTTTCAAAATAAAAGCTGGGACAGTGGTGTTTTTTTTAACCACTAGATGGACACAAAGAGCAGTATTTGATATCTGGATAATTGTAAAGTTCAAAGAGCATTGATACTGAAGGACTAAAAATACATTCAATTTGCGGGACAGCATTTTATAGTTTTATAGCATTTATGGCAGAGTGCGGTCAAATTAATTAATTAAAGTAAGAAAAAGCCACAGCTTGCTTAAAGGTCCAGTATGTAGAATTTCAGGGGATATACTGGCAGAAATGGAATATAAGTATACTTAATTTCTTTAGAGTATAATCACCTGAAAATAAAAATTGTGTATTTTTCACCTAAGAATGAGCCGTTTGTAGCTACATGGGGAGCGGGTCCTACAGAGATCACCATTTGCACCGTCATGTTTCTACAGTAGCTCAGCGGGGAAACACCAACACAGGCTCATATTTTCACTTTGACAACTGCAGTTAGCAGCCCCTCTTCTACAAGAGTGTTGCAAAACCTTTTTTTTTTCAATGTAAAACTGCTTTATTCAGTATTTTTACTGGTTTAAATTACCATGTTTTTTTGGAGAGAAGACCTCTGCGGATAGTTTGGCACACGGGTGTTGGGTCGACAGCTCTTTACCTTTGTTGCTGTGTTCTTCTGTCTCTCTTATTTTTTTATCTAGTCAGTAAAAGTGGCAATTTACAGTGATCATCAACATACAAGATTTCATGGAAACTTTACTGCAAAGTTCCCTGTAGTTGTATTACAAACAAAGGTTGCTACTTGATTCTTCTAGGCAGACACAATGTTTAGGTACAAACTAGAAAGTCTTCTGGAGTTGTGACAGAAAAGGCTTCTTAGTACCGTGTTGATTTTTTTGAAGTATTACGGAAATGTGAAACAACAAAGCCCTGAGGTCGACTTACTATTTTTTTTTCTAGAATTTCAGTCACATCTCATTGATTTCTTGAACCAACTCAGTCTCTGAGGGGGGACAGTAATATGAGACTGAAAACACAAAAAATAAGGGGACATATGAGCTTATTTTGTTACACGTTAGTAAACGTCAAAAAAGAACTGTTGTATATGTTGTATATCAACACTTTCAAAATACATGTTGTGTAGAAGAAAATACCAACACATGCTTGTTTTGTTTTCTTTATAGGTTGAATATTACTTCCGCAAATACATAGTATTTCTTTACAAATATTGTAAGAAAATGAGAGCACAGTTAACAGACTTCTTTCCATTTAATAAATATGATTATAAATGCATAAAACAATTACACACAGCACAGTTGAGGTCAAACAAAAACACTGTAACACCTTACCGTCTGTTCTTATACAAAAGCTGTACAGTAATAAAACTCTTTTTTTTATTGTTATTAATATTTCTCTACAAAAATAATAATCTTGCTAATTCTGCGGGGAGGATAGAGATAGAGAGAGGGAGAGAGAGGAAGAAAGAATAGCTCAAAGTTAGTCTACAACTTGATGCTGTTCCCCACACTCTCAGCACTGTCACATCACAGCACATCCTAACCAGAAGGCCAGAGATCACTCGTGTTAGCAGGACTTCCTGTCTGCTTGACCTGTCCTCCTCTCAGTGAAACCCAAAGACAGAAGGTGCTTTTATGGTGACAGACCTCTTGATCTTGTCCGGCCAGAGTAATTTCCTTTTCCTTGGGTTAAGTTAGAATAGGTACTCCTCTGTCTCTGGGGTTACAGGCTAATGTCTCTCCCTCAAGCTGTTCAAATCAGAGCCAGATCCCGTTTTCTAAATCAGAAATGTGAATTAATCCTCTCAGTATACAACTTTACATCCCTACTTTGCAAAACTTGAAAAGAAATCCCTCATTCCCTAGGCATAGAAAAATCCCAATTATTATTGTATTGCTACATTCCTAGATATTTCATTGATGTTGCTGATTTACAAAAATCCAACCACCAGTTTGTAGAAGTACCCTTATACACCATGCAATAGAACAACAAGATAATTCACCTCAAAATGAGTGCAAATTCTGTCCTGCAGCCTCAAATGGAGCACACGCAGCTACAATGGAAATGAAGATGGACGCAGAGTTGTTACCAAATCATCGTAGCATGCAGCTTTGAAATATGAACTGATTTATCACACCTCATCAAATGAATGTGAATCATTCGAGCTGAGGGGAACACACCCTGGCTGTATCTCGACATATCATGCCCCATTCACACGGATGGACTCAAATACTTGAGACTCGACAGGATGCTTGTGACATTGTCCATCACCACTCAAACTCTAAAATGGTGCTTGGTGGCGCAACATAAAGAAGCTGAGAAACTTCAACCAACAACTAATCATGCTTGTTTTGATTCCCTTCTTAACGCACAAAGAAGTTTTTTACTCGACTCAACTACCAACGTGATTTCATTCCAACTTCATTCAACTTCATTCCAAAGGGTCAACAGTAAGTCACATCAGTTGACTCATTTGACTAAGGAAGTCGGCATGTAGGTATAGTTAACAAAACTCTGTGGTCATGTCAGTAGACTCACTTGACTAACGATTGACAGAGTAACCCAACGTGAATTTTAGTTTCACACAGGACACAAACACCAGTCTCCTGGGTAAAAGTCCTGTTCTTGTTAGGCCCATCCCCCTACTGCCCGGCCCTCCCAAAGCTAAATTACACATTCTTTATACTGTGTACATTTCTCTAAATGTCTAATAATGATGCAGATGGGTTCACATTGCAGTTGGTTAAAAGCTTGGTGCAAGTAGACACCTAAGGGTGCTCCCAGCATCATTATAGTGACACCAGTGACAGTGTCCAAGCAGAATATTTTGACATCAACTACAAAAAAATCAACTTAAAACTCAAGGGAGAAAATGATGAAAATCATGGGCAAAAGTCTCCCTATTATCTTCAACATAACTTTGACAAGCAACAGAAACTTGAAGAGAAGAAACAGTGCACAGCAACACATCAACCTTAAAATAAACTAATGTGCACCGGTGGGGACAACGTGAGAAAATACCCTGACACACAGACCTCTGTATCTAACTTACATGCTCATCACAAATATGCCCTCAAGCTTCAGGCTTTTTATGTCTTCACCGCAAGGATATGCAACCACATGACTTCCTACCACTGATGCACATCATCAGACCAGAAAACCAGCGATGTTATCACACTCACTCCTCTGAACGACACACTCATCCTTCTATCCCATGACTGCTTCTGTCTGAAGCAGTGTTTGTGTGACGGTGGAGAGCTGCTACAAGTGAAACAATCAGGTATCACTGGCTTTGAAGCTGTTTGATAATCACTGTGGGGGAAGTCAACACTTGCAAATGCAGATGGACAACTTAGTAATTCAACCTTGTAAGCAGACTACAACTTCAACAATTTATGTTACTATGTGTCAAAGAGCAAGTTTATACCTGGTGTTAAAATGTGTTCAATAATCTGAACACAAACGGACACATTGCTGTTAACACTTGCGCCTATCCTGAGTCTCCAGCTGACCACTTGAGTTCAGATTTTGTTACTGCTTACATCACTTCCCTGATAAGGTCAAAGGGCCCCGCACACAGTTATCATGTCCATACTTTTGCTAGTGGCTCTCTAGCATGCATGCTAGCCACATTAGTGGCTGTGTCTGTAGAGAGATATCACATTCAGCAGAATTTGACATATCCTTCCGCAAAGCAAAACAATGGACAGCCGTGCAACTTCCTCCAACTCATCCTAAAAAGTTAAAGAGCATTGGTGTGCCATTACCAAGACAACCACCACCTTAGCTAGGAAGCATCAGCGTTTACACTAGGAAAAATATGTGGTCACATGGGTCTCAGAAAGTGGTCTGAATAATCTGATTCAAATGCCTCTTGGTGGTCATCAATACTTGTATTTAATGCCTTCTATTTGTGATCGATCACTCAAGATGCAAGATAATACCAGTTTAGATTATACTTGTCATCTCAATGGCAAGTGTCCAACTAAGGAGCAAATCCAAAGCTCAGAATAACGACGGTCTCGATTGATACATTTCCAAAGCAGGTCAAAAAAAACCAACCTTCCTGTACCACTGCAAAATTTATTCTTTGGCAGCTTGTTCTTAGCAAATCACTACAGAGCTGCCAAGGGATACCCTCATTTGGATTTAACTTTTCAACTTTTGACTGCTACATATTTTTTCAACACTTGACAATCCTATCTCCCCTGATATCCCACAGCATTTTTTAAAGTGATTCACTTGCATCCTATCTAAAATCAATCAATGCAAACTATCATTTAAAGATGACTTCACCATACCAAAGTCTGTACGGGTCATAGCTGCTGCAGTCATAAATGTTTCACATGTTGCATTAAAGTAAAGATGGTTGCAGGGAAAACCATAGAAATAGTGGTTCTGTTCTAGATCTGGGTACAAAAAGAATCAAATGCAGGTATTATTTGACTGGAGAAGTTCAGTATTTCTTGATCTTCAGTGTTTGGGTGTCCACCCAAATAATACAACTAATGTTAAAGTGAAGTACTTTTGTAAGAGTTCTGGTAACGGCCCTGTGTGCATTAACATGTTAAAAAGCCATCCAGAGACAACAAAAAGAGCTTGCAGTAATCTATGTAATGACGTATGTTATCATTTTATTTGTTGGATCTGTTTCTATCGCACTCAGTCCCATTTACCCTTCATCAGTAGACCATCTTTGCTACCTAGCCAAGTTTAAAAAAATTTCTTTTTATTTGGCGATACTTAAAAGTTTTAAAATTTTTGGTGTTTCCACTCAGGTTTTTTTTTCATCTTTATTTTTTTTTTAGCATGAATTGAAAATGCGCATAAAAAATATGGTTTCCATGCCAAATGATGCAACACTACACAAAGCAGCCAGTGTGTGCTGCTCATCACTCCTCTGCATGGTTCATGGTTACCTTCTCTCCTGATTGAGTCGTAGGTGTATCTAATGAGGCCATTTCTGCCAAGCTGCAACTGCACAATTATAGACAAGATCATCCAAAGTTGACAAAAGCACACACCCTCTGTATATCCACATCTCCACAAAGTAAAAAGAGAGGAAAACGAATCCGGAAAGGTTGTCTCTGAAGATTTGAAAGGCATCAATCAGGCATTTACATCTGTCAGATTCTGCACACAAAGTACCACAGGGCTTGACAGCCTTCTGAGCAAGCAAACCATCCGTGTAGCCTGGTAGCATCTGCGCTCTACTTCTCTTGCTCCTACAGCACGATATAATGAGCTGGGATGAAGATGGGTGCTACTCGAAGAGCGGGTCAGGACATTAGCCTAAATGTGTCACCAACCTTAGCCAGCCTTGAGCTTGACTGGCCACATTAAGTATTCAAGAAGTCAACTTCCTCTCATTCTGTCTGATAGAACGCTCTTAATGCGTCACAGCCTCGAAAAGCACTCTTCCATCGCTCTTAACCTCTCTCTCTCTCTTTCTCACTGCCGTGCTCTCTGGATTCTCCCACAAAGTAGCTGTATCTCATTTCAACTGCCGCCTTAAATCTGAGCTTTGACAAATTGTACTCCAGTGGGGATGTTGGCTGTGATAGGGGTGTGGCTGAGGACCATTTTGGAATTCTTTTCTTTCTTCCTAGATGTTGTTACAGTTATATTTGGGGGATCACTTGCAGTCAGACGGTGCATTGTAGCCCCTTAGCCATCCTGTAATCTCGTATTCTGAAGCACAAAACATTTTACAAACTGGTATGTATCATAAATAGTACCAGAAGCATTAGATTAACAGCTAAATGTTAAATTAAATCCAGAAAATCAAACCCTGTATTTTTGTTAATAACTTAAAATCAGAAAAAAAAGAAATATTTCAGTAGAAAATGTGTATTGTGCCATAAATCAGCTTTACAAGAGACGATGGACCAAAAGCTTTTAAGTACCCTATTCATATTTTATAACGGCATTTCTGTTTAGTATGACATTTGTTATTAAAATACACAAATTTATAACATAGACATTCATGATTTACAAAACAAATGTGTAATTCACCTCAATAACATACTTCATAAAAGTATATTCATATGAATAAATAATACACTACTGCTGTTAGCTTCATAGAACAGCAAACCAATCTCAGATATGTAAGCAAAACCAAAATATTGTTGCTTATTTCATTTTTTTTCCCTCTCTAGTTCATGCTGGCGCTCCCTCTGAATTATGATTTGTATAAATAAAATAGATTTTTAAAATGTTTAATTTATCGGACGTACTTATGTTGAAAGGAAAATTAAAAACCTGTACACAGTTTCTTCTGGATTGAACGGAGCACAGTATGTGTCAGCAGGGTCCAACATGCACAGGTATAAAGCTCAAAACCATTGTGTCTCGAATGGTAAAAAATATCCATGACGTGGCTGGAGTGGTAATCCAGTCCAGAGTTTAGACTATGTACGTGGGGAGTTCTGTGGAGAATTTCACATGTACATGAGGTTTCATACATCCTGGGGATAAACAGGACAGAGAAAGAAACAGGTATCAGAGGATATTTTGCACCAGAAGCAGAGTAAACACACAATTTAGCTAGTTGCATTTCAGTAGTCGATACTTTAAGGCTGCATATATTTGATTTTTGACCACCTGGTGAGAGCGGAACAAGCTGTAAACATCCGACATATTGATATGGAAAATATGTTAGCAAATAGTTGTATATTTATACATCTAACAGCTATAGAGCAACATTAGCATTCATTAAGTCAAATGCTAGCTGCTAATTTATTCCGCCTGCTTCCTAATGCTGGGAAGTGGCGTACAGTGGGTTTATTAGAGCTTTTCCTCCAAAAACGGATGTCTGCTACAGCAGGGAAATAAGTTGAAGAGAGAAAAACCATGAAAATAAAAAAATAGCCCAAGAGGCTACAAGACTATGCAGAGCTGAAGAGAACTGCAAAGTTTGTAATATGTCTTTAAGAATAGGTTTAACACTGTGTTCACACCAAATGCTACGCAAGCATTTCACGTGGCAAAACTACATACGTCAATGCAAAGAAGCACATTTGCATTGAGCGATGTGAATGATGCAACGTGGATGACACAAAATCTGCGCTATTTGCATATCCATGCAAGTTTAAATTTTTTCTACTTTAGTGAGAATTTCTCCTGACACTTTGTCGCAAAAGCCTGTCAGCGCTGTTGTTACCGAGAATCAGAAATAGAGGATAAAGATTGAAGTCATAGAGCTGCATGGTATATTCTGAAAATATATTTGTGATTTGTGTGAGCTTTCTTGAGCTTTGTTTGCTTCTTGGCAAAGTGCTCTTAGTAACTGAAGTTGGTCTTTTATTGTGAAAAGTAAACAACTGAAGGAGTGAAGCAGTAATGCAACCGTGAACATCCTTTGTTCACACTGGTTCAGAGCACGAAGCCTCCATGTTCACCGGGTATCAGCCAGTTGCAAAATCTTCCAAAAAATATTCTAGCAGCCCTGTTCGAGTAAACTGACGTGAAAATTTGCTACGCATTTGACGTGAACACACCATACAAAGTCATTTGAACTATTATCATTGTAAAAAAAGCACATGTTTCTGCACTTTGAATCTTATTTTACCAGATAAGTTCACTAAATTACATTGCGATTTATTAACTTTAACAGCCATGCAAAAGTTTTGAAGGTGTTTGAAATAACTTAACTAAAATTATGAATTGGATGAGATGGAAAATATGAAAACAGAAAAGCAGCTGTTAAAGTGAGACTACGTAAGTTTTGTGAACAGCAACCACTGTGGTTACAAGTGAAAATTACACGGTAAAGGCAAATACTTGGACATGTGACAATAACACAAGAAGAGAAGAATGATCAAGTCAGTTAACTGACTCTTTAAAGTCAGTTTCACAGCAATATCTACCAACATTTTGTTGACACTAAAGCCTCGTTTCCACACAGTGTTGATTTGTGTCTTTAATGTCATATAGTAGTAGAACACCTCCAAGTGTTCAATATAAGGAAATCTGTCCTGTCTTGTAGAATATGTGCATGTAGCAGAACAGAGACAAAACAGGACCAGAAATGCATGACAGTGCGTAGCCAGTTTTGTGAAATATTTTGTTGAAGGCATATAATCCATAATCCATGCACTTTATATGTTACACAACTACTGTGCAACTGATGTTAGCTCGCTAAATATGCCGCACTTATCAGTCTGTTAGCTTATTTTATTCTTTGATGGCGTCCTGTAGAACAGTGCATATGGTCTATCTGAAATCTGTTGCAAAAACTAAATGTTTTCCAGATATTGTGGGCAAAAAATGAGGGACTCGTGCATGTAACAGCTTATGAATTAAATGTTCCATTCATAAAGGAGTGTGTGTTCTCCAAAATGTACATAGTCTCACTTTAAAGGAAACAGAATGAAAAATGTGAATATGGTCTAATAACATGGTTATGTTTGTATTCAACAGAATGTAGTGTTAATCCTTAAAATTTTGCATTCATAGAGAAATAGAGCACAATTTTCTTACTCCTAACAAAAGACGTTATATTAATAAATTCATAAACGATTTGGGGTAGCAACAATGTTAGTCAAAATATATCAGGATATACAGATGGGTGACAAATCACAGGGAAAAACCTGAATAAATGAGCAGAGACACATACAAAAACGCAGGTGTTTCCACAAATGCTTTGATGAAAATAATGAAAACGATATGAATCATACGCTGTGTTCATCACAGTACCAAATCTCAGCCCAGTTTAACACCTGGAGATTTTTGAGCAACTAGGTACACAGACTTGGATAATCTATTACACCTTACTCAGACACTTTATGTAGGATTTTTCTTTCATTTGTCACCCATCTGTATAATCAGGTTATCAAAGGGCAAAAGCACTAAGGAGCACAATGTGTTTCTTGTACTCCTGAGAAGCAGCTAAACTTTTCATCGTACTTCTTTCTGTTTAGCTCTCGTTCACCCCTTGCCCGGATCATTTCACTTCTGAGAAACACACAACAGAAAGCACAGGATGAGTGTCATGAAACAACACACACAATGGTATGAAATAAACAATGGCGAAAACAAAATCACAATGCCAGTCACAGATGAGAGTCAAACCAGAGTGGGTATTCACCTATGGGCTGTGAGTTGAACTCTGTGTCCAGAATCTCCAAAGAATGCATCAAGTCCCGCTGTGAGCTGGGTGTGGCCTCTGTTGGATTAGCTGGACTCATCATTTCTTGTTCTTTTTCGTTCTGCATCTGCGCATAGACGTTGAGGCCTGGGATCTTCCTTGAGGAAAGATTTACAGTGAGGCAAAGGGATAAAGACAACGGCCTAACTAAAACAAAGAGAGCAAGGGCACAACCAGGGGATCGCCACTATGCTCTGTATAACCTTCAGAGAAACAGTTCTTATTTAAAGCTGGGTTAGGCAGTTTTATTTTGGCATCAAAACTCACATAATAAATTTGTAGCATATTGTAATTCACGTGGACTGTGAGGAAAACTAGACTTCTGCACCTCCCCTTGGCTTTTTTCAGGCTTTAGAAAATCTAGCCTGTCCCAGACGGGACTTCGGCCAATCACAGGTCATTTCAGGGAGAGGACATTCGTATTGGCTGTTCTACAAATGCAGATGCACGTCTAAGTTCCTTCACAGAAAACCTGACTTGTGCAGAGAAGGTTATTATTCCAGCATTAGTACCAACTGCTGACACTGCAAAGCGACCCAAAAAAGGAAGATGACGTTATTAACGAGAGTCTGACAACATACGAAACAAACGTGCCATTATTAGCGAATGGTTTCAGAAATGGAGAGAAAATGCTGCTAAAAGTTAAGCCTTTTGTTAACCAGAGCTAATGGCTGATAGCTGTAGCTTCAAGTTAGTGTTTGTAGAAGAAGGTAGAGGGTAGCTTCATTGGTCATTTTTTAAAAAAACGAAATCACAATTTGTCCTGGATCCTGCTACATCTTTGGAGTTGAAGGATGAGTTGACTAACTATGAAGTTTCCATCCGGCTGCTCGGCATCATACAAGTCCTGCTGTGCATTTATGTGGCTAACGTTAGCTTGAGCCTTAAATCACAGTGTGTCCTCCGCCTCATTCTTTGCCACTATAGACCACATTGCTAAGAGGAAAGCAGGCAGCAGCTATGAGACGGACATTCAGTCAGCTGGTGTAGCAACATGAATCCAGCCAGCGCAAACCCCAATGAACAGAGCTGAATGCTGCTGGATATGTAAACTTTCTGTTGCTGCCGTTACACAGGTTAGACCCAGCACTTGGAAGTGTTTGCCCTGACCGAATTAAAGCAGCTACAGCTGACAACCTTAGGTCTGTCTCTGGAGCTGCTGCCCTCTCTAACCCTCCCCGCTGTGGAAACTGTCCACAGTGGTGGGGAGTGAGGCGGAGGGACAGTGTGGTGACTAGCAAGCCAACCCTTTTTTATTTGTGATCTATAAACAACGAGAGAGGAAGCAGGGCAGGAGGGCCTGAGTGAATGTGGTGCATGCAGCTGTGCAATTAAACAGGATTCAATAAATCAGTGTATGGGAAACTCTAGGTTCCAGTTTTCAGCCTATCCCAACTTGAACATGTTTGTAACTTCTGATGACATGATTGTCCACATTTGCATGTAAATCAGCATTTACACCAGTACTGGAAGTGATAAAGTTAGAAAATCCTAAGTTTTATTCCATCTCTGTAAATCTTTTTGACCCTCTTGTGCCCTTTCCCCTTGAAACTGCACCTTGGACATAATTTAACATTTCTGAAAGGTCAACTGCCGACGTTCAAAGGGCTTCATATTGATAGCAGATGAAGGCTGACTGACATTTCTTTTGCAAAGAATGACCTGATGAAAGAATCTCCACAGGATTCCCACGGATGTGTGAGGACAAAGCCAATTCAGCGCTAAGGAGCGCTGGGAACGCGGATGTTTGACAGGCAGCCTTCTCCGAAGACTCGCAGGCAGCTTTTTGTTTACCGAGCTGTCGGGATGCTATGACACCTCTCACCGCCTCCCTATCACTTACAACGTGACGACAATATAGACATGACATTTCATAAACACTTTACCTCTTGAATTTGTAGATGACAAATACAGCTAAACCCACAACCACTACTGACAACAGCATTAGCATGGCAGAGCCACTGTGGTTCTCGCTGGTGTCCACTAGGGGCGCTGCAGAAACAGAAAGACAAGAGCAACAGAGTATAAACAACACAACAAACTAACACGACCTGTATTCCCACCCAGCTTTATCATGCAACGAGCAGTCATGTTAATAGACACCTATGTGAATCATACATAAATCATTTTAATATACAGTAGTATGGACTTCTCTTACTCTTTATCTTATAAGCCCCTTTAGGACAGTAGCAGCATCCCCAATAGGAAGAGGCACACATACTTGTAACGATGCTCACTCTCTGAATGTCTCTGTGTAGCTACATGGTGGGAGCCAATCAGACACAGGGTTATTAGTTGACGGGGGCAGCAGAAATAATAAAAATATACCTGACTGTCCTCAGTATCTTGGTCTCCTGGTAGTATGGTCTGTCCCACTTACTACATGAAGTAAAGAGGGGAGCTCTAAACATACACAAGCAGCTGTGTTTGTTTACCTGCTGATAAGTGTGCCGCGTACACGGTGACTTGGACCCCCGGCCGCAGCGTGAACTGGACGAGGTTTTGATTTAAGGCGCTGAGCAAAACCTCAGAGAGCTGTTGGGAGACAGAGGGGGGGGCATGATTTGAATAACATAGTTTTGCAGAGTAAACAAAATGTAACTACTGAGGAAAGTCATCGCCAAGATCATCAAAACTGAGGCTCATCTGTCTCAAGTTTTGACTCGACATTTATTACCTCTGTTCTGACATTTCAGGGCAAATTTGTTTGTTGTCCTGATCAATCTTTGCAGGGATTCGTCCAATTTTTTAATGTCAGAGTGGAAAAATAATTGAGTCCAAATATCACTTGCCCTTGACAGCACTGGGTGTTCTGGTTTAAATGTCTGTCTAGTCAGTTTGTGAGTGATTGCCAAGTGCAGAGGGTGGGCAAGATAACAGAAGCGCATCATAAAAACAACAAAAAAAAGTTATCTCAAAGTAACAGAGGAAGCTGCATACATGGTAATATCTTGTGACTTTGATTATTTTCTGTAAAACATGTAAGACAAAGAGGTAATGTGCTAATTTATCAACCCACAACAACATTGATTGACTTTATAGCATGAACTGACCATAGAAGTGAACAGACACAACTCTGCTGCACCTCAAACTTGTAGTATTTACCTGCATTATTTGTAAGAGCCCATGACCCAAAAAAAACTCAGTGCCTCCACCAACAACCACTTCTGAGCTTCCCTGTTTATGTAATAGTCTTTGTCTGTGGGACCTTTCCACTGTGATGCATAATGCATAGGATGCAGCCTCACTTGATCTCTGCTTTCCAGACTGGCAAGCAACCTTCTGCACTGAGAACATCTAACTTTGATATAAATCGGGCAGATTACCCTGACCCGAAGGTAAACCACAGAAGTCCAATCTCATTTTCTTTCCCCACATACGTAGATCCTTTCATTCATGCAATTATAAATCTGTATCCCGAGGCTCTAATCCTTAAGCACAATCTAAAAATGAAATGTTTTATCTTTTAAAATAATATTCCAATACCATAAAACTGTTTTTTTCTTCTCTATTTAATCTGCTCTCATGACACAAGCATATGGAGCTGCATAGAGATGACACAAAATCTCCATTTTCAATCCAGATCCCCATTTTTTCTCAGCAGAGGCTTCATTTATCTTATCTGCCTCATTTGCCAAATTAATTGTGATATGAGTAATTTCTGTAGTGCTTCATCCTCCCCTTTATATTTCTTAGCAGTTTAAATTTAGACTATGCTATGACTAATTACTTTTTTCCACTGTATACCAGGGTCAGTAAATCTATTATACATTCTAATAAGCAGAGCGCGCTCTACACTTTTAAGATGCCAACCTTGAATGAGGATTTATCGCCGGCTTGTGGGGGAGAGGATCTTTCCAGGCAATCGAGCAGGTGTGAGCGGGGAGGGAAGAGGAAAATCAAATTGATTTCCTTCCCAGTTTCCTCCTCGACACATGCCCGTGGAATTCTTCCCACGGAGAGAAGATCCAACGTTATTATCAGTCATTATCTATTACGTGAGGCTCAGAGCTAATTCGGTCCATCTTGATATGCCGGTGATTTAGTGAACTGATCAACCATGACAATTTCTTTGTCTGGCTCTTTAGGGCTCAAGACTCTGCCCTCCTCCCTCCTCCCACCTCCACACCCCACAGGATGTGACTTGAGGGAGTTTAAAAGCTGTTCCCCCTGATAACTTGTTAATACTTGTCAGGCTTATTGATGAGTCTATTGCGGAGATTCCTCAGGCGTATTCTTGAATTAGACTCATGGAAAAACCTGGATATGCTTCAATAGATCGATACTGACATCTGCTGGAGGAAGGAGGAACTTAAATTTGGGATTATTTTTCGGTGGGAGCAATTACTGGACAAGCTGCTGCTAGAAAAAAGGATCAGCCGTGAGTCACAGGAACAGAAAGAATGGAGTGGTGTTTCGAACTTGTGCATGGTGTTATGGTCAAATTAGAATGAGGATAACGAGGTGAAATCCATCCAACTACACAAATATTGTCTGGGGCTAAAGGAAAGACTCTGTTGCACACACAGACAGAACAGCAGCTGTCTCACCTGATCTAAATGAGCAGCGCTTTTGTCTGGCTTCCCCTCAGTTAACTGTTTGTCAGGAAGAAGAAAAAACTCTGCCGCTGTGGGTAAACCGGGGAGGATGGTGACCAGAAGCTGATCCTCCTGCACGCCTGTGGCCTGTAGAGGGACAAGAGGAAAAAAGTTAAAAAAAAGAGTTCATCCAAAATGTGCTTGTAGAGCTGAGTATGGAAAATGAAAGCTGCCCGAATAAGTTAGATTCACACGTCTGTGCTGTAGGCTAATTCTTTCAGCAGATGGTTCTTTATTTAAATCAATTTTTTTTTCCAATTTCAGACTGTCATTTATTTAGACAAAGTTCCTGTATCCAGGGGCGTGTCCTGACTTTTTAACTGCAGTGGCTCAGGTGGGCGGCATGAAGTACGAGTGCTGCTGTGGGGACACGTTTCTACATAGCTTTAGTTTACCATTTTTTGTCTCCACTTTCATACCGTCTTTAATTACTAACATTGCAGTGTCTTACATTCCTGTTTAGCAAGTATAAACATTAGCAAGTATAAAGTGCCAGCAAAATTAAAATAAATAAGCCTGTGTGAATTAACTTTTAAACAGATGGATCAATTTGTTTGTAAAACTAGTCATGCTAGACACAACTCTGGCATATTACTGCCTGTCAGGATTAAGAATGAAATGCACCAATATGAAAATTCAGTTTACTGGACAAAAATACTTCAAACTGACAGGGCAGATAGCCAGTCATAATAGGGTGGACAATCAGATTTCAGAGGTGGCCTGTGCACATCAGACCACTCCATAGAAGACGCCCTGCTTGTATCATTATTTTTGTTCAAAAACAAACAATTTAGCCATAATAAGTAAATGACGGTTGTGAAACAACTGATGTATGTACAGCGCTGGGTTTGCAGGAACATGGCTGGGGTGGAAGAATGAAAGAATGTACAAAGTGCAGGACTGTGACACCAGAGCGCTGGGTTTGTGTCCAGACTACTGTCCGTGGTTTAGAAAACAAAAGCACTTTGATTAAGGTCACAGAAAGATTGTGATTTCTGTTAAATGTTAATAATGCTGTAGTCACTACGATTGCTTAGTGTATTGCAAGATTGCATATTTTGGTGGGAAACTGAAATGTGTAAGTGAACATTTTGCTTATATGTCCAGTATCAGCATTTTGCAACTCGCCAAGTAGTTTAATCAGCAATATTCATTATGTTAAGTGAAAATGTAAGTTTGTTAGCATTTCCATTCAAATGTATTTGCTGTTTCAAATAAGTTGTATATAAACATAATTTCAAGGAGGCAGGGCTAAGGAAATACGTCCCCAGTTTTTGTCCCCTAATTTTTCTATTTTCAGTTTGATTTATGCAGAAACATGTCTCCTAACAAACGTCAAAAATCCATGTAAGAGAAGCAATACAATATTGTCACGATACTTAAGTTGCAATATTTTGATTTTAAAAGTTTTGCGTTATGCGAAGTATTACCATATATAGCCGTAATATACCGCAATAAATTGCGGTATATTGCAAGTTATTACCTTTTTTTTGGCAGCAAATGATAACCCCAAAGGAAAACTTTGTCAACATCTGTTTTATCTAATAAGATTGAGTTTCAATCTGTTCATCTCATTTCAGCCATTTATATTGCAACTGGTTTGATTACCCTAACCCTAAAATGCAAAATATTCCTTTACTATGCTGTATGAATGTTTTACCCCTCTCCTACGCCACAGTGCCCTCAGTTCTTTTGGAGTAATGAGTGACAGTTCTCTTTGAAGAAAAGAGGGAAATACAACAATATTTATCAAACTGTGAGGTCAAAGTATGAGATCTCTATGAAAGAAACTTCGGACGTCTATAGGGCATGAGCGCATCTCAATTCATTGATAAATATTGTGCTGCTATTACCTAGCATGTGTATTTTGTCATTAACCTTATAATAGAAAGCATGATAACCAACTATATTTGTGATCTGCTAGATGAATAAACTGATGTCTATAAACATCTGCGCCCTTGTCTTTAACTCTGATTATCTGCACATACTGAACACAATGGCCGAGGGCTTTTATTTGTCAGTGCCGACGGGCTCATCATGTCATAATCCATCTATGCAAAATCACAACAACATTTAAATCATACCAGCCTTATTTTAACGCTTTGTTTGCTGCATCATGTAGCTGAATTTCAACGCGTATGTGTTGCTGTTTTATGCGGTTGGCCAGAGATACAGAACAAAGAGAGAGCATGTAATTTACTAAATGTTTTCATGATTGCTGCAGCAACATCGTGTTCCAGCTCTTGCATGGTTTTGCTGCAGTGAATCTTGTGAATGTGAATGTTTTAAGCTATCATGTCATATTTTCATCTGAAAGTTTTTTTTTTGGTGTTCTGCCTTCCAGGCTGGGGTTGTCATGAAAAAATGATGTCAGTAACAAATAACAAAACAGACATGTTCACTGAAGACTGAACAGCCGGATATATTTTTGGCATCTATTTTGATTTTGCAGGATCAAAAAGTGTGAAAATATGATGAAAGGCCCAGATTGCTTGTTGCTAGGAATCAGAAAAGTATCGATGTTCCGAAGATGTTGGGAAAAAAAACACAAAGTTAATGAGGAAAAATCTGTACCTGACACAGCATGCGTAGGTTTGAATCATGTCTTACTTTTGACAGGTCGCACAGCACTCGACTCCCATCGTCCTTTCAGGTCAGTGCGGAACACATGTGAGGCATACAGACATTTATTCTTCTGTACACAACATCCTCAACCTTGTTACTGTATGGCCCTGAACTCACCAAGTGTGTGTAAGCCGCTGCAATCAGTATGGTCTCGAACAGCATTTATCCTCCTCTCCTCCCTCTTGCCTTGTCATTTATCATCATAAAAGTCAGATTCATGTCTGGAAGCCTCGGGGAGGTCACGCTGCACTAATAGACCGTCAGAGGTCCAGTCGAGCACTGACAGTATTTACCAGAGTAAAGCAACGGTTTCCACGAAAAGACCTGAGAGAGCTTTACCTGGATCAGAGCGTTCCTGATGACTCGGCTCACATCCAGCCTCCATTCTGCAACATCAGGGTTGTGGTCATCCAGGTTTGATGAAAAGGCGAGCAGATGAGAGCGGAAATATTCTGCAGGGAGAGAAGTAAATGCTTGCGAGATGCTTTCACTTTTCATCTATCATTAAATGCAGATTTCAGCCTATACATTCAGCCAGAGCGGATAAAAATCTAACACCTTCTTTGGAGAATAATTCCAGTCGATTACAACTTCAAAGTTTTGGCCATCATTTCAGATCTCATCAAAGTACAGCTTCACAGATACAACATATTATAAGATTACAAAAACACAAGACATCCCACCATTCTGTTATAAACAAGTCAACAGTTTATCTAAATTACCTTAAGCACTTTAACTGGAGGTAAAACTGAAAGTGTGCTCACCTGAAATGTCGGTAATAGTAAGTAAGTACCTTTGAAGAGTATTTCACAATAAATCCAAATAATAATGGTAATAATAAAACATCAGAATACATTAAACTCAGAGTACCTGATGATAAAGAGTAGAGAATGGCATGAGTGCTCAAGCACCAGCTTTGGAAGTCAGTATTTGTTCCATGCATAGAGTTAACAGATTTTTTTTTTAAAGATTTTTTAAATTTTATTTTTATTTTTTGATGCTAATATAAAGGTAATGGTCTTGTACTTTTTTAAAAAAATCTTGCTAAATTTGGATCAATTTTTTCTTAAGTTGCTCTTTGCCTTCTTCCCATGTTTTTGAAAGAAATCAAGCCAATTTGCTCAGGTTTCAAAGGGTTAATAATGACTTCTTTAACATCTATCTTAAGTAAATTGTCATAAAACATCTAGTGTGTGCACACAGCTACAGAGTCCCAGTGGAGATGGAGTCACATAGTTGACTCACCATGGACAGTGATGGTTTTTCTGTCCTGCAGAATCGTATTCCCTGCAGACACCTGCACAGTCACTGTGTTGATGCCCTCCCGGGAAAACGTGCACGCCACACTTCCCTCCAGGGTGATTACTGGCTGCTGGGGGAGAAAGAGAGAGAAGGAGAGAAAGAGGAGGGAGAGAGTCAGAGTCTGGGTTTTCCGATGAGAGACTCTTATCAATGGCTGGTCTCACACTGCTGTTATTTACACTACAGAGGTGTGAGCCTGCTGGCACACTGACAACACACACACACACACATGCACACACACACAAGCGTACATTGAGAGCTTGGCAATAATCTGAGTGGTGCTGAAATCAGTGTCGGGGCCCACAGAGAGTTCCCCGTGTGACACCAGCAGCTCCTTCCTGTCATTACTCATGTCTTCATTTGTTCTTCAAATAGCTATAAGATGCTAATAATGCTGTGGTTTATTACCAACTGATAGAACTGGCTGTCCTTGTATAAGGCCCCTGTTGGTGTTGAACAAACACATTTACACAGCTACAATTATGAAGACGGATAGTGGGAATGGAGCATGCAGGGCTTCCAGCGTACAGTACATCTGTTGGTCCAGAGAGATAGAGGCTGAATTTGTTATTGTCTCAATCATCGTACAGTCTCTGCTCGATCAGATAAGAAATACTGCAAGCCTAGATTGTATTGGGGTGGCAATATAAGTTCCAAAAGCCTTACCTTAGTAGAAAACCCCCAGAAAAAACCCAAACAACAAAAAAACAATACTGTAGACTAAATCACAGTGTTAGTTTACAGGGACTTCCAGGTACAAAACCTCTGCATCATGAACATATAATGTAATGGCACTAAGCAAACGGGACCAAGATACCACTGAGATATCAAGAGTAAATAGTTAACTCTTTGCGGTGTCGGTTAACATTAGCATAACATTAACATTAACATTGTTAGCATTACGTCAGTTAGGCTAATGCTAGATTGCTTTAGTTTCTGCTGAGCTTTGAGGCTAGCCAGCCAACGATCTGTTTTTAAATTTATATTAACAGACACGATGACTATATAATCAGTGTATTTGGTTTCATTTTATTATGCTTTATTCACACGTTGAGCAGCAAAGTTACAAAATGGCCAACTGTGCCCAGTTACATTGTCGCCAAATCATTGTTAAAGAGCACAGCAGGTCAGTAAGTTAGTTAAGTTGATGATTGTAATGCTAATAAGCTGAAGATTTTGATTAAGAGATCTGCAGTAGATGGCACATTAAATAAGTTATAGGCGTGGGTGGTATCACGGAATTATGGTGAACCAGGGTGTTTAGAATTTTTTTTTTAATACTGTTATAATACAGACACTTCAGTTTCTATTAAACTTATTGTATGTAGTGCACAGCACGCACCAGAGCTTTGCTGGTGCAAAAGGCAGCTGAGCTGAAAGACACCACAACGACTAGCAGTATGTGACAGACTTGTAAACAGAGAGAGACTGTTGGGAATAACGGCATGTTTCTTTTACATCTTACTTGGTGAAGTATGGATTCATTTCAACCAAACAGGAGCTGGTGATTGTTGGAACAGTGGACTTACTAACTAGATTACAAACAAGAGTAACCAAGATGGTTTGTGGAGTTTTACTTTTTTTGTCAAGTTTAAATTCAAAGGGTACAGTTGTATTTCTCTGTTTCTTCACATTTTGGATGTTTCTACTCTGTAACTATTCATCTGGAAAGTTGAAAGTAATGCACTTACTGTCAGGGTGGTGGTTGTTTAGGTCTGCACACTTTTACAGTCATACACTGTGTACCTTGGTGAAATTTGAGGATGGTATGAAGATATGACATATTACATACGGCCCAAGTCTCATTTTCTGGGTAGAAAAGTCAGATAGGTCAGATCACCAGTGTTTTAACTATGTATCTTTAAACACTACAGTTTAAGTAGAAAATGACAACAGAAATAAAGTTTGCAAATTTCACATAAGTCTGGACTTCAAATAAATCTCCACCGGTTGCAGTGATTTGGCCTTTTTTAGACCTCCTCTAACTGGATTGATCAGCTCTGCCTGGCAGCTTCTGACCTTGGTTAGAGGTGTTTAGAGTAAAAATGAATGAGCGATACACTTCACTGGCTATCAGCAATTAAGCTGCTTTGTGTCTCTGATACGTCAGCATGTTTTGATACCGATTAACAAGGCTACAATTTTTTGTAACCTGCATGCACAAAATTGCTTAACAAAGTAATGATTCTTGCATTTCGGAGCAGGAGAGTCAGCAACCTACTTAATTGCAAACGTGCAAAGGTGTAACAGAAGTATAAGTTCACAGAGAAGTGGGAAAGTCTTGGGAAAGTGTACTGTACCTCTGTGTTATTTCCGATCCACCAGATGTAGGTGACCGTTCCCACTTGGCTGGGCCACAGAACAGCAGTCAGGTTCACTTCCTTATTCCTCACCGCCACAAAGGGAGCTGAGAGATGGATATACTCCAGCTGACCTACTCAGGCACAAATATACATCACAGGGTGAACTCTATGCACTGCACTGCAATGTGCAACGACAAGAAAAAAAGGAAGAAACAACAATTTTTTCCCAAATGAAGAAAAAAAAAAGGTGGATTCTGGGTTTATAGGTGGAGAGGGTGAGTTTGTTCAGAATTCTGTCCTGCGCTGGGACCGTTGGCTGCCATCTGTGTGTTATTTTTCATTCGTGGCACTCCTGAGCCTGCGGCGGCTCTATTTGTTCGGCTGGCACATAGGATTGACAGATTGGCAGGGGCAATGGCACTCCCTGATCAATAAGTCAGCTCCGTTACATCTGTCACCCTCTGAATACACCAGGGGTGGTCAGCCCTGTTACATATGAGGCTGCGGTGGCTTCCGTGGGCTGAGCGGCTGTGGAGCATAAGCTGACTTGAGTGGAAGTGTAAAGGGATTTGTTCTATCTCACTTGTTTGTTTGGTTATGGGAGGGGAGCATGTTCTGTGGAGAGATAAAGCGCAGAATGTGGCACGCTGTGTTCGAGCTGACAGCTGCAATTCCACTGAATGTGATAAAAAGTGGAAAGCAGAGAGAGCCAAAAAGCAGGAGTGTCAAAAAAATGAAGATTCTCCTATCTAAATAAATGCATGTGCACATTTGTAAACAGAAATCTTAAAAATATCCTCACATGTTACATGCAGGTAGAGCATGACGGTCTCTGAGCCGAGGCTGTTCTCCCCAGTGGCAGTCACCCGGTAGATTCCCACAGCTTTGTAGATATGTTTGATGCCGTCCTCAATAGAGCTCACATTGGAGTAGGTCAGAGCGTGGCCGTCTCCAAAGTCCAGCGTGATGCTTGTTCTCGCCCCGTCACCCTGCACAGGACAAACACTTTCAGGGAATCTGCAGGTTTTGCCTTTTATCAACCACACATTCACTCAAGTTTTCAAGTGACTTGTTATATTGCACTCCACCAGCACGGAGCACTTTGTTCTTCCTGTGCAGTGACGTCCTAGAGCTTGACATTTTCAATGCAAGAGTTAGAGATTTGTTGTCACTGCCATCCTACTCTTTATAAAGTATGGTTCTTTAGATTAGGGATGTACCAATTTATCGACCCAACATCAGCGTCAGCTGATAATCGCCTTGTTGACTGCCGTAGGACGCCTGCAAACAAGATGAGATTGATGGCAGTGGCCGATGTTACTCTGCTTTGTCGCATCAATTTTAGGCAAATTGCATCCTCGTGACTGTGTTGCACCAGCTATACCTTAAGTCATTTTTGTATAGCTGTGTATGTTTTAGGTACTTCTTAAATTGCTGAGATCATTTGTGATCTTAAACCAATGCCAATATGCCATGTCCTTTATTTGACAAGAAAAACATGAATCACAAATAACCAACCGTATTTCGTCAGACACAAGAAGTCATGTGATACAATAGTCATCACATGACTGAATGTGTGAACCTGTAACTCTGTGATTTCATGTCATTTAGGTTTTTTGTTACCTCTGGGCCTTCTTTCTGCCTCTTTCCTAGCAGAGAATAATGGAGACTGTGTTACAGGTAAAAGTTTTGACAACATTTTGGATGCAGTAGGCTACAACAGCATGTAAAGCCATTTGCAAAAAGAGTTTGCCTGAATGCAACTGCAGAGCTAAATCTCAAAGATGATGAAATGAATGATGTGACAATTGAGGCAGAATTGGTTTCCCTTGTGTAACCCTCATTTAAAAGAAAAAAAAGATGGAATCCTGAACAAATGTACCGCACAAAACACAGACGTGTGGTGGGTTATTTCAAAATCACACAATAAGCCCCCCGGTAATCCCAATCCCATAGGACTAAATAGCACTAAAATAATAATACAAGCTCATTTCAAACTACTGTTTTTCTAAATCATTTTGCAAAATCAAGAAATATCAACTTAGTATTGCATAATTTATAGCAATAAACTATGTGACTCTATGTGTTCAGTTGGTTTGTTGCAGTCGTTATTTTTTGTTGTAGTTTTATCATTTAATTTCTGTACTTCTACCATTTTTACAAATTAACAGCACACACTGAGGAGTTTATTGCTTAAATTGATGACATTTACCATTAACACTGATGGGACCTCCACATAAAAGGTGGTGAATTTTCCCTTTAATAGAGTACTTGAAGAGTTGATTTCCACCACTGTCCCTGGTTCTGTGGCAGTGTTACTGTGTCTCTTTGTCAAAGTTCTGCTGGTTTGCATCAGCAGCAAAGGCAGTTAGAGAGGCTTTTATCGTCTTAAACGGTCTCTGAAATGTTTATACTAGATACTAACATAAAACATTTTGTTAGTGATTGCGTGTATTGAGAGCATGAACATAACACAGTTGGAGATTAGCATAATTTCTTTGTCTCCATAGAAACAATCTAGTCAAGGGATGTTTGTGTGCAGGAGACAATATTTTAAACAATTTAACAATAACACCTGTTTTTTTTTTTTTTTTTACTCAGCAGTGGAGCTAAATATACAAGTGACAAACTGTCAGGATGCGTCACTTCTGCTTCCATGTGACAGTGTGATCATAGAGAATACTGCACTCTAAAACATCCACTGCACCATGTAATGTTGGTTTATGTAGAAAACACTGATAATTCAGACTTTACCCTTGTTTGCATTTTAAATGACATTTACTTGGTGTGACAGTTTATGAGGCTTTTTGACAACCACACAAAAGAGCGTACCTCCTCCAGAAAAACAAGGAAGGTGACATTGGTGCCCAGGGTGGCTGTCAGCGAGCCCTCGCTGGTGACCAGGTGGAGACCTTTGGGCGCTTGGATGGGACACTGCTGCCTCCTGGCAGTGTACTCCACACTGACTCCAGCTGTACAGTTATTAGAGACCACTTTCCTGTAGCTGGGGGTATAAAAACACAAAAGCTTAAAGATGTAGATATGCTGGAGAACACAAACTATTTAATGATGACACAGACAGAATACAGTAATTGTTTAAGGGGGAATAAAAACTTTTGATGGTGCCTTCTGTGGATTAACCAGAGTGGCAGGGGCACTTTAAAAAAAAGATAATACTGACTAAACTGTTGAGTGTCAAAGTTGTGAGCATAAAATGTTTTATGCTGGGGTGGCAGTAAAAATTGGATCAGATTAGAGATGGATATCTCTGTAGTTGGACAAATTCAACCCAAATCATGATTTGCCAATAATCACTAAAAGTCTGGGGCTAAAAATTGAAGCCAAAGCAAAAGTGCAAAAATATGTTCCTTGAATGGTCACTTGAAGCTGGGTCCAAAAGTGAGGCAATCTCTATAGACCCCCATGTTAAACTGCCCAACTTTACAGCAGAAAAAGCAACAACTTGGTACAAAACACAGTTTTGGTCTCCCCAGCTAATTTCTCCGTTTATGAAAACTGTACAGGTGGTGAATTTTTATAGAAATCTATATAAATCACCCATTTAACTGTTGTTGACAATTGTCTTCCAGGGTGACAATGTTGGCTGGTAGTGCTATTTTACATAACCACGGAGTAATCCCAGATTCACAGAGTATAGCCACAGCCGTTGCTATTTCATGGTGATTTCAGTTCATGAACGTTAATTATAATATTTTGGTCTCCAAAAAAGTCTTGTTCAGCATTTGGTTATACTAAAAGACCCTCTAAGGAGTTGAATATTTTTCTGGTAAGTACGTTTTGTTTTTAAGCCTATTTTTAGTTTGCTGGCTTGTTTATATTTCTTTAAACCCATGAAAAAGAAAGGGCTAATCCTTCTGAAAAAAATGCCACAAAAATCAGTATCAGCGATGTCAGCTGTGTGAATCAGCCTTTCTTTTGTGGTGACTACCTCCATTATTTACAGTTTACATAGATGTAAATGAGAAAACGGGTGGGTAGGCCAACCATTTTTGAATTCACCTCGTGCTGTTTCAAATAGGACTTTCTGGAGGTTTTAGTCATGACATAGTTTTCATTAGCTCTTAAAATCTGCCCAGTTGTCTTTGAGAGACAGATCAAGTAGTTCAGATTTCCCTTTTTTTCCTTCTTCTTAGCACTTTAAGGACTTTTTTCTTATGTTGGCTTAAATGTTGAAATGATTGAAAACTCCAGAACGACTATTAAATGGACCTTGGAGTGATGCTGTTTTGTCAATAAGAGTACATCTTGGAGAAGCCGTAGCAATTTGCACACTCTTATAGCCTTTTCAAACACTTTTTCACCCACTGTAAATCATGTCGTTACCAGTGGCTTATATTCTCAAATCGCATGTTTGATCATTCAAGCCCACATTTTCCTCAGCCTGTCCTTGTTGTCCCTGAGAAACTAATTAATGTACCCGAAGCTATTCAACTCAAATGCACCATTTATTTTACCCAATGCCCGCGAGTCACTATTGAGAATATGCGTGTTGATTCTAGTCTGCTCTCGTCCTGTGCATACCCGGTGCTGTTAAGGAAAGTCATCCCTGTGGTGCAACTCCTGGACATCGATGATGGATGGAACCAAAAGGCAGGGGTGCACTTGCCGTCGGTCCGTCTCTCGAAGCCATAATCACTGTGATGTTCAGAGCAGACAACAACAGAAAAACACATACAATCAGAAACCATGGAGGAAACACTGACAGACAAGACAGATGCAAATATTCCTGCTCTGCTTGGAAAATTCAATCCTAAAATGAGAAATGCACTATTTCAAGTGAGACATGTACTTGTAAAATGAGTGATATTACTCACAGACAAATCAATCAAAAGATGATAAAATATTCAAAGCTGAAAAAGAACATCTGCTCTGCATTTCAGACTCCTGGATATTGAAATTCTGGTCCAGAATTGTGGGAAACAACATGTAAAATTAATGTCATTTAAGTACTGACTTCACAGAAGTTACAGCGACTGTTCTGTGCCTCTTTGGTGGTTTTAAACACAGCCCATGAGTTGTTTGTCCTACAAATTAAAAGGCAGAGCAGCGCCGTGTCCCCAAAATGATAGGGACAAATTGCCCCAATTAGTGCGACATGCACACAGATGCAAAAGTGTTGTGATTGTTAATGAAAGCTATTAGGCTTAGTGATTTATGGTTTTGATGGTGCTTATTCCAAGAGCTGCCTCACTCAAGAGACCTGCAGATTTGGGACCAAAGAGAGGAAAAAAAACAACAACATTAATACTGCTGATGATTCATAGCCGGTTGTGAGGATGTTAAAAATGTGTTGTAAATGCATTGGTAACAGAAACAGACACTAGCAGCAGCTACCAAAGCATCTTTGAATTATCAGTCATAGTCAGGTGAAATCAATTCAGTGTCGGGAAATCAACAAACACACTTGTGTATTTATTATAGTCTTTTTTTCTTTTCTTGTGTCATCGTTGAGCAATAGTCCCTTAGAATTGCTCAGGCAGCTCACAGTAGGAGTCAAATCGGGACACAGGACTACACAAGTTATAAATAATATGTGCATGTGTGTAAGCTCTTTTTTAATTGATGCACTTTTCAGATTGAGCCGTTTGTTACAGCTGTTGGTGATGAATTAATTGACACTCATTGTTGAGAATGTGTGTCTGTGTGCAGAATACACTTGATTTTTCAGTGTGCTCTTGATGGATACTATTGTCCCACGATGCAAAAAACAAAAACATTCTTACTAGAATAACAAATGGGTATTCATCCACTGTTGAAAATTATTTCCAAAAATGAGCTTTTTGCTGATGTTTGAATAAGATTGGTTAAAAAACCACAGTACCAAGCTGTTTCAGGAAATCATTTAGCCTTAAAGGTATTCAGCAACATCCAGGACAGAAAAATGGAGCCAGCATGGAAGTACCAAAAACTGTGGCCGCTCAAACCACCTCTTTAGGCTGCCTCCAAAACAGAGTTACTCCCCAGAGACCCCCATGCAAACTCTACAGGGGCTGAATTTTTGTATAATTTACCAGTTTACCTTCTACTAAGGCTTAAAGTTTTGCATATTTAAAGCCACTTTGAGTGTCACATAGGTGACGCTGGCTGACAAGGTGCTACAACAGTGACAACACTAATTAGGCAACATGGCCAGAGTACAGGAGTAGCTGTAGCAGTCACTATTTCAGTGTGTTTTCTGGTCATGAGAGTTAATTATAAGTAAAGCTTTATTTATAAAGCACTTTTTAAAAAACATGGGATTACATAGCACTTCACAAACACACACTTGAAATAAATGAGCGAATGAATGAATTAATTGAGTTTCAATAAATGATATCGAACAAAGTACAATGAGAGACCAAAACAAACGAAGAAAAACACAACTCATGGAGCTGCCATAAAAAGGCTTGCCATTGAAGGTGGAGTTTTAGTAGATGCTTAAAACAGTCAGCAAATCTAATGGGAAAGATTGTTCCAGAGGGTAGGGTTTAAAACAGCAAATGCACGATCACCTTTTGTTATGAAGCTGGAGCGGGGGAAGTATAAGACGCCAAGATTTGAGGTCAAGACGTACAGTAAGGAACAAGGAGATCAGAAATGTAACAATTTGGTTGCCTATAAAAGTGTTTTCAATGTTCATTTGCACTAAAAGACTCTCTCGAAGGCAAATATTCAGTTTTTCCAGTAAGTTAATTTTGTTTTAATGGTTTTAAGCCTATTTTTTAATCGCAAAATATTTTTATTATCATTATCACATTTAACCTTAGCTGTAAATATACTGTGCTAGCCGAGCTAGCAGCTAGCATTAAGGTCGTCTCTCCCCTCTTATCCAAATATCGTCAATTCTGGCTCCAAAAATTCATGACGGCAATGACAAAAATGTCAAACTCAAAACAAAAACGAACCAACAGGTGATGCCACGGTGGCAATTTTAATGGGATTTACATCACATCAGGGCTGGATGCCAGAAACAGGAGCGTCAAACAGCGCCAATTTGTTTTCACTTTGTTTGAGGTTTTAATGATGGCGGCACTGCAGAGTTGCACTTTGTGTGGCATCATTTCCTGCACACTGATTTCTCACATACATTTAGAGCTGGAGGCTCACAAAAGACAGATTAAAATTGAATAGTCGAAAGGGGAGCGACTGAGGCTGAGACATCCTGACTTTTAGTCCCTAGTTTAGGTCAACGCCCAAAAACGTTGGCTCCTACGTTGCCAAACTGCAGCTTAAACTCCAGTTACTACATGTTTATAACCCAGTCTTTGTATTACGAGCTTGTAGCCAAAGCTGATTAACACTAATGACATCATTAGCTTTATTATTTCAGTTTTTATAAAGCTTCCTGCAGAGTCACAGAATACATTGTACAACTGATTTCCCACGTTGAGTTTGCTTTGTAAAATGTAACAACACTACAAAGGGAAGGCAAATGGGACTGAAGATTGGATGATTAAAAAAAGTTTGTTTTTTTTTAAACTCACCATTCAAAGTCCGCCTCTGTACAGTCACAGGGGCCCGATGTCATAGACACAGAGTACGTCTTTCCCATAACGCACCTGGACGTGGGCTTCAGCTTCCGGTAGATTCTTTTCACTCCCATGAGGCACGGCTCACCCTGCAGGGCCCGATTTCAGGAGAGAACAGAGAGGAGAGAGTTTAAAAATGAGCTACTTTTGTAACTTGCCACCATAAATAATTTACATGATGCAACCAACCATGTGTGCATCTTACTCTGTGTGAAAAGCACACGTTGGCTCGCTTAACTTCAGCTCGTTGTGCATTCCTGCTCAGCGAATATTTACGGTCTTGTGCCGTGTGGTGTGCTAAACTCGACAACTGTTACTGTGTCGCAAGTGTCACACTGGAGAATGTGCTGCTTGAGTCCTTTTTTAGAGATTTCTTTTCTTTTTTTTGTGATATTGGGATGAACGAATAAGAAGGAGCTTCAGTGGCAAAAGCTGCCAGCGCCAAATCCATTTTTAGCCTTGTATCTATGCGTGCAAAGTGAATATAAAATCAGTTGGAGTACAAAAAAGATAAGACGATAACACCAGTCTGTTTCACTGCATCCTCCATGCTACACTGCTGCTCTGTTTTTATGACCGGAACATTCTGTCTTTGTGCATTAGGTGTCAGTAGTGAGATGCTTAAAAATATCTGTCTGTATCCACAAATAGACTCCCAGCTCCTGAAAACGTCCTTAACTTTCCCAGTGGTCTTCAGACACAAACACTGTCCTCTGTTTTTGAGGTAGTGCTTAGTTTATTCTTGCAGCAGACTGGGACCTACAGCACCTCTACATTTAGCCCTGTAATTGGCTTGGACTCTTGTCATCTTCCATGCTATATGTTTTGATCATTAGCCTGCTCGGAGCATATGGGTGTCTAAACCAATTAAAGAGCGGATCCATGAATAAAGGCACGCTGGCTCGGCTTCAGGCCCGGCCAGGTTGAGGGGTTTTTGGGCAGGTTTAATGTATGCAGGGGGTTAGAGTCGGTTCGCTCAGCAGGAATGGCTGAAGAATCTGCATAAGTGCTCTGGGAGCTGAAAGATGTCGAGCGTCAGTCCACTCACTACAGCCGGGCTAAAAGCAGCCAGTGATCACACATTACCCAGACGCTGAAGCCTGGCGTTTGATCAAGGGAACTCGGCTCGCGCTAAACTCTGTCTCAACCAAACCTTCAGAAGCAGCACTACAGAGAAAACAATCTCCACAGACTTTAGATGGTTTTATTTTTCATGCAGGAATTGACATCTTATTTTGGAATAATAGCTCATTAAGTCAAAACTTTAATCCGCTTTTAGGGATTTTGTTTATGCTGCAGAATGGAGGTGCATTCATAAGCCAAGACTGCTGACATAAGGCACACACTGTAGGCCGTGTCTGAAATCACTCCCAGTGTGTTACCAGGAGCACTACTTACTTTCAGCGATTTTATTGAGTGTCCAAATTGTGTTCTATATATAGTACTATGAAAAAACTCCCACAATATTACTTCCGATGTGTGCACAGCATTTCTTTTTCTAATACTCTTAAATTTCTGTGTTTTTATGCATTATCTGAAATGCAAAATTCAAACGATGATGATTCACAAGAGTCTGAAATCTGAATTAGCTGCTCAAAATAGAGTCATGTACTGAGAATCTACTACATGGAGTAAACAAAAGAGTGGTGTTGGACAGAGATCAAGTTATCAAGCCGCTATTTGAAGAATTGGTTGATAACACTTCTTGCTAGAAAGTCAAATGGTTGTCCTAATCATATATTTAGCATTTTCCTGTCTGTCTGATATTTCCTTTATTACATTTTTACTGCTAATAACTACAAAAAACTTTATAACTTTAAACTTTATAAAAATTGCTTCTCAGAAAATGACAGTGATGTTTTTTTCTGGTAGGCCACCACAAAAATTAGCTTTGCCCTGGCTCCCTCTTCAAAAAGCCTATGTGATTTTTCTGTTGGATTTTGGATCATGGCATAATGTCTGTACACCCCGTCAGTGACAACGTAAAATGACACTTTGCAAGTAAAATATTTTGACGCACAATTACTGCTCTCTGTTTAGTGATTTTTTTTAAAATCATTATTAGCAGCACCATGTATTAAAATTTAAACCAAAAAAAAAGAAAAAAAATACAAAAAAAATAAAAATTGTGATACATCATTTGCTTTAACTGTAATTTGATTAATTTTTTTTTTTTTTGCAGAAAAATAAGATTCTCTTCCATCTGGGTTGTAAACATGCATTTCTCCTTTAGCACTCTTTTAGGGTGTGTGATAAACAAGCCTAGTCTTTATTTCTGTGCAGGCAGGGAGCGTACCTGGTCGTGTAGGTGCCACGTCTGATAATCGGCCTCTGTACACCTCCTGTTGAAGATAGACCTGAAGTCTATTTTCACCAGCTGCCACTCGGAGCGATGACTGACGTGGCCAAATATCCTGGAAAATAGCAAAGCACGCTGCTGCAGATTACGCACAAAACACACTGCAGATAATGACCAACAGAAGTGGTGTTAAAGGATTAGGCTGGTGATATTTTTTATGTTTTTCTACTGTCAACAAATTCCCCAAGAAGACCAAAAACCACCAATGACTTGATCCTACAAACAGGACACTATCTTATTCACCTGTGCCACAGAGCTTTTAGACATTTTAAAAAACACCAATGAATCATACTGTTATATTGCACTGGAGCGCAAAGAGTGTATTGATCCACAGCTGAAAATAGTTCCCACTATATATACTATTTACTCCCAGTGGTGGAATTTCACTTTACTTACTACAAGTACTGTACTTAAGTACAAATTTGATTCACTTGTATTTAACTTAAGTCTGTTATTTTCATTCTGCTTCAGTGCCACCAAATAGAAACTGTTTATGCTTAGTGCCCAGAATTTTGTGCTAGAGAAAAATTGGTCTGTGTGTTGTGTTGCCCAACCTCATCATAAGACACAAGTGTTCATATTTTTTCTGGTTTAACTCATAGAAGTTGTAGGATGCAGCCCCTCAGATTTTTGATGTTATAAAGCCATGGGGGGGTGGGCAAGAGGGTGTTTTCGGAGCTGTTCAACCAATCAGCATACTGGCCCCTTAACATATTGCTGGTTTTGGACTTCCCATAGGATTTGTTAACAGTAAGTAAATAAATATGTGCCAGCCTTACTCTAGAACCTGAACTATAATTCCCAATCTGGCACCTATACACCTGAAGTTTTTTGTTTTTCCATTTTTATATAAGAAGTTTGAACTGATTGTTATTGAAAAGTGTTAACTTATTTCCTCTGAACGTTTAATCATAATGAATTTCCTCATATTTTTCAGTGGTAAAAACAAAACAGAATCCAAGGTTAGCGAACTAACCAGATAAATATTCCATCTCCAGCTAAATTGAATGGGTGTGTTTTTCTGCGCTGACCCCCCTCACCATTCATACCACAACATATTTATCACAATCAATCTGTCAATTAGCTCTCGAGGCACCCGACCATGACAGGCACTTACTGTAAAAATGAGTACAAATTGATAAGAAAACAGTGCAGTCTTATGAAAACTAATGGTGTGTCTGCCAGCCAAGAGGCTCCGTGCTCGAGAACTCTCAATGCAAACCTGAACGCATTGTCTTTACACTGCCCTTTTTCCCTAAGTGTTTTTTTTTCTCGCTGAGACTATTGCTGTGCATTTTCCTATTCTCTCTCTCCCTCTCTGTCTCTCCAGCTGCGCCCTATCACTCTCCTGTAGAGCTGACTACAGAGCCGACTGTCAGTCTGTCATTTATGGCAGGTGTCTTGAAACATTGATGTAATGGCTGTGCAAACTCTTTCGTAACACATCCCAAAGTCCTAAATCTCTGCTGCAATATGGGAGTAGTGCTGTGTCATACCATATGCATGCTCTCCAGCTCTGGGCTACTCTAATAATAAATGTGAAAGAACACAAAAAGAATCCTCATAAATTTGGTTTCTGAGGACACGTCAAAAGATGATAACTGCTCTTCCCACTTTTAAATGCTGTTAAAACTTTTTTTTTTAAACCAAAGTTTCTTGTCTGTTTTCTCTGGCATTTTTCCCCCCGTTGTATCATTTTGATCATTTTTCCTTCATGTTCTTCAAATGGACAGTCACGCTGTCGTTGGCTGCCAAAGCATTGATCTCCTGTGATCATAATCTGGAGACAGCCAGTTTTGATGTTGGGTAGACCTTGAGAGATTTTTTTTTTATTCATGAAAAAAGAAAACAGGCAGTCAGGAATGCTGAATCAAGCAGTCTTAGATGGAGCTGTACGCCCCCCCGACATGCATAGAGATTATTGTTGTTGCTTTGATTTTTCAGTGTGATTGATAGATTTCCAAATGTTTGTCACTCACGTCATGATGAGAGTCTCCTCCCCGGGCTCTCCCAGCACCCCGTCCACGAAAAGAGGCGTGTTGGTGAAGCTGTACTTGTTCCACTGCCGTCCTTCGTCAAAGCTCAACCTGGGAACACAAACAGCATTAGCACGAGCCACCAACGCTAACTGTGTGCACGAGCTAATGACCCTGAGAGCTGCTTAACAACTTTATTTTATATTCCACGCAGGGCTGAGGCGCTCTGCTCAGTGATCAGTAGACGCATGGCTCATTATGGCTTCAAACACGGAGGTGAAATAAGATGACAATTGTCAAAGCAGACTTTTCCACGGCTGGTGGGTTTACTAACCAGAATCATATCGTCCCCCAGGTCGAACACAACCTCATTTGCCTTAAAGAGCCACTCACAGGTTAGACTTTGCAGTGAGGCAGTGTGTAGGGAAAATATGTAGTCACTAGATTTTAAAAGAAATATACAGAAATAAACACTACAGCCGTTTTTGTGAGGAATTTTTACTCAACGAAAGGGAGAGCAGCCAAATTACACAATGGCAAATATGGATAAAAATGCTAGTTTTGATTTATTTATTTATTACTTTTTTTAATGTTAATATAGCAATAATATAAACACACACATACACATATATACATTACATATAAAACATATGCAATCCTGCATTAACTTTTTGAATGGCCATTTTCAGAAAAGATTAGGTAGAAATATAATAACAAAAATATATAATAAAAGATTAACCTGCAAGTTTCTCTTTATGACTAACTTAAGACTTGGGGGTTCTCTCTGTGGGAATTAGTCATGCTGTGACAAATGACGACTCTGTCACAATGACTCACCACAGGTGTCGGATGGGAAGCGGAGTGTGTCTTATTGCCACTAAAGCTCCTCCTTGGTCAAGATACAGCACCGCATACTCCTCATTGAAGATCTGCAGGGACGAGAACAGAGAGTGCTCACTCTACAGTGGCTTGTTAACTGTGTACATGATCAACATGTCTGCACACACCCACTCTGTATCACACAACACACACAAACACAGTAAACACCAAGGTTTGCTACATCAGCCAGCAAATGATAATTTTTCATTGCCGTGTTTAATTAGAAACAAGCCCCATCATTTGACAATGCCAGGATCAGGTGAGGTAAGGGCCACCCACAGGCACTGTGAGCAGGGACTCAAATAACTCTTAAAATTTCATTTGATTATCGACCTTAAAAAGCTCTGGCTAGTGTTCGAGGATTAAAAGGCTATATGATAAAATCAGGAAGAACGAGTGAGGGGGGGGGTATTTTTAGTGAGAGGATAGCAGGTCAAGTCAGTTCATGATCCTCCATATGGAGGCTGTAATTCAATTGGGCACATCATGGGAAAAATTGATTATACGGTCCAAGTCTGTGATATTAATGATATAATATTAACTGCAGTGTGCATGAGTGTATATCAGCTGGAAGCTGACCTCAGCCAATAGCCACGTGTCTCGACAGACTATAACTGACACTAGAAGTTTATATATATGTATACTGTATATACCGATCAGCCAAAAAATTTAAGTCATCAGTGGGTGAAGTGAAACACATTGATCACATCGTAACAATGCGATGTTCTGCTGGAAACCTTAGGGCCAGTGCAGCAGACAGAGTTTCCATCGTTTTTTTGCCTCCTAAGCATTAGTTTGTCACTTGTAGGTTTGATTATTGATCTGTCGATCCATTCACGGCTGATCAAATCACATCGATGGTTGAGAAGAGCTGTTTGTAAGCGAAAGTTTATATTTAAGACCAAAGAGAAAGAACGGTTAAGTTTCACTTTCAATGCGCCCAACGCTCTGCTGTGATGTCTCTGACACAAGTGTGCTGTAAATAAGTGAATGGTATCTATATTACAATAGTGCTCCAAATGGACAGTCCTACTCCAATAATCTAGTTGTTGCGGGCCGACAAATAAATTAATGCGGGGAAGCCCTTTGCATAATCTTCCCTGTTTACAATTACAATTTGCATGCACAGGTGTAATTATGAAAAAGAAAACTTTCATATTAGTGTTCTCCTAATGGCCGTGAATTATTTGTTCTGACTTTCCATTTTGATCATTTGATTGCTCCAGATGCCGCTCCTGTGCTCTCTCACTTGTTTCTTGCAAACTAGCTATGTTTACAACAGCAAAAATGGCACCATAAGTATGAGTGCAGAGGATGTTATTGATGATGGTACATTTTACAGCGTTTACAGTGACTCCGAAATTCAGCCGTGTTCACTGGAGCCAGAGTGTACCGTTGCAGAACTGCAGGAGAGAGAAACCAAGGCTGCAGCTGAATAAGACGACATTGCCAGCGGAGACCCTCCAGACCTGAGCTGCGAAGACCAAACTCTGACTGGTGCCCTCCAATGCCAACAGAAAATATATCATTCTGCTGCATCAAATTTCAGCGTGGGCAGTTTTTGTTGGATGCTGTCGCAGATGACAACCTAAGAGAGCCAACGCACAAGTTGGCTTTAAATGAAAGTTTTACTCCTCACTTGGACAAAGACGTGCTTTGAGACCTTCTTCAGGATGAAGATAAGCCTGAAAAGATAACTGTGACCCACAGGGCTGAGAGAGAAGATGACCAATTAAGTGAGTGTTTTGGGTGTCAGACGTTTGTGTGCAATGCATCCTCTTACATGTAGGCAGTCCACAAGCAGGAGAACTCTGCTTTCTAGGACTGAGGGATTTAATGCTTCAGTTGACTACATTCAGCATCAACACTGATTGGAAATCCACATAAAAGGTGGACATTTTCCCTTTGTAGGTGTCTCCACAAATATTTCAAAAAACTGTTTTATTATCTTCTGCAGTGTCATTATAGCTGACAGAGTGATATTATAACAAAAAAAACAAAAAAACCCCCTCACCTGTCTCCATGTGTTTCCTGCATCCGAGGTGACGAACACACTGACATTGCTGCTTGTCAGCTCTGCACCGATGGAGCCTGGAGGTGAGGCGGCACACAGATAAAAGACAAACTACAGTAAGTGTGTAAGTTGGGATATTGCATAATGCAGACACAGGGAATGAATTCTATTTTAGATCAAATAAATCCCAAATTTTGCAAAGAACCTTTAGACTGGCAGTACAGCAGGGGGCCCTAGCCTGCAGCTGCAGATCGGGGTTGTAATTACAGTGCTCCACAAGATCGACTGTGCAGTGCGACATTTGCCCATACCCCTAAATTAACCAATAAATCCAGATTACTGTATTCATCTTTCAGCAGTTCTGACCATATTAAGAGGAGCTTTCCTAATGCTGTGCAGACTGCTGTAATTGCTTTAATTTAGCCTGTAATTGGTGCCAGGTGGTTAAACACGAAGCTGTGAAGTGGTGCAAGTGTTTCAGAGGCTTGGTTGTCCCGTTGTCTGAACTCTTCTTGAGAGACAATTTACTTTATGCTCCCTACATTTTGAAAGTAACCTAATACCAGCTAAAAATATCCACTCTGTAAATTTTGTCTCCTTTCTGCAGTGATGTAGAGGCAGCAATATGTGTGCAACTCACCATAAATCGGTGTGGTACTTTATAATGACAAACTTACCCCAGTTTTTTTGGCTTGAACAGAGCCCCTCACTAATTAGACTACGCCTCTTGCCTAATGAGCGGGGCTGACACACATTAACACTGATAGTCACACCTTGTGACAATTTTGAGTTCTCCAACAAAAAAAGTGTGCGCAATTAGTTACAGTCACTTAAGACATAGAAAAAGTGTGTGTGTGTGTGTGTGTGTGTGTGTGTGTGTGTGTGTGTGTGTTTGTGCACGCACCAACAGTAAGTCCATTATGCCCAACCAGAACGTAGAAGTAGGTCTACAAAATCATGTATACACATAACTACTCACAGGCTACTTTCTAAGGTACACCTTGCTAGTACTGGTCAAACCCCCTTTTGCTCTCACAACTACCAACCCCTTTTTTATTCACAGGGCGTCAAATATTGCCACTTGGTAGCGTCCCTCGCCGCGTGATACTGATGCCAACGGCACCTTTTGGTATCTTTCATGAGACACACCAGGCTTTGAAGTAACTCTGATTTAGGGCCATCCATGGCAATACATGACGTTAAGAATAACTAATGTAGTATAAAGAGCAGGGAAAGTCTGTGAAGGGTGGGAGGGAGAAGAGGTAGATGGGTCAAACTAAATCAAACTTCAGGACACCGCAGTTAGTCTCCCGTCTAAAACCAAAAGTCAATGTTGTTTTAATGTAATGTGAGGCTATTCATGTATGGTTATTGTACACTACTGATGTAAATACGTTGCTTTTACATTACACAACAAATTGAGTTATTTTAACCCAAAACATGGTCTTTCTACACACAGCCAAGTAGATTTGTTGCTGAACCCTAACTGGTCGTTTCACAACATGAGCCATGTGTAGCTCAGTGTTTCAGCTGTGTCACATAGATGTGCTAAAGGGTGCGCTGCACATCACTATGACACACTGAGGAGCGTGACGAAGCTTTGATATTTGACAAGCTGGGAATGAAAACGAGTTCCTTAATTCTCTGTGGCACTGATTCAACAATGCGCTGGGAACATTCAAAATTTCTGTCCATATTAACATGACAGCATCACACAGTTGCTGCAGATTTGTCGGCTGTACATCCATGATGCAAGTCTGCCGTATCCCAAAGGTGCTCTACTGGATTGAGATCTGGTGACTGTGGAGGCCTTTTGAGTACAGTGTACTCATTGTTATGTTCAAGAGACCAGTTTGAGATAATCTGAACTTTGTGACATGGTGCGTTATCTTGCTAGAGGCAGCCATGAGAATATGGGCACACTATGGTCATAAAGGGATGGACACGCTCAGCAACAGGTAGGCCATGGCATTTAAACATTGCACAGTTGGTACCAAGATGGCACAAAATGTGCCAAGAAAATATCCCAGGCACTATTTCACTACCTCCACCAGCCTGAACAACTAATGCAAGGCAAGACAGTTCAAAACTTTAACCTTGTTTAAAGCAAATTCTGAGCCTACCATTTGAATATCACAAAAGTAATGGAGACTCATCAGACTAGCCAACATTTTTATACTCTTCTATTGTCCAATTTTGGTGCTAAATGCAGTCTAGCCATTCTCCTCTGACATCTACCATCAACAAGACATTTTACCAAGAGAACTGCTGCTCACTGGGTATTTTCTCTTTTCCCGACCATTTTCTGTAAACCCTTGAGATGGTTGTGTGTGAAAATCCCAGTGGATCAGCAGCTACTTCTCAGACAAGCCCACCTGGCACCAACAACCATGCCACTTTCAAAATCACCTTTCTTCTCCATTCCTTGATTTGCTTGATTTGAACTTAAACAAATTGTCTTGACTGTGCCAACATGCCTGAACACATTGAGTTGCTGCCACATGATTGGCTAATTATATTTTTGTGTAACAAGCAGTTGAACAGGTGTACCTAATTAAGTGGCCACTGAGTGAACAGTCTGATATTGTGCCTTTTTCTAGTCCTTAGACTGTTGGACATGCACTGTGTAATGTCTCTATATCCCCAGATTTCACACCATAAGTTAGTCATTAAAAATGTTCAAGTTTTGTTGATGGCAAAAACTACCCAAATTAGCCCAAGGATGTAAAAGCAAAGATTTTTTTCCCCCTTTCCTGGCATCTTAAGAGGGAGTTAAAGCCACAGTGAGACTGAGAAGTGTGGGTTGTTTTACAAGCTAATGATAAAACAATACCAGACTTCCTCTGGCTCAGTTTATTTTGGCCGTTTTGTAGCTTGAATAATGACACAGATCAAACAAAATCAGCCCATTGTTCTATTCCCACATCCCTGAAACTTGTTTAATTCACATTGTTTCACAGGTCCAGACACCTTCTCCAGACACCTGAGGCGTGTGCTGATGTGTTATTGACAGTGCTGGTCCATGCGGGAGTAAATATCACTGAGGTGTGAATTCACCTGGGGGGCTGCTGATCTCATATTCCTCCATTTCTTTGTTTTCTCCCTGCTGAGTCAATGAGAGTCTTTGCTTTCACTCCTGTGTTCTCAAAAACAGCCATGCTCTGAGGGCTAAAACAGGAAGATTATATACCTTTCGTTGTGTCATTTGCCCTGTTCAAAGGTGAGGTGACACATGCATGTTGTCAGAAGCCCGCGGGAGCTGTACACTGAGGCTGAACAGGGACAAACTATTGAAAACACAAAGTAAAGAGCAAAAACTTGCAAACAGCCAAATGCAATGGCATAGAGGAAGGCTGAGTTGAGAGCTGCAGTGCCATATTGGAAGCATCACTGCACTGAAATGTTGAGTGCCAAGATTTTCAACTAACTGAAAGAACCAGAGTTTTTTGGCTTGGTCTGTCTAAGTGATTTTCGTGGTCTTTGTCTCCTCGAGTTAACATAACACTATCTAATGCGTCAGTGGATGGAGAAAAAAAAACTCCACAAAAGAGGAGATGCACTATTTGATTGCAAATGCCATTGCCAATAAAAACACAACTCAGGGAAAACCAGATTCATGTCTCCTTTGTTGTTGTGTTGTGCTGAATAATATTTGAGCAAACACAGAATTCATTTCACCTCATCAACTGAATGCATCCTGGTAGCATTGTTTTAGAGCTGGATTAGCTTTAATAAGTGTAGCTTCTATTTGTATAGTAAAATGTAAGTCTGATCTAATCCAGTGGCATTAAAGGTCAAGTGTGTAAGATTTAGGGGGATTTAGTGGCATCTAGAGGCGAGGAATGCAGATTGCAACCTGCTGAATACTCTCCTGGTTAGAATTCCTTCAGTTTTCATTGTTCATGAGGTCTTGACTGATAGCCAAATTATCTGCAGAGGTCTCTCCCTCTCCAAAACAAACGGACCCGAGGCCAAATGCATAAATGATGTGTATGCACAAAAAAACATGCAACGACTTCTTCCTGCACATAATATTGTATTTGTGAATCTCACACAGTCTTAAGACCAGAGGTAAACGCGGGTTTAGCCAAGACAGTTGCGGGCGAAATAATGAGGACGAGATTAAACATGGGCTCAGTTGAGAAATGGATAACATTATTTTTGGTTGTTTGCCAATTTCACTGATTTTTATTTTTGCAGCCTGCACGGTGCTCTGTAAAATGTAACTCGAAGGCCCATTTATAAAAATCTATTTTGAATTATTAATGACTGATGAATTTCATCATTGTTTTAATTTACATACATCTCCCTGTTAGTGATCGTTTAATTTTATCCTCCGAAGAACTTTTAAAGTTAGTTTCAACATGAGCGCTGAGTGAATTATTGATCATCACTTTGATATTAAATAATAATCATGAATGAGATCTTGACACGATGACGGTTTGCAGATATGTGATGGATTAATGATACGGATGATAAAAATTGCCACAGCTTTGTTAAACAACAGCTGCTCTGGCAACACAGTCGGTGAAATTTCACTTTACCACATTTCTCATTGAGGGGTCAAATTAGTGGTATCAGAGGGGCACAAATACTGATATGCAAATGTTTCATTGAAGCTGTTTCTAAATTCATTCATGGCAAACTGTGGGTGTGTAAATGAGGCCTGTGCACATACGCCAAGCAACACAATAATCAAGATTTATATTACAGCAACAGGTGCTCAGCTTCATAAATCTGACAAAAATAATGCCTGTGCATATTTCTGGCTTTGTGCGTGAACACAGTTTTACTTGTGAATCTGAACAGAGTTTTATGCATCTGGCCCGTGATGATTTGAATTGGAAAAAAAATCTCTAAATTGAGCGGGTTCATGTTAAAAAAATTTTTTCCAAAAGTGCTCGTCATGCAGAGGCTGCCAAATACGGTCGATGTAAAAAATTCAAATGGCCTCATCTAGAGCTAGTATTTGGTTTGTCCGTTCTATTTTTTATTTTTTAAGATTATTTTTTTGGCTTTTTGCCATTATTCAGACAGGGCAGCAAACGTGTCAAATGGGGAAAGTGAAGGGATGACATACAAGAGCTTCAGGTCACAGTTAAACCAGCAGTTGCTGCAGCCAGGACGAAGCCTCTGTACATTGGGAGCCCGCTCTACCAGGTGAGCGTCCCTGGTTTGTCCGTTCTGGGCTACTGTAGAAACATTGTGGTGCAATATGGTGGACTCTATGGACGAGACCTGCTTCCTATGTGGATATAAATGGTGCATTCTAAGGTAACAAAACACAACGATTCTTATTTTCAGGTGATTATATACTAAAGAAACATACTTATTTCATTATATAACATTTCTTATCCAATATGTCCCCCTAAATTCTACACACAGGACTTTTAAATCAAAACACAATTCTATTTAAAAACTACAAATAACATGAAAAAAAATGTCAGAGAGGGCTGCAATAGGGTTTTTTGTTTTTTAAGAAAAAACTGTCAGAGCTTCAAGTCGACAGAGAAAAGAGAAACAAACATGTCACTCAAAAGAGGCTCCTTCTCACCCACCTGATGCGACAATAAGCCCCGGCGCTGAGTCCCTGCTGGCTATATTTCCAGATGTGTAGGGATTCGCAGACACGTGCAGATGGAGATGTAATGAACAGTACGGCTGCAGAAAATAAATCACAAACTCAGTTATCAAACCTCTGAAACAACATCACTAAAAACCTTCACGAGACACTTCTGAATAAAGCGTCTGTTGCATCGACTTGGATGCACAACCCTCCCAAGTCATAAGTTTTATCACAAACACCATTTCCCCATTGGCTGGTTTCACCATTAATTTTGATTGGGTTAACCTTTACTGACACAATTCTCATTACGAGCCAGCAAAATGCCAGTGGTGCAGGGCATGTTGTGACGGGCTGTTTAGAGGTTTATTAAAACTCTGACATTTCCTGACAAATGACTGTATAATACGGGCAGAAGGCAAGGCATGCAGCGGAATTACTAATTGGTTCATCAAAAAGGGGTGATTATTTTTTATATAAAGTCATGTTAAGAGAATCGGCTAATGCAGCAGTGACACAAACCATCAGATCTACGCTGTCATCTTAGTCTGGCTTCTTTTGGGCGGTTGCAGTGCTTAAATGACAAACAACATCTTGAAAACATACACAGTTAGATTCTTTACTCTGGCTTTTGAGTGAAAACTCGAAAAATATGAGGAGCGGCCAACTTTCAGAGGCTTTCGGGAATAAAAGACATAAAAAAGAAGCTTTCCTGTCAGACACCTCTTTTTCTCTGTGTTTCTTAAATGGGAGGTCAGCTTATTGGACTGAATCAAAATGGCTGACCTTTCAGCTCAGCAGCCTCAGAGCACTCAGCTTTGACGGGCGCTGCTCTTTCTGAGCTCGGCCTCTCATTGCTGCTGGGATCAGTCAACTCCTGTCAAGGCCTCTCTTTGATGGAAACGCACACATACAAAAACACGTATGAACGCGGCGCTACCTCGCAGATACTCACGAGCACACAGTGAATGCTGTTGCCTCTCAGGTCTTTGCTCGGGGCCTGCAGTAACCTCCAGTCTCTGCCTCTGTTGTAGGTGATGTGCGTCTTCACTTGGTTGTCCGTCTTTTTGTTGGCGAGGAACATCCCTTTTATTCCTGCTACCTGGGAAATTAGAAAGAAAACAGCTCACAAACAGACTTCACATGTCCAAAAGATATTTCTATATCTTCGAGTCACGTTGCAGAAAATGAAAGCAACGCACTGCAAAGCAATCGCACGCCCTGGGGCAATGCAGCCGCACACACGCACCTATTCTGTATTCCCAACAAAAACCAAACACAGCCACAAACACTGAGTGGGAAATGATTGACTGTCTGGGGACTTTTGAGTAATCAATGCGTGTCTTAAATGAATCTGACTCCTTGTTGGAGGCCCGGAGGAATAGCTCGGGGAGACTGAATTGAGTCAGTGAGAGTCATATCAGGTGATGAAACTCCACTTTAGTAATTGACAGATACTTCAATCTCCCTTGGAGGCGAGATTTAGCATATTCTACGTTTTGGGTGGCGACCTCAATCAAGACAGTGGATTTGATTTTATCACCAAGGCCACAGCAAGACATGAGCATCAGCATCTTAATTATTTGATTTGGAGATATAGTTTTAGTCTACTATGCCTTTAAAAATCATACCTGAGTGCCAGAGCTTCACATTAGCCCTTAACACACTTTTTTCTTTCTTTTTGGATTAGGTGCATTTTGTGAAGTAATATCTGCAGTTATTCATCAAAGAAAGAAATAATCTCAGCCTCCCAAAAATCTATATCCCTGGCACAATCCCCTCTTGCCTTTGTTGATGTCAGCACTTTGAAGCTGCTTCGTATTCACACAATGTGCTCTGAAGACTGTAGGCCTACAGCAGCAGGGGTTGTTTCCAAAATGACAAAACAAGTACATTTCATCATCTCTGCCTCCTGGCTCTAAAATATTGATCAGTGTTCATAATAAACTTGTGGGTTGAGCACTCATCAAGCAGGCCTTTATTTGATACTGTTATTCAAAAAGGAGAAATTGGCCAGAATGAATACTGCAGACTTGGGGGGTGGGGTGTGTGGCGTCGGGCCTTGTGTTCAGCATACTAATCTAAAACTAAAGCAGAGTCATTCCATTTTCAGCAGCCCATAATACTCTGCTACACAGAATTTTATGTCGTGTCTATGTTTGTTTACCTCATAGAGGTCGACCATGACGTTGCCCTCGGGGCCCATACTGCTGACCACGTTCTCCAGGGCCAGGGTGTAGTAGACCCCCGATGTGTCCGACACGTACAGGTTGTAGGTTTCGTTCTGGTTCCACTCTTGTACGGCTGCAACCACACGATTTTCATCTGTGCTGATCACATGGAGGTCCTGGCAGAGAAGCAAAGTTAACACCAGCAGATTCTTATTAAGATTCCATTTTTTCCTGGTTTTCGTTTAATCTGCAGTGTGGTGTGTTTTTCAGTTTACTTTTGTGCTGTAGTGAAGTGAGACGTGCTGACATATGTTGAATTTTTTATGTGATGAGAAAGTTATATCTTCATTTGGTATGTAATCATAAGAAAGGCTAATAAATGCGAACTTTCACACAACTCGTGAATAGTAATCCCAGTGTCATTTATCCGGTCGTGTGCTCAGTACTTCCCAAACATGCATTTTGATTCTGATTTACAACTTATCACTACAAACAGTCTCATGCATGGCTGAGTAGTGTGCACAGACACTCTCACTGGTGTGTGATACTCACAGGTGGGAGTGTTTTAAATCATAAGGTTTTAGTGAAAAAGCTGTTTTTGAGAGGCACTGAGCATATGTAACATATGATGACGCATGTGACTTTGCCCTTTTGGATTCTTTGTTCACTGTGGAGACATGGAAAATAAAAACAAAAACAAAAAAATCTCCATGAATTCAGTGCAACACATAGTGAGTTACTGAAGTATAAAAATGATCATTTTCAAAAGTATTCATTTAACTTTTATATTCATTTATCCTAAAATAGAAAAAAACTGAAAAGCAACAGCCCTGAATACACTCCAATTTAAAGTTGGCATTTGTGAAGGTTTAATTTGCTCCTTAAAAACATTTTCTCTTATGCCTCAACGAGAAATACAAAGACTTTTAGATTGTATACTGTTTTACCCTCCTGCTGCGTTTAATCATATTCAATAATCAGAATTGCTACATCCTCCGCATTCACGTATCTTAACTAAGAGGATACTAACATCATCAACACTGTGTCAGGCTTATTGGGCAGAGATTAAGCAGCTGAGGCCACGCTGTTTGGCTGTGTACTTCATCTACCTCTGACTGTGCCAATAACACCTTGCAGTCAGCCGACAGCAACCCGGGGCGCCTAGGGCTTGATTGAATAAAACATGTCTAATTGTCAATGGGGACGTGACAAGCGAGGCCATGTGCACATGAAGCAGCACGGAATAACAATTCTGGAAACACTGTGAGAGTTACTTTTGGCCTTGATTTGCCCATAAATAACAAAGAGAGTGTCACGCAGAGCCGGCGATGAACTGACGCCTTACTGCAACTTTAGCCCACATACCAAACAAAGCTGGAAGCGAATTATGTGCCTGCGAATGCAAACTACTTCCATGAAACAGCAGCAACTAAATTTGAAATTTGTCTCACATATTCTCTGTGACCCATGATGAAATATCAACTCTTACTGAGAATTAATTCACTATTTATTAATCACCCGGTGAGTGGAGAATCCAAAAAGACTTCATGAATTGAAGTATATAGTGACCCTGAAAATACATGTTTGGGGAGTGCTGAACATATGAGTAGATAAATGAGACTCGGGTTATTCCGCAGGAGTTGTGAGAAAGTTTGGAAAGTGATATTTTGATATAGTTTTGCTGTTGTTAAACAAGGCTCCCATTTACTTTAACTCACGAGGAGTGTTTGCTTTGTTTTTGATTTCCCGCTCACTGGGGGGCATGCAAGACGAAATTCACAAATTCAACAGCGGTGAATGATCAGTATACAAATTATCATCAAGGTTCCCACACATTTTCATGGACAAAATTTCAAAACATTTCCATGACTTTCCAAGGACCCATATTAAAAAAAAGATTTCTTGTGCCACTTGCCCGGCATTTTTTTTTTTTTTTATATATGTCAGATTCAAACTCTGTCCAAACAAAACTTCAGCTTGCTGATATACGTGGAAGGAGAGACAGAACATGAATAGGAAATAAAGTATCATATGTAATGATTAACAAAATATTGTCGCACACTGATGCATATTAGAGCAATGTTATGTCAACAGCTACACAAAATTACAGGGAGGTTATCCACAGGAGATTACAATAACAATTTAATTACACACAAACTTTAAATGTTTTCTACTTAGTAACATGGCTTTTCCAGGCCTGGAAAATGTCTTTATAAAATTCCATGCTTTTTCTAAGTTTTCCATGACTGTGGGAACTCTGTATAATTTTGCAAGGAAAGGATTCTTTTAAATGTTATATATCTTTTTTATTCTAAAATTAATAGAATAAAAAAACATCAACTAACCTGAATACACTCTAAGTTGAGCAGCACAGAATAATAATTCTGGAAACACTGTGAGAGTTACTTTTGGCCTTGAATAACAAAGAGAGTGTCATGCAGAACCAGCGATGAACTGACGCCTTACTGCAACGTTAGCCCACATACCAAACAAAGCTTGAAGCAAATTATGTGTCTTCAAATGCAGAATACTTCCATGAAACAGCAGCAAATGAATTTGAAATTTGTCTCACATATTTTCAGTGACCCATGATGAAATGTGGGCTCTTGCCGAGGATTAATTCATTATTTGTTAACATCAAGATTGTGAATGTCTGGTCATGTTAATTGAATTTTAATCAGGCAGTGTATTTGTTACCTTGGGCAGTGTGTACTTGGGCAGCTTCATTGGTGTGAAGACATCTCTTTTAGCTGACACATAGTAGATTGGCCTCCCTGCGGCTGACACCTTAGGGCGATGAAACCATTGAGTGAAAACATTGAGAAGACACATAAAATCAAACAAAGCATTTTCAGTCACCACAGACACACACAAAGCTGCACTAGAAGCAACACTCCAGGAACGACCTTGAAAAATTTCCTGCAAAATCCTCACACTTTCTGCCTCAAACACCACTGTAATGTTTTTCACTGAACAAACTGGACAATTACCTACCTGGACAAACACATACTCATCTTGCACCACCAGAGAATTGGGGTCAATGTAGCCAGGGAATGGTTTGCCCTTGTTGGCATCTGTGCAGTTCTGAAGCTTGCAGGTGACATACAGCGCCTCTGCTCCCACAAACACACACACACAAAAAAAAGACACACACATACACACACGTCAAGCCATGGGCATCAGGGATGGCAATGAAGAAAGGCAGCCTTCACCCAAAGCCAAGCGGCCTCTTTTGGCTCCCCACATTACTCTTGTCAATAAAGTGGTCCCAGTAAAGGAGGAGCTGGGTGGAGGGGAAGACAGATGACCAAAGAGGCCAATTGCTTTCTTTGCCTTCAATAGCAGCACCGGGAGAGAGCCTGTCCTCACATGTTAGCCTCTGCCAATTATATGTCGGCTTCGCCCACAAGCACATGATCAATAGTGATAGTCTCTGGCTGTGTGACCGTAACATCTGACATGACTGATGCTTGCTGTGTGTGTTTGTATGATTGGCTTTTCTCTATTGCGTCGGCCTCAAAGAGAGTGTTCTGACAGAAATGCGGCACTGATACTTTGAAAGCTTTTGAAACTAAGTGACAGGGAAAGATTAGAGTATTTATTAAGTGCTAAAGGGTTACTCAAACAATTTTGTGTTGCACTTCCACAAAGTTATGGAACTAACAAGACAGGCTGTTAAAATCATGGTCAAATGTGGTAGAGGCGAAGACTTGTTGACTTTAAAAGTCCTAAATAGGTCACATTTTCAATACATGCTTTCAAATGGGAACCAGGTTGTGTGCACCTGCCCCGCCTCCCATACATATGAACAATTAATCTAAAATATTATTATTATTAATAATAATAATAATAATAACACCATCTTTTTATTGGACACTACCTGACTAGTCAATACCCACCATTTAGTTTATAACACAGACTTTCTGTTGTAATTTTAGTCATCAGGGGGCATTATATGATGCCTCATGACTCAAAACTGATGTTTAAATGTAAAATCAGTGGAGTTCCCCTTTGACACAAAACTCCATCAAAGTTTATCCTATTGATTGTGAATACATGATTTGTTCAGACTTGAACGTTTAGTGTGGGATCGTTCAGACAGATAATAACGTGGATAATGAGAGTGCGAATCCCATGGATTCTGACATCAGCCTCAGTAAGCAAATCAAGTCAAATACTATATATCAACCCTCAATATCCCAGTGTTCATTGTCATTCAGGAGGATGAGTGATATTTCTCTCTATACCTACGTGAGCGCCACTAAGCTAAATCACTTGCTTTTAAAAGCATTCTAATATATGCATTACTTTTCTCTCCATTGTCATTGTGTGTCCCCAGACTCGGCCATTTCCGCTGTCCCTTTGCATTACCCTTCAGCAGAATTGTCCACACAACTCCCAATTCCTCTCTACTTTAGCACAATGCTCACGATACAGTACAAAGACACGAGAAAATGGAGCGCTGAACTCGGAATTCAATTACTCACGTCCTTCAGAGATGCTGGTTTCCAGGTGAATTAAGCCCGGCTCTTTGTCCAAACCCATTTTCGACCTGAAAGGCAGACAAATGTGTTTCAGGAACATCACCATTGGTCTTTTTGCCTCCGGGCAGATGCCACCTACCGTAGCTGCTGTCTGACCTGATGGATTGCACGCTGGAAAGTCATACAAATTTATAACTACAGAGAGGTTAAGTCATCTGCTGTGGCAATTGTGGTAAACATCAGCAGGAATTGGGTACTGGGATTGCCGTGTCTTTGTCTTCATTGTGGATGGCAGTTTAAAGTGTGAGGAAAAAGGACCTCAGGTTTACTGTGTGATCTAAATGTTTAGAGCACCCAGAAGGTCCTTTTCCCCCCCAGACGGATGGAGGAGGACGTTTCCTGACATCATTAGGAGAGGAAAAGCCATTGATTTTCTCTCTACAGTAGGGATGTCCGCAGATGGAATAGCATATAATCATTACGGCATTAAATATGTATTAAAAAGACTGGCGGATCAGAGGAGAAGCAAAGGCAGCACACACATGGAGGGAGAACAGGGAGGTGGAGAGAGACAGTGGGAGAGAAAGAGAGGGAGATAAAGAGAGAATGTGTCCACAGGTAGCACACACATTAATGGAAAGAGAAATAAAGGGGGGGCTGTGTGAGGGGAATGAGAAGCAGACTACCGTAGTGTCTAATCATTGTACTTATTGGTAGTATTGGTGATTTCCCAGATGAAACGCAGCTGTGAATCGGATGGCCTACTTATCCACACCACATTTCCATTTTCACTGAAAAATCCATTCAGGTACCCAAGAACAGCACGAGGCAGGCAAACAATACCTCTTTGAGTTAGTGCAGCTATACGCTTTGTTTAAACGTGTATATTTTCACCATTAAAGGATAGGAGGCAGAGCTTCCAAGTTGCTGGCCCACCGAAGTGTCTCTGTGTATGCATGACAGTAGTTTGGACAGCTGTGTGGTCTCTGAGGACACTTGATGTCAGAACAGGTGGAGCTGGAGCTGTGGCCTAGCAAAAATATCACGTACGGGCGGCTCCAGATGTTTTCGTGAAGATTTGTAATGTCATATTCAAAGCATTTTCACGGAAGCACCAGCTAAGCTCACAAACTGATTAGGGCTGAATGCGGTGGAATTTAGAGTGCTGTTTGTTCGAGTCTGCGCCTCATACAAGCCCACCCGCGCTGTGTGACCGAACGCCACTCAGGTCGACCAAATGAGCTTATGTCTCTTAACATGTTTGGTGGCAGCATGTACAGCAGGCATAAGCTCCCTCTGCAGCCTCATTACTGGGGCTAGCACCACACCTACCACACAGTGCGCGTCCCAAAATAGAACTCTGACAGCTTCTGCAGTATCAGCCCTCCAGGCTCCCTTCACTCCTGGCTGCCCAGCTTGTTACTACCCTGACAGTTTGTTGAGGTGAAAGCTTTTTGTTAGAGTTAGTTACTGTATAGAGAGAGGCCAGATATGCTAGATACCACTGAGGTAGACAACGCCCGTGACCTGATGACAGTGAGACCATTTAGCTGAGGAAAAGACGGGAGAGCAGGGTGCAATAATAAAAAAATGCAAGGCCAAGCGGCAACCTCCGAGGCTAAAAAATGAAGCCAAAGTGCCAAAAAGTACTGCTTAGCGAATGGCCACTTGACGTTGGCTCCAAAATGTAAACTAATAATGTTTTTGGTCTCAACAGCAAATTTCAACATTCATGAAAACTGCACAGGGTGGCATTTTTTTTAAAGAACTCACCTGTTTACATGTCATCAAGGCTTAAAATTATGCATATTTAGGAGCGGGCCCCTTGAGTGAAACGCTGTCTGTGTGGCGTCGCTATTGCTCATCCACAGCTCCAGCCTTTTGTCCAAATATGGTCACTTCTGATATGGTCACTTCTGATATGGTCACTTCTGGCTCCAAAAAAACCCCACAAGGTTTCAATTCAGCATACCACAAATCAATGGGTGATGTCATATTAGCTACGTCCATTATTTTGTACAATCTATGGTTAAGGGGGATTTATAGTTGTACGTACGCAGAGCCGCGCAGAGTCTATGCCGATGTGAGCATTTAGACATATGCTGTGGCGTATCGCTCTGCAGTTACACCTCCAAAATACTAGTCTGTAGTGGAGTTTCTGTTAAGTACTGTAAAATTTGCTTGATTCAAAACAAGCACACAGCACACATTAAACATGGCTTACTAGTGACAAAAACAAACACAAGTTAATGTGTTATAACTCATAAAGTTCACAGACAAAACATTTTCCTTCTGCGGGACACGTTTTCTCCACAAATGCAACAATCATGCTAACTAGGGCTGCCCTTTGAATGTCAGAGATTCAAATCATCAGTTGGAGACCCCTCAGTCGACTGAGATTGCTTAAAATCAAGCAATTATTCTCTTTTAGTGTGTGTGTGTGTGTGTGTGTGTGTGTGTGCTGTGCCATGTTCTTCTGGGGATGTTTTGGGGACCAAAAAGCAGCATTGGGGTTCTCAGTCAGAAGAGTTTGAGCATCAGACACTTAATTTCCTGTATTCTAGTGTATTTTTTTAATGCACCAATTAGCAATTTATGGTATAAATATCTTTATTTTGTCAAAATTAAAGTCCTCTGCTTCTGTTGCTTTCATATTTTTGTTGTGAGGGACAAAAGCATGTTCTGAATATTGAAGGGAACATGTCCCCTGCTTCCCCTGAAATCTACACCTAATGACTATGCAGCAAGATGCTTAATATCACAATTTGGCTTCAAAGGCATGGCTGAGAGGAACCATTATATTATTTCAATCTTCATATATCTTATTTCATCACAAAGGATAGCAATACTCAGATTCCACCCAGAACTGATTTTGAAGCCTCTCTCCACAGCTGAACACTGTCGGTCACATAATGTAACTGTCTGCCACAGAGGAAGATCAGGCATGTCAGACAAATGAATAATGAAAATCTTAAAAACCTCTCTGGCTCATCTGCTCCTCAATTTGTGGGAGAGGCAATGACGTTATCTGTTCAGGACATTTACAATGTCAAAAGTGCTCTTCATTTGGCTTTGAGTTCAGCATCAGTTTTACTGATAGTCGTCACGCAATAATTGTTTTGTATCAGCAATACAGTGTGTCCAGAACTGTAGAAAATATACTGTATACAGTATGTTTAAAAACTGACAGTGCTTTTGTTTTAATGTCTGTGTATTCTAACTTTGTATGTTCAGGAGGTACACATTAAATAGTTGTTCATAGTTTTTTTGAACTATAGGTGAATCCTGTATATGTGGAAATGACTAAACCTGAAAACTCACAGTAATCAAAATTAAGGCTGACAGATTCATTCTATTTATATTGACATTTTTATATTGCAATTTGAATAAGCAATCATTATTATTCATGTTTATTTTAACAAGCTGTAAGAAAAGTTTTAGTTTGCGAAAGCTGACTCCCCCTGGTGACAAGACAACTGTTGCCTGCAAATTCAGTCTTGTAGCCAATAAAGTGTTTCTGCGAGGCGTCCAAACTGCACAATGAAATGCTTGGCTGTTGTCTGGTCTGGCTCTTTGCATGCTGCTACAGTTAACGTTCAGTCACAGATGGTTTCTCCAAAAAAAATAGAAGGCCTGTAACTATGAATTTGGGAAGGTAGAGTGGAGTGTTTTGTTTTGTTGTTCAAAAAGATAAAGAGAGTGGTGACGAAAAGCCGACAGTTTGTTTCACAGTATTTTCACACAATACCTAGTTAGCAGCTAACTCACTAATCATTTAGTGTAAATGACCAAGTGTCACCCTGCGGGACTGAAAAAACATGCCAAAAACTGCTGTTCCTCAAATAGCTGAAGCTGGTTCAAAGAAGACACAATTCCCTTTGACCCCTATGTTTAAATGCCCAACTTTACGTGGAAATATTTACAGCCATAATACAAAAAACAAACAAACAAAACAAGCATGGTTTTGTTATCTATAGCTAATTTCCCTCTTTCTGACAACTGTGCAGAGGTGTATTTTTAACTTACCAGTTTAAATGTTATTTAGGCTCAAAGTTAGTAAAGGCATCGCCGCTTTGAGTGAAAGGTGAATGCCCTCTGTTGATATGACCATGGCAACACTACATGTAGTTAATGTAACCACTACGTAACCATGGCATTTATGTGTAGCCCTAGCTGATGTGATTTCAATGTGTTTTCAGGGCCTTAAAATTTAATTGTAACATTTTGGTCACCGAAGAAAACTTGTCAGCAGTTCAAATATACTAAAGACCCTTTAAGGAGACAGATATTTAGTTTTTCCAGTAGGTACATTTTGTTAGTCTTCAAAGTGAAAATTAGCATTAGCATTAACAGAGTTAACCAAAGCTGTAAATGCATTGTGCAGCTAGCGTTACGGTTAGCTCCACCCTCTCGTCCAAATATGGTCATTTATGGCTCCTAAAACCCAGGAGTGAAATAACTGTGTCTACATACATTATTTCAACAACAACAACAACATCAAAAACAACAACAACGTCATCAGAAATGATCAAAAGTGGCTGGTTATTAAAATGGATTTTCCCAGTTAGATGTTTAAGCTAAACATAACTGTTTAAGGCTCATTACCTCAATAGGTTACAAAGCAGACCTTTGGATCAGTGAGCATGTGGTGTCAGTCTGTAAGTGCATTATTAGTTTAATATACTTACCAGCTATCTTAACTAGTAGCTTGTCACTATTAACATTTAATATGGGCAACAGCATAGGCTAGCTGTGAACTGTTAGCACTGTATCATTTGGAATAACATGATTCATTTTGAAAAATACAATTACACCACTCAAAATGTTTACTGAATCTGAGCTCTTGGATCTATTCTTCAACACAAATTGCCTACAACTTGTTGAACAATGTCCGAATCTGTGTACTTACCAGTAGAAACGATTGGGAGCCACTCTCTCGTGCACCACTTGCCACCTTCTCCCAAACTCCACCGAGCTGTAGAGCTGTAGCAAGAAAACCAGGCACAAGTTCAGCTTCCATTCACATCTTGACAGCCGATCAAATTCACCATTTTGTCAAACACAATTCATCCTACTATTAATGTTGCTGCGCTTGCCCTCAAAATGGTGCATTTGCACAGGACTTTTCTCTGGGTTTGTTTTCACACTTTGATTTACTTAGTACCTCAGTGATCCCTTTAACAGCAGCAGTGTAACGTTGAGTGGGAGATGAACTCTCTCACTGAGTCACACATGCATACATTCACACACACTGTATGTACAAGTTCTTTATTAGAATCCGCTAAATTAGATTTGAATTTACATAAGACTCAACCACTGCAGAGGAATAACATGGCTTAAGGACATTTATGGATTCAAGCATTGTCTGCCTTCCCACACAACTACCCATTACTGCAGGAACCTTACAGGGATTATTGCCATACACACAGATTTACACACACACTGACAACCAAACTAAGAAAAGAACCATAAAGAAAATATACAGGGCACAAGTATTTCTGCACCACTTGACACAGAAAGGGGCGTACAATGCATAGGAAATCTCTGTAAAATGTGAACTGTCCATAAAAATAAGAACCCTCATTTGTTCCCATGATTGTCCCTTTGAAATTTCAGAGGTCCCTGTTTCATCAGATTTAGGTTGAATTCTTTAACCAGATGAATGAATTAAGTAGCTGGTTTTGGTTTGATTTGCCCAACTGTCTGTTTCTGAGATGTCCAAACACGTTTTAATATAATTGAGGAAAATACAGTTTTCAATTACCAAAAAATATATTGTTAAAAAAAGTCAATAGAAAAGTTTCTTTCCAGAAACAATTACCTGTTTTTAAATTGAAATACACTTTCTTCAAGAAAAAATGTATCTTCATACAACATTTAATATAATACCTAATGAATTTGCGCTCAACGGCAATGCGCCCCTGACAGTTAGGTTAGTTTAGGGTTAAACGCAGCATTCTGCAGAATACTCTAAGGGCCACGCACACAAGCGTGATAGAAATGTATTTACTGTTTAAAACTTCTTCAAGGAACCGATTTTGATCAAATTTCCTCCAAGAATGGGTTTATGTGGTGAAAAAGCTCATAAAAGTGAGAGAATAACGACAATGCGCCCCTGACGGTTAGGTTTGTTGTTGGAAAGGAGTCATGGTTGGTCATAGTCACATTAAATAGGCCTATTCAGTGTAATGTTATGTAGGTGAGGTTTAGGAGAAACATGGTCAGCCAGGTAGCAGCAGGTCACTAGTGGAGTTGCAAAGGCATTTCTCAACACTGCTGGTCTCCTCCAAAATCTGCACATGCATGCAGCATGCGCCATTCTCATCCTCTAAACTGCACGGCTGTGGCAGGGTCGTTCTTCACATTTTCTCCAAAATTACTTCATTGTATGGACTTGGGATCTTGCAACTGACATTCTTTTCTACACTGTAGCGACAACATGTACAAATGCCACATAGATGACGATGCAAGTGTATTTGGATACAGAACAATATTGTCAATGTGAAGGCTGAGTGGTGGAGAAGGTGGAAGGTGGACAACTTGTGCTCAGTAATGGTACAAATCGACTGCACCTTTTGTTTAAACCTTTAAAGAACCCTTTTGTTTTTTAAAGCTGCATTAATTAATATTTCCATAAGAACAATGCATCTTATGACTATGTGTAATATAAAGAGTCGCTGGTAGTGACAATTTGCAAAAAATAATCACCACATCCTGCAGTTAATGTCAGATATACAGAGCTTTTGGGACACTTTTAACGAAGTGTTTTGATTTTCTGGCCAGTAAGCTTCCCGACAGAGTCTTGCTCACTGCTTTCATCAACCTTGTTTACAGATGCAGCATGCAGCTGTTTTTAGCCAAAAAACTCCTTTAAACTCACTATATGTTACCTGCCTATAACTGAACAGCAGACAAAGTGACTAGGTAATTAACATTGTGGAGCATTTAGAAGCAAGAGATTTAGTTATTTGCCAGGAGTTGGTGTAAGCAAAAACAGAGCAAAAAGGGAGTGAATACTGGATATTTATACATGTCGATTTGCCAAAAACAAGGTTTCAAATGAAAGCTAATGTCGACTTGTGTAAGTTGGATGTGTAACACTTCAAAAGGTGACAGTGTTTCCCACAGAATCAGAATCTATATGTAGCAGTAGCTGCGACAGGGAGGTGTGATAGTGTCACCAAACTTCCCATTTGTTTCAATCTTGTGTTCGAGAGTCCAATTTTTTGCATTCTGTGCCTCCTCTCTAAATTCAGATGTTTTTTGCAGGTTTGTGAATGCAGTGCAGGTGAATCTCATTATAAGCTATTTATATCTCTTACAGTTTGAGTCTCAGCGTGAATAATCGATCAGTTGAGTCAGTCAGAGCTGATCCAATTGATGGAGAGGAGAAGCAGAGTGCAGAAAGAGTGAATGCAAACTTTTAGACACAGCACAATGAACAGTTAAGTTTCACTTTTTACATTAATTTGAGCATCGCACAGCTACTGTACAAGAGGTGAGAAAACATGTTTTTTTTTCCCTAACAATTTAAATGTTCTGGCCCTTCAGGTTCTGGTATAACAAATGACAATTAGCAGTCTTGGGCGCCCTGGTAGTTCACCAGGTAGAGTGCGTACCAGTCAGGCATTTAGCAATGGCCTGAGTTCACTACCAGCCTGGGCCCTTTTGCTGCATGTCACCCTCTTTGTCTTCCCTGTTTTTTCTGTCTCTCTCTGTCACTTGCTGAATAAAAGGAAAAAAAAAGAAAAAGAAAAAATCGCAGTCTTATTTTCTGGGGGCATACCTTTGTCTGATAGCTGACAGGAGAGAGATAACAATGGCCAACCATGGTCACTGCGGTCATGGTCGGTGTCTTAACCCCTCATACCCCAAATAAACAGGTATGAATATGCATTGTGCCCACACATTCTGTTGGTTGCCCTGTAAATCAGCAACCTCACTCTTATACTTAGTGTAGTCCTTTTGTCTCCGAACACACCTGCATTCTCTGACAAAGCACAATGACAAATCCGTTTACTCTGGAGCTCACAGCTGGAATTTAATGAGGCATAAAACTTATTTCAGCGCTTCAAGCTGGACTTTTTCCATTTTAAGCATGAGCGACCACGCATAATGTGTAAACAATCATTTATTAGAGGATAAAGAAAACGCAACTCTGTTTATATTAATTTATTTTCTAATTGCATTTATTCACTCTATCCCGCAGGGTGAAGTGTAGGCATCCATGAGCACACAGTCTCTCCGTCTTCAATCCCATACAGATTATCACTGCTGTCCAATCAATAATTTGCTTTTATTTTGCTTATAGGAGAATTATTCTTTGAAGTTCTTATTGCTTCCTTATATTTTACTGTATTTTAATGTCTTTAAATTTCCCTACAGCAATAAGAATGACAGTAATACAATGAGGCATGGCTTTAATTCAATCGTGACATTATGTGAAGCGTATTTATTTAACTCCATTGTGTGTGCTTCATTGGATCACTCCACTGTGGGCATATGCAAACAATATTTTTATTGTGACTTCTGCATCTGGTGTGTGTACATTCTCATGTCAAAGAGGGAGAGACAAACGGCGCGGGTGATGACATTTCCCTGACTTCCATGCCAAGCTGTGCTAAGCAGATGCAAGCGTAAGGGGTGCGAGGCTGAGGGGGGGGGGGGTGCAGGAAATCACTTTGACTAATTATCCTCCCGCAGCAGGTTTGTATGTAGCCAAGCAAGTGACAGTGACGAGGCAGAGAGTGGGAGACGAGGGAGGTGATGGAGGGGCGGAGGGGTCGACACAGCCTTTACAACCTCCAAAGGTCTCTCAATCAACAAATGCAGCAGCACTGCCAAAATGGGGTAAGGAAAATTGACAGAGAAGCAGTTTTAGGGTGGAGATGATGTGTGCCAGTTAAGGCTCGGGTGAGTGAGTCATCGGCTGACATATAGGGAGTGAACACACAGCATGGATGGTTAGAAAGCCACAGCCTGTTTCACTAAAACCTTCACAATGGCCCCAAAATATGTAAAAAAAGAAATCTGTCAATTTATGTAGTACAGTAAGTCTACTATGGTTTTCAAACTAGGGGCTGTGGCCCCCATAAGGCACCCATAACTGTGATGATAACTGTGTATTTTTTTTAAAACAGTGCTGATGACTGAATTACCATGACGTCTCACTAAGAACAATAGTCACTTCTGGGAAAGCAGCTTGTTTTTTTTTTTGCAGAGATATGTTAATTCGGCAAACTTGTTAATTTCTGTTGTCATTTTCAGTCATACCTGTACCATATAAAGATATATAGAAAAACAGGTGATCTGGCCTATCTGCTACGCTTATTTTATGAACTGTCTTGTTTGATAAGCAACATCTTTATTAATCCAAATCTACCGACACGGAAGCTAAACAATGTACAGCTGTGGACACGGGCCGCAGCAAAACATATTTAGCCATCTGAAAAAAGTAAATATCAGTGTAAGTATACATTAGATCTAAGTATTTGCTCCACTTTAATTTAGACAATAGCTGATGGAGGCAGCGGTAGACCAGCAACACCTTACAGTGAAGTAAAGAACTGTTTTTCTCAATGGAGTCTGGTGTTTTAGATATTTTTGATATAATGGCTTCAAAACCCCATCAGTAAGAGCTGTCTCACAGCAAGGTAAAGCTGTGAAAATATTCTACATGAGGCATTTACTTAAAGTGATATTGATTTCTTCAGATGGGCTTTTTAAAGGTGGCTTTAAACAAAAAAATTAAGGCAAAGTTTGCTCAGCACAATTATTCCAGGCATAAAATCGCAGTGTCACTTAAGTGACACAGCGGTTTTATACCTGGAAGTTATTGTGATCTGGTCCATATATTGTTTTTTATGGTGTTGCCAAGCAACCACAGAATCACTTGTACTTAGCTTGACCACTTTTTTGCTGTGAAGTGAACTTACAAATCAATGTCTTAAATGCTGTATAAAAAATTGAAAGGCGGCAGGCACTTGACCCTCCAGGATGTTGTGATGATGTAATAGATACAATTAACACAAATTAAGCCAAACTTATTTTATGGGATCTTGCAATTTTGATTAATCACAGCAACCTAACAGTAAAGATGCTAATTTTAAATAGGTTAAATCTAAATTCATTGTAGAGCTGTGCGCTGTGTACTGATTCGCTCACTGCTGTGAAATCAGAAAACCACAGAAACAGCCCACAAAATCGTGGAGGGACTGACTTTAGGACCACACAAAGGAAAATGAAGACTGGTGTTGGGATATGAGTCTCTCAGAAAGGAGAGGAGCTTTGGATGGATGGATGATGGTTGAAGACTTATTTTAGGATGAGTTGGCGACAATTTGACAGTCTGCTTTAAATCATCTAATTACACCTAATTACAGTTGGTGAAACATTAGGAAGTAGTTGAGGCTGCAGTTTGTTCAGATATGTCTTGCAGCTTGCCTAGTAGGGCAACGATAAAAGTGAGCTAACATTAGCTTAACTGTATGCTATCACTAACTGGAAAGTGGGAAAAAACAGAAATGATGTCAGGCACTTTTCCACTCTGAGTTTAAGTTTTTTCTCAAATTGAGGTCTTCAGGGCGCTCCTGCAAAAAAACATGAGGCACCTAAAGTTGAAAAGTGTGAGCCACTCAACACTGCAAAAGCAGTGAGCAAAGTGCTTTACGCTAAAAACAATTACAAAAAGCTGCTCCAGGCTTCTATTATGACACATATATTTGAGTAGGTCTTGAGATGATTAGCTTGAGGGAAAAGTAACTCTACTATGTTAATGGAGTAATTGTAAATGTGTTCTGTTAATGTGCTAATGACCTGGTATTCTGTAAAAAATGAATTTTCAGAATCAGAATTTGGCCTATTGCCATGTAGCTTTTCACACACAAGGAATTTACTTTGGTGTATTGGTACCTGAACTTAGTAAGAGAAAATGAACTTAAGAATAAAAGTAAGTGCTGCAAAAATCAAAAAATAAATATAGGAGAAAATTATGTTATAATAAAAATGTGAAAATGGTGAATGATGAATGTATTATTAAAGGTATGTGGTAAACAAAGCCCTTATTGTTTATAAAACATACAGGTGGATATTTTAGTAATTCTCAAAAGGGCTGCCCTGAATTTAGCCAGCTCAGGTATCCACAGGCGATGTACCACCCCCAGCGAGCTCCTCCAGTGTCAGGCTCATGTGTAGGTGGTGAGGTTAGCTGAAGGCCGTTGTTGCTGGTGAGAATCAGCCAATCCTTGCCAGATTCGAGGAGGAGCTGCCAGAGATACTGAACTCAGGGCATCAAGTGCCACTGACTTCCTTTAATACTGCTGGATGGACTGTTGAGTTACTTGACAGTGTGAAGAAAAGTTTATGATTGTTTTAACAGCTTTGATGAGAGGTTAATTTTTGTCTTTCACTGAAATGCTAGCTAAATCAAGAAGGTTTGGCCAATGTGTCATGTTGTAAGTAAAAAAAAAATAAATCAGAAACATTTGGAGACTTGAGTGAGGATGGATGTACTGCATAAAGATGAAAAAGAGTAAAGAAACAAGTGTTTTTTAATGCAGTAACAGGCAAAAAGTCAGGTAAAGGGAGTCGCTTCTAGGTGGGTGGGAGGAGTTCGGGTTCGAACCATGACCTTGTGCAAACTAGCAAATTTTTCGAACTATAGACTGTATGTAAAGATGGATGACATGCTCCCACTTATCCTCGCTTTGCTAAAGTAAGGTCAAAATTATGCGAGATACTGGCGTTGGCATCTTGCGATGGTGATGTCATTTAGAGCTGGATTCTGCACAGTGGCAATATCCACAGTGGGAAAGTTCCCATCAAAACACCCGTACTACCAATGGCGAGCAGCTCCACTGAATGCGAGCGCATAGATTGGCTGTCACAGCTGTCAATCATCGTAGAAAATCCCCTTTTTGTAGGATTGAATAAGTCATTAAAACTGAATTTATCTAAAATACAACACTTGAACAAAGTGATGAGAGTGATGAGAATTACCTTCAGTGACAGAAACCACCTTTGGGAAAAATGTATTTGGCTTACAGTTTGAGTTTTTAGTTTGGCCTATGTCCATTCACGAACATGGAGGGGCGGTCTTTATGACCTATACTGCAGACAGACACTGGGGGTCGATCAAGATTGAAAAGCTACACTTTGGGGGAACTCTCATGTTGTCCATCTTTATATAAAGTCTATAGTTCTAACCATGTCAAGCCTTCCTAGTGGCCACTTGTGGCATGGCAGCCAAAAAATTCTGTGTAGGACAGAAAGGATTTTCCCCCACTGACCATAGAGAAAGAGCAGATTTAAGTACCGCCCCCACCAGAAGGGAAAAAAAAAATATTTTGTCTCCCTGGACTTTGTATTGCGTGGCAAACACAAAAATGCCATAAAGCTGCTGTGTGGTGGCACTGACAGGGTAAAGATCCCAGAAATGTTTAGTTTTTTTTTTTTTTTTTAAGTTTTTATAAAGTGCTTATCCCCAAAAAGGGAACTTTTAACCATTAAAGCTAGAGAAACAGCAGGAAGATATGGGAAAATGGTGAGATCCTGACATTCAGTGTGCTGACATGCATCAAGTATTTTGCTAATTTGGCAGAAAAACTGTAGAGGCTGAAGCTAATTAATGCCTTGTTTTGATTTTTGTTAGGTTTATTGTGAACTTACTAGGGGATTCAATCAAAGAGTCTTAAATATCTTCTGGCCATCTAGTGCGATCATTTCTCCAAGATAAGCAAGGTAGTTAGAAGGGGCACTGAGACGGATTTACAACATTAAGTTCTTCAACATAACTTTTCCTGTCTAATAGAAATAGGGTGCTAAAATAATTATTTGGCATGCTGAAATGTATGTTTTAGCAAGGTACAGGCATTTTATTAGTGTCTAGTTATTATTATACATCAATGGTCCTGAATCCCAGGCCTCCTACCACCATTTTTTGTGATGAGCAGATCAACAAAATATCAAAAAAGAAATGCTGCAAACCATTAAATTAATGGAAAGGCCTTGTGTGACACTATGCATCAAATACTCAACTTATTTTTGAAAGTGTCAAGTCTTTATTTGTTGTGTGAAACAATTTCAGGAGCAGTTCTTGGCAATGAAATCCTTGTTCTCAGGCACCCTTAACTATACTACTACAAAAAAATTCACATCCCTTACATAGTGAATTTTGGCTCCTTTGTCCAGCCATTGGTTTGCAGGACTGAACAATATAGAAGTCTTTTGTACCTGCAGCTATTGCATTACTGAACAAAGATAGCACAAGATGATGCACCTTGCACTTTAAGCGTTGGAGTGAGTGGGTGAGTGTATGCAGAAGCACTTTGTCATGACATTCATAGTATTTCTTATACTTTGATACTATATGATACTTGTTTTAATGTCCTTTCAATCTAATCTGTTCTGTGATTTCTTGTTTTGGAATGCTGACGTTTCTGTCTGCGTAACAAATTTACCCTTGGGTACTAATAAAGAAACTTTGAACTTGAAAACAGCAGTTCCACTATTACGTTCATAATAAAACTACTCAGATGTGACTTTTTTAGACCAGATGTCGACTTGTACTTCTTTCATCTCCTTTTGTAACCTCTTTGATATATATAACCTGAAGACCTTTTTATGTAATGTCTACAGAAGAGGTTCAAAGAGGAGAAAGCCACTCTACTGCTGCCAGGCCTGTGAAGAGTTTTCCTCTTGATTTTGAACGATGTTGGTCAAGGAGCTGACCCATAATCGAGCTGTGAATGTTGTGTAAAATATGCAGTACTCTCTAGTATACAACTGTCAGAGAAGTAGAGGAAAAAGAGTGAACTTCACGGTGATACGATTACTCAACACATTCTCACTCCAAACTCCTAACATGGTGCTGATCTGTCAGGACCCGGGATGCCGTTACAGTAATGTTAACACATGCAAATGGGACTGACGTTATGGTGGGGTGATGCAGCCGGTTACTGTGATGTCACAGCCTGCAGAAAGCAAGGTCCTTATGTTTACAGAACAGCACAGACTGTCAAGGTGGATGGGATCAGGCAACAAAGTCACAGGCGGTTAGGTTTAGGCAGAAGTGGCACAAAACAACACAGTAAAACAAAGTGAACTCCAGACAGCTGTATGAAAGTCTGTTGTTTGTGGGACCTCCCAACCTGCCTGCCCTGTATAGGCACTCATACTCCTTATATTACAGAGCTTCCGGTAGCAATATTACCTGATGCTGTCCTTCAGTATTTAATGTGCATGCGAATGGTTCTGTCTGACCACATTCTCATCTGATGCCGTCCAGCCATGTTCTGGTTGGATGGTGGCTTTTGGCGTCAAGCTCATATGCTGAAAGCACTGTCAGAGTCATGTGACAATTTTGGAGTGAGAAAGGGCTGGAGTACTACAGGAACAGCTAATTATTTTTACAATTTAAAATATTTAATATGTTTCACTTCTACTTAGAGCGCAAGCTTATGACTATTTCCTGGAGACAGTACGCACCTAGCCTGGTAAAACTATAGAGACAGAGTGCAATGAAGCCACGCCCACAGAGGGGGAACTATCAGCACCACAACCTGAATGGTGAAACCTTAACAAAGTGCCTGCAGCTGGCTAAAAACCTTTGATATCAGCAAGTCAGCAGTCTGTTTTAGCACCTTATGTCTTCCAGATAGGGAGAATAATAGTTGTCTTCAACCTCTACAGTTTGTCTGGTCAACTTAGCAAAATATTTTCCGCTCAAGGTACAGTAAGAGTCAGGATCCCACAGTCCGCCCCCCCCATTCTCTCTGCTGATCCCTGACTTCTGTATCCACTTTTATCCTCTTAAAAGCTCAGTTTTTCGATTCCGCAGCTTATAAAAACTTAATTCTGGGTTCTTTTCATTGTTGGTAGTGCATCCAAACACAAAGCAGTGTTTAGACATTTTTCTGTTGTTTGCTAGTAGATGGAAAAGACACAGAGGCACCTTGACTCAGCACAAAGACAATAGAGAATGATGGATTCTTTTAATGTATTAAGTGCAGTAGAAACCTGTATGATGACTTCTGATGCCTTAAACCCATAAATCCCGTCAGATCATTGGTTTATGATTATCATTTTAGAATGGTTTGAAAGCCTAGACTTACATTTACATTTATTCAGGCACTGAATTCAGTCTGAATCATTATAGGCAGTACGTGGAGGCACCGCTGGACTCTTAAACAGCTAAACTAAAGTGAAAAATGGCTGAAAACACAACTTGAATTAAAAATACGATGGTGTTTATAGGTTCCAGGCATCTCGAAGTTATCACACAGCAAACCTCAGGACTGTGTGGTAAAGGTGTTTATGATGTGTGTGGGTGTGTGTGTATGAGGGATTATACTAGTTGCACAATGAGTGTGATGTTCTGTCAAGTAGGCAAAGCCGACTCAGAAGGCATGCTCACACAAAGACACACATACACACACATGCATGTGTGCGCGTGCACACACACACACATACACATACACACAGGCACACACACACAGGCACACACACACGTCCTCAGCAAAGGAAAATACCTTCATTATTCATCACAGCTGAACATTAGACCCAAATGGGCTGAGCTGCATGAAAAGCATTTTATTAATTCAAACGGGTATTTTAATGTCTATAAATTTGACCTCACTTTTATCTTTCACTGTCTATCGCTCTCTTTCTTGCTAGTTTACAATTATTTTTGAACATTTTGGACTTTGCCTGCTTAGATCATTATTTATTCAATAACAATTAGCACTCTGTCTCTAAGCTCTTTTAGGGTAATTGTGATGGTGTAGTTTATAATAGCACATTTGACTGAGCTTTGATATGGCTGCGATTGGAATTTACCAGACAGTTGTTTTGACACCTCACTTTGAGAAATAGAAATATGCTTTTCTAAAAAAGGTTTTAAAGGGTTTATACTCCTTTTTTCATTTCTCAAAAGAGTCGAAAGTTGTCAAACATGAAATGTTTGAACAAAAGTAACTGCACAATACCTTTGAATTAAAGGTCCATGTGTAGGATTTAGTGGCATCTAGCTGTGAGTTTTCAGACCTGAAACGTCTCCCATGAGCCAAGCGTGTAGGACATCTACGGTGACTGAAGCAAAAATGCGAATGAGCCACTGTTTGTTTTGTCCATTCTTGGCTAATGTAGAACAACATGGCAGGGTCCGTAAAAAAAGACCTGCTTCGTATGTAGATATAAACAACTCAAACTAAGGTTAAAAAAAAACAACACAACAATTCTTATTTTCAGGTAATTTCACATTAAGAAAAACATAGTTATGAATATTGTACACAATTTTTGCCAATGATGCCCCTAAATCTACCACACTGGACCTTTCATTAAAACATCTAAAATGGCAATCTATAATAAGCAACAAGATGATGAATCTGCCCAGACATCTGATGTCAGCTCTCTGAAAAATTTGTTTTGATAAACAGTGCAACGGACTTCATTTGATCAAAAATTCAAAATTGTCAGTATAACTCAATTTTTTAACATAAAAGTTATACGATATTATGTCAAAATTTGTTCCAAAGCCTTGGATTATTTCTTAGATCATGTTATGTCAGACTAGTTTAAAGTTTGGTATTAATATGCTTTTGAAGTCAAAAATAAACCTCTGACTTTGAACTGAATTTGAATTGAAAGTAATGACTTTTTCTGAGATAGACAGATAAGAAGAAGACAGATAATCCAAATTATTGGTTAGTGGCTGTTGTTTTGGTCATACATTTCTAATATTTATTTTCAAAGTCAGAATACAGACTTCCTCTCTGCTGGTTTATACCTAACTTTTGACTTTTGTATGTTGTGCAGGATTTTCCTGAAAAACATTGTATAGACTCATACAGAAGCAGCCCCCCATAATCATCACTTATGACCCGCCAGAGGTGTGTGGTGTTGTATTTATCTGCAGAGGATCTGCACTCTGCTTGTAGTTTTTTTTTTTGTTTTTCAGATAATGGCTTTATAAAAAGGTAGGGACCAGGTTCCACATATCAGCACCAGGCATCAATCCAATGAGACACAGTGTCAAAAAACAAGGGTGAACCCAGGGTTGGCTTTTACTGTCACTTTTGCTGGTAAATAGTAACCAACAATCCTGCATAGGGTATATCTTAAAAAGTCATCATTTTGAGCAGAGCTGTCTCTTGAAATTCAAATCATCAGTTGAAGACATCTCAGTTGACTGAGGTGTCTTCAACTGATGATTTTTTTTGTTTTTCTTTTGCTAATCAGTGTGCTAATGCTCAGATTTTGCTGTGCAGTGAATGCTCCTGACTTTTATGATACTCTTTGATAAAAACTACAGTGGACGCAATGCAGCGGCACTGAGAGGAAGAGAAACTCTGCACTGTAAAGCTTCATTCCCACTGCACAGAAAAACCTGCTAACAACCGCTAACATCTGGATTTTTATTACAATGAGAATGCGGATGATTCACACACCCGGGTCAAAGGACTCTGCAGTGAACACAGGTTTTTATGGCCTCCGGCTCCGATCGGCATCAATGGAAACACAGCACTCAAGTGAACGCAGAAATTTCAGCTCCTTAACTGGTGAGATACAATGATGCGCCATCACTAACTACCCTACGTCTCCTGCTAAGCAGTGCTAAAATGCAGATTAAAATAGATCTGCACCGAGTTTTAAGGAGAGACCGAATAAGCAAAAGATATATAAAGAGAAGAAACCACTGACAAACTTTCAAAGCCCTCTGTCCCTGCAGCTGTCTACTGCTTATTGTCTATATTTAGCAGGGTTACCTGTGTTTGAAAATCCCACATGTATGTGTTAATTTTGGTGGGAAAGGGGTATAAGACAACACTTACCTTTGGTCTTCTGCCAGCCAATTTACAGCCCACAGCAACTTAATAAGATACAGTGTCTGGCTTTTGTTTGATATCTAGTGTTGGCAAAAAATGTTGTTGCATATTTATGCCCTGTTGCTTGCACCATTAGCTTGTTTACTATATTAATGAATGCTCTATCATACTGAGTGTCCTGCTAAGCCCATTCAAACTTAAAAAATTTATATATGGAAAAAAAACAAGCCAAATCTGATTCGACTTGCAAAATTGTGAGTCAGGTACAGCCCTAATTTTGACCTTCTAACTCAAAATTAGAATCTCATAAATCTGACTCTGGGAATAAAATGACTATAAATCTTGTTATATTGACTTAAAAGGTTAGATGTTGACGCCGAAAGTCAAACTCATGATTTTGATTTAAAAAAATCTTCTCATCTTTCCTTTTCCTTTCCTCTCTACCTAGTAGAGAGGGCTGTCAGTACCAGTGAATTTGGAACTACCTGAATTATGCAACCCATGTGTATCTACCTCTCCTCCAAATGAACTTCATGAACTCTGACTGTGTGCTTTGAGCCAAACTCTTGTGTAACAGGATCTCACATATATCCAACTTGCTTTGAGGCATTGCATCCCCAGACTGTTGTTTCTTATCTGACTTAACAGTTTCTTTCACTACCTTTGAACAACGGACCACTAAACTCGCCGTGTACATTCTCTAACCTTTTGGTCGTGGCTGTAGGCCAAAATCCAGTCCTCCTGCTCCGGGTGGAAGAGCAGGCTGAGGATGTAGAAGTTCAGCCGGTACTTCTGGTAGGTAGCTCCTTCATCAGAGCTGATCAGGAGGCTGCTCTCCACCTCTGGATCAGTCAGCAGCATAATCTGAAGATGACAGAAGCGAGATTCAGGATAGTGTTAGCAAGTTGGTGGAGGACAACTTTGTGTTTCATTTTAGCACTTAACAGATGTAATGTTTGCAATATTGAAAAGACGAAGCACAGAGAGACAAGTCAGTCAAGACTGATTACCATATTGGAAAGATAAAGTGTATTATTACAACGGTAGCTGCAGATTACCATGTTAAAAACTTGTCATCCAGAGCCAGTTTTCCACCAATGATGCCATATCTCAAATAATAATTTCTATCTGTGAGACTTGATGATATAATCAGTATGATACATCTTGCAGCAAATGTGCGTGTGTTTTTCGTCTTTGTTAGTGGAGTGGCAGTGTGTGTGCCTCATCATTCACATTTCTGCTGTTTGTCTCTCTCTCTGTTCTCTCTGCCTATGCTCAATCAAGCCTTGAAAGCGCTAATTTCCCATGAGCTTCTTTCTTTTCTTAGAGGTCCAACATTTTTTGCCAAATTCTGGCACATTCTCCAGAACAAAAATCACAAAAAAAATCCCCAGATAATATCAGATGCAAACATAATTGAATCAGTGGACCTCAAGACACACAAGCGCTAACATCATTAGGAGAGTGTGTAAGGCAGAGAGTTCGGAGAGGCATGCTTGTGGATGTGTGGATGTGATACTGCATGCATGTGTGCTCATGAGTTAAGTCTATAACCGATACTGACGCTGGCAAATACTTGCCCCGGGTGCAACCCTCATTAAAGATGCATATTGACTAAGGTACGACATACAGATATTTAGCAGTCAGCTTATAACAAACAAAAGGCCTGGTCAGCATCTTTTATTGTTAGTCTCACCCAAGGGCGGAATTTCCATTAGGGACTTTTATTGTTTCGGGTTGATTCTCGTTCTAGATTCTCTCTGATCATGCTTCTCTCACTATCCGGCAACCAAAGCAGAGATCAGAGAAGAGAGGACTTTATCCAGAAATACTGATACACACATCTGAGTCAACTTCAGTGATTACCTTGCACTCAGTGGTGAGTGTTTTGCCCATGCCTGTGATTTGCCATTGAGGCAACATACAGGCTGTTCTCATGCACTGTTTGCACATGTATACGAAAAGTGATGATCTACAATTTGCATATAGCCCATATATTCATGACCCAGTAATTTGTGTATGACCCACATCATCTGGGAATGCTGAAATCATGTGAGCAATGCGCTGACAGGAGTAAAGATGGAAGTAGTATGAAGAGCGAAAGTCTGCGTAAGGAGGTAAGCTGAGGTGGTGTATGGGTCAAACAATGCAGGACTTTCACGCAGGTAACCAGTGTTCAGGACCGTGTGAAACCAAGTGAACTTTGAGTCATTTCAACGTACATCACCAGTTTTTTTCCCCCTAAACCTAAACTACATAACCTAAACCTAAACTACATAACATAACTAAGTATATAATTTAACGTAAGTGCAAAACGTCATTTGTTGGGTGATTCATTTGATGACATATGAACCTAGGTATGTTCATTTTGTAAATTATCATAAAGGAATGCAGGATAATACCAGCATATCAGCGGTAGCAGCAGATATTGGCTATTTTTTTTTTCAAAGTGAACATGTACAAAGCCTCAACCCTAAGTTTGATTGATTTCCTGTTTTTGCACATTAAATTAATATTAAATACGTTGAAAAAAATGTTTTTTATGTCTCCATATGCTGTTGGGCCACTATGTTAAGTATGTGCATAATATGATGGTAATTCCGTTACAGAGGAGACTTAATGATCACTAAAATTAGGTTGGGAAAAAGTATATATATTTATATCGGTATCGGTTTTCAGCCAAATGAGTTGTTTTTATATTGGCATATTGGATATCACAAAAAAAATCAAATATTGTACAGTCCTTATATCATACAAACCATTGCATGAGGATACACTGTAATGGTAAAGCTTTCTGGGGCAATGTGCAGCTTAAAAGAAGACCTACAGATACTACTAAGGGCCAAACAGTTAATATTCTCCTGATAAAAAGCTTGAATTGAACAGTCTTAGACAAGACAGTAAAACACAGTAGGCCTTATTCATCAATCTAACATTGAAACCAGCACAAATCCAAGTACAGAAATCATCTCGCAATAGGGTTTGTGTGTTATTTTATTTTATCAACAACAGTAATTGTTCATATAAAGCAGTGATATAAAGCAATAAAACTTTCCGTGATGCGAGAAAAATCATTTAAAAGCATATGATGTCATCTCAATATAAAGTCTATGAACCGAGCAGGAACTTTCAGGCGGGAGAAACACTACTGCGCATATTAAGTGGCTCACATATTGAGGAAGGAAACCCGGAGGTCAGCAATTCCACTGGAATAAATAGGTGGCGTCTTGGGGTCCGGTATCTACTTATCATTATACATCTGTGGTGTGAACTTATGATATCATTGGCTATCCATCAATGGTTTTAAGAAATGATCGACAATTTAAGAGTTTTTAAAATCTTATTTTAACATTGTGATGGTATGATTCAGATATTACTGCAGATATCTCGAGTTAACCTTGTGCTCATTATTTTAATATCTGAACCATGTAATCACAATGACAACTGATTTCACAAACCACAAACAATGGCAACAACAAACGTGGCCCAGACATGAAAACAGCCTCAACAGGAGAGATTGCAATGTCCTCTGAGAAAAAAAAGTGATTGTGTTTTGGGGGTTGAGTTGCAATGACTTGCCTTGAAAATTCAATATTGTTGGAGTAATCATCCAGAATTGAACAAAAAGCATGCTATTATTTTTTTAAAAAAAATGGTCTGTTATCTGAGATAGACTTATTGCAATTAATAAGACAGAAGCTGACTAATGTGACAGGACATTTTGTTCTTTAACTTTTTAGTTTTTATGTTATAATTGTGACAGTGTTGCTTTGTTTTTTTGTTAATTGCAGGCCGCTACAAGTGGCAGAGCTGGAGTACTGTCCCTGAGCCGCACACAGGCGCTTATATTCAGTTTAGAGATGGCCTTTGGCATGACAATCTCTGTGTGCCCATTATGTCATCAGACAGCCATGAGAAAGAGACTCCACACTCCTCACAGTCAATATCCTTCTCAGTATGGCACCGTACAGCAAAGTGTTTCTGGTCTCTCATGCTAGTGAGTCATTTGTCAGCACTCGCTTGGGTAACAGCAGTTACCACTTACACCAGTTCATCACTCACAAAAAGCAGATATAATGCCGCATACAGCTACGTGAGCCACATGCTGACCAAGCCAATCAAAAGCACTCAAATGCTGTCTGAAACTACAAATCCCAATTAACACTGCACACTCCCTGGAACTGTGATTCGGCTGGAAGAGTAGAAAACTTTGTAATTGACTGATGTATTTCTGGTAAATGGTGGATTACAGGAACGTTATTATTCTGCATTGTTATAGACAAGTGTGCTCTACTGATATACATGTGAATATGAAGATTAATACACTTTGATGTGTAAACACAATATGGAGATTGCTACAGCAAGTGTAGCGTCATTAGGCCCGGGCGTCCAAGGCTACAGCCTCGAATGTTTTATGGATCTAAAAAAAAATGTGTGTAAGGGAGAGACAGAGAGAGAGAGAGAGAGAGAGAGAGAGAGAGAGAGAGAGAGCGAAAGAACCAGAGAGAGCGCCGTAAGTCTGTGAAGCTTGACAAAAAAATGTGTTAATGTGTGAGTAACATTACAGACTGTAAAAATAAATGCAGGTCTCTAAGCTGTGTGTCTGTTTGTGAGTGTGTGTGTGTGTGACAGAGTGTGTCACAAGACATAAGAAGAGTAGAGGAGGAATCTGAAGCAACAACTAATCTTTTGGGATTTTTCAAAAAGAGGAAGGGTGGTGGTGAGCCGATGTAGTTAGATTGATAACAGGAAGTAGGCTACATTTTTCTTCTTGACTGTAGGAGCCATTTTACTTTTTAAAAAATTTTACAAACCTGTCATTGCATCACGTTATAGCTACTGTGGCTCCAAAACAAACTAAAACAGTAAACGGCCTGATGTTTTTTACTATGGATAAACACTCTGTTTCCGTGCAAACCATAGTCTGTAAAATAATGGGCGTAGCTGCGGTGACCTCGCCCATTGGTCTGTGAACTCCCATTTTGAATCCTTGAGTCCCCTGCCATCTTGGTTTTTGAAGCAAGATGTGACCATATTTGGACAAGAGGGTGGAGCTGTGAAGGAGCAAGTCGTGGATCTGACTGAAACATACATTCCACCATAATTCACACTGTTAGATTTCATTTTTTTTTAATCAAAGCTTTTACTGATCACCAACAAAAACTAATAAATGTTGACGCTACAATCCATTTTTAATCTGCAGGATAAAAATAAAACAGCTTTTGGAAGTACACATTTCAACTTTTCCTGATTAAGATGTGTACTTTGAATGTAAATAAAGTGCCAGAGTACATTAAAATGCAACAAAATAAAGATTTTGAATCAAAGAAATTACCAGGGATGGATCCCCTGCGCCCCCATAAAGAGGTCTTGGCTAAGCCCCCATTGCCCTCAAATCCTAGAAATACCCCTGGCTCTGATGCAAGAGGCTTTCTTTGAGATTTATGATCTTGTACGAAAACTTTATTTAACCTTTTCAGTCATAAAGAAATGAGAAAGCGGGCTTGAGGACAGATGTTACGACACAGAAAGGATTCCTGAAGCATACCATTATTCAGTTTTGGGAAATAATGGTGAGAAAATACAGGGGCTTTGCTCTGTTTGTATTCACAGTCATTCTCTCTCCTCAGTCGCTTCACACGCAGCTTTCCTGCATGCACAAGTAGCTTAAAATAAAACCTTTGCATGTTGATGTTTATATGAGATCCCATGAATTAATTTTGTGTGGGCTCCTCCCAGTCCACTCAGCAGGCAAATACAAACACAGGACAGGCTTGAATGAGAATATTGGATTTTACCACCTCATGAAAGAAAAACAACCAAGCTAACAAAAAGTTAAAAAAAAAAATGCACTTCATCAATTTCAAATAAAGCAGAGTATAGATGAAAAGGACCACCCTGCAGATGAGAAAATACCATATTTCCATGTAATTTTTATATCTAAATATATATTAAGTTCATGTACTGGCTGACTGGCTGTTGTCCAGGGACACAATTTCAGGGATGACAATTATTTGCAGTTGTTTTCCCTTATTGTAGTATTATGAGATAAACCAATCAATACTTTTAATAAAAAAATAATGGCTGAATTGCACTTTTCATGCCTCTATGTGCTTTTAAGCCTTCTCTAGAAAACTGATCTGGTTTTAATAATATTTCCAGCAGGTAGCTGTTTTCAGTAAAAAAGTTCTGATACACCCACAGTTAGCGACCTGCCTTGCACCAAATGGCAGGTGGAAAAAGTTGGCAACTGGCCGACGAAATATTCAGCAAAAAAGTGTGGTGAAGACCGAAAAAAGGAGTGAATACTGGACATTTCTCAGGTGTTCAGACACAATTTGAAAGGAATGCTGATATTGCTCTGTGTCTGCTGAATGTGTGAGTATGCAGGTACTCACTAACACGTTAGCCCCTAACTTGAAGGCTCGATTTTGAAATTAATTCTTGACAGAGTTAATATAGTTTTGTATTTTTCAGTTTTTATTTTCATTTGTTTTAATTTTTGTTTTTCATTCCACTTAGTTTCAGTTTAGTTTTTATTGGTATAAAGTAGCATCAAATGGGAATATTTAATCAAAGTACAAGTACCTCAAAATTGTACTAAAGTAGCCTACAGTATTGGAGTAAATGTACTAAATTACATTCCACCATTGGTCATGTTGAGTTAATATAGTTTTGTATTTTTCAGTTTTTATTTATGTTATTTTTAATAATTTAATTTAATTTAATTTGCAAACAGTTTTATTGGTTTTACAATAGTTCAGTTAGTTTCCTTTTTTTTAAAGTCTAGTTTAATTTTTATTTCAGCTAACTAAAGCTTTTTTCAGACTTCATTTAGGGTTTTAGTTGACCATTAGTTAACTATTACAACTTTCATTTCTGACCTTAAAAATGATTGTGTGACATAAAAATGTTGATTGAATGTCCAGGTTTTCCATTTAATAGAAAGCACCAATGCTGGCTTTTTCCTGTTTTCTCAACTCCACTGTTAAAGACAGTGAGATTAAAATGTCTGGTAAAAGCTAGCAAGTGAACCGTGAGAAATATCTTGCTGTTAATTTAGAGATTTTATTTTAAAGTGTGGTTAAGCATTAAGGGATCTTAAAATGCTCCACCAGCTTTGCTAATGTGATGAAATTGCACTAATCAAACAAGCCACAACTGAAACAAATCCCAATGATACTCAGTAAATGACTTCAAATTTAAACTTGGTATCAGTTTTTTGCAGCTCTGTGTACTGAATAAAGTAGAGTACTTCATACCATTAATAATATTATATTAAAGTCCCAGTGAAATGGAGGTTGGAGCTTACACTTCTGTACTGTAACATATTTCACAATGAAACTGAGCATGTGAGCAGTATACAGTTACAAGAGGAATTTAAATCAAATTCTTCACATGTGATTGGACCACTAAAAAGTGGTTGGGCTTAGTGTTTAGCATGATGCAGAGCTACAGCGGCGTCCACTGCTGAGCGGACTGTTGGGCCCACACAGCCCACAGTCAGATCAGGAGGAGGATGAGGGATAGATTAATAAATTAGACATCCATCACATTGTTTTGGAAATGAAAACAAAGGCTTTATATGACTGGTGTGGATTTCTGGGATGATTTTTTTACACAACCCTGAGTATAGCAGGATGAGTCATCAAACATTTGAAACTGCTTTACCTGGTTTTACAAAAAGAGAAATGACAGGGATTTTAATGTGAAAATACTCCAGTACTATGGCTTTTTGACATATAGTTGGCAAGTAACAAGAGGCAAATGATCAATTAACACAGGGAGACAGGATAAAATCTTGGAAATTGTATTTTTCATCTCACTGAGTCTTTAATGAACCTTAAACAGTCTGTTTTATTAGTGCTCGAACTGGAGAAGTGTAAACCAAATGACTTTTGGTCTGACAGAATAACCTTAGCTTAAGTAAAGTCATCTAAGTGCTTCATAGAAATAAAACTTTTCCTATCAGCATTGTTCAAGTAAAGAGTCCACACTTTCACACTAAAAAGAGAATAACATTTCACTCTGTGGAACAGTAGACTGTGTGTGTCTGAGTGTGTGCATGTCGGTGCATGAGAGACTGTAAATTATGAGGCCAAAAAGGTTGAAAATGACAAAGGTTAATGAAGCGTATATGAGCCAGCTGGAGGACATTTAAGATATGTGTAAGGAATACTTGAGTTAATTCCGCCGACGCAGTACCGTAAATACTCCCGAGACAGAATATTAATGAAATTAAGCTCCATACTTTCCATCTCACACAGTCAACCAGTAATTGGATTGTAACTCCTCTCTATAAATCTATGCCTAATTTCCCACAATACCCTCCAATAAATAGATTTTTTTTGTTGCTGTCAGACTTTAAGCGGGTTCGGGATTGGAAAAGCGTTCAAAAAGTGGAACAAAGAAAAGAGTTTGAGATTTAATCTCTCTGGGGCGAGTCAATTTTCGAGCTTTGCCTTGACAGCGACTTGGTTGGGAGTGATTTAATAAGAGTGAATAAACTAGTTTCAGCCAATTCCTGTTTATTTTGATTTCTGAGAAAAAAACAACTCGTAAACGAAGAGTGATCCACCTGAGGTTACAGTTTTGAGGTGGGATTGACAGAGCCAGCAGGAACCCAGGAGCCAGTCGCTACAATGTATTTGAAATCAATTTTACATGACAGTGCACAGCTAAACTGGGGCAAAGAGGGGGTCAAGGCCAGTTCACATTTATCCTATAATCTGAGAAGTGCCTGCTTCTCAGTGTCTCTGTGTTTCCCAACTCCTGCTGAAGCACTCAAGTATATTTCCCAAAACTTTTTTACTAATTAATGGAAAAGCTTAACTTCCAATGCCGACAGTATAGCTCCAGAGATGGCACTCCTGATCAGTCAGCCCTCCTCTTTATACTGATATATACTTGGAACAATGAATTTGGATTTCAATATAATTTTGTTCAGACATTAACACTTTAAAACCTGGAGCAACATTTTTCTTTTTTTTTCTTTTTACTTTCTTTGTTGTTTCTTTCTTTTAAAAAAATCTGGTAATTTTCTTGTACTTTTTCCTTATTTCTTGCTATTTTTTGGGGGTCGTTTCTTCTATTATTGCACATTGCCTTCTTCCCATGTTTTTGAAAGAAATCAAGCAAATTTGCTAAGATTTCAAAGGGCTAAGAGTTTGTCATTTTATAGCCAATGTCCTTAATGTCCACCACTTCTCTGATTCAAATGTTTAAAAAACAGCAGCAAAGAGACAGAAAGGGAAACTGATTACTTGCAAAAGCTCTTCTTGTTTATTGATTCTGTCTGTGTGATGAAGCACAATATATGTGCTAAAAGATTCTATTAGTTATTTGTAAAAATATTCTCCATGCTGCAGGAGCAGCTGTGGATTATTTCACACACGTATCCGCCGAGGCAGAGGGGGAAAGGAGAAGTTGTCTCTGGGTTGTACTTAAGCCAGAGGTACTGAGTCTCATAATTGAAGCCAAAGGGCAGTCAAAGGGGAGCAGGTCTAGCCAGGAGAGAGTAAAGTATTCACAAGAGGTTGATAAATGTCAGTCGTAAACATGTGCTGGACCGGCTAAAGGTCTCGATGTCTCCTGTCGTGGCTGCCAACCTCTTGGCCAAAAAGTAACGAGGCAGGAATCTAGAGAAAAATGATCGAATCACTTCACTCCAAAAAAAACCAAAACAGAAAAACCCCAGTGGTGTCTAGCAATGCAAATAGTTTGAAGAGCTCAGACAGGCTGAGCTCAACACGAACTAACGGACACGCTCCAACAAAAGTGGGCGGTGTGTCCTTTGCTAACTAGCTTACAGCTCATATCCATACAGTTTGTACACTGGCATTTGGTGCAAACTACACAAGCGATCTAAAGCTTAAATTTGCACAACTGACTGGAGAGGAAAACTGACACAAAGCCTGCTGTGGAGGAGGTCAGAGTAGATGGAAAGGTTGGCAAAGTCTTTACCTGACAGCACTGTTCATTTTCTGTGTCTTACGAACATTCAAAGGTTTCTTTTCACCAAGCCCACCATGTTTCCTAACCATAACCAATTTTGTCTCCTTTTAACCATGGTAATAAAGGTTCCTTATCAATAAAACTTTAAAGCAACATTACGTAGCTTTTCCACCTTAAAAATAGCAGTGGTTGTGCAGATTTTTACTGTTGTACAGCAAGAAAAGTCTGGTGATATTACTGTACCTTGTCATTCAACTTTCTTTGGCCTGTCACAATGTCTTTGCATACTTTGCACCTATCAGCTTGTCAACAAATGCAAGTTGTGTATATGTCTAACAGCACTATGTGTGTTTTACCACAGCAGTGTTGCACTCAGAGACCTTTGGTGGGCACCGAAGTTCATGGAACTGAATTTCTACCTAATGTAACAATGCAAATTTTAACTATAACACAGTCTTTTCCTATCCTTAGAGTGAAACCAGTATTTTTCAACCAGGACACTGTTTTCCTACATTTTTGTGTCCAAGTGATTAAAGGAGACAATCATTTCCAAAATTGGGCCAGTGTTGAGAGAGAGCCATGTAGCACAGAAGTTGGCTGCAGTGTCGGCCCTATGGATGAGGGAATGGAATAGAAATGATCATTCTTATGGATTTTTCCACTGTGGAAATCTGCTAACTGTTCACCCATGACACTGAGCATCTTTTAGGTACCACTAAGCTGTTCGTACTCAAGCCCAACAAACAGCACTCCTCTCTCCAATTTTCCATAATGTTTCCACTGTTGTTTTTCCAGCAATAACCCACCACTCACAAGATTTCAGAATTACACTTCTTCTTGGATGAGACTTGGTCACAATAACAGACACTTTCGGACACATCTAAAAACTGTCTCGGGCTTTTAGAAAAACAAACACGTAATAATGCACGTAAATTGACATTGCACGATTGGGATTACACTGGAGTCTGTCTGCCCACTGTGGCTGGAACAGTCTCTCTTAATAATGGACTAATTTCAAAAACTATTGTCACTTAGACACAAAAACATGGGAAAATAGCTTCCCAGTTCAAAATCATCGAAGTTTCCCTGTAACAAAGTGAGCTCTTGTTCCGAAACGTATGCCAGATAGGCCTACCTAGATATAAGGGGTTGGCAAAGGCTTGTTTGTTTTGTTGTTGTTTATGTCACAGTTGTTATTTAATACCACAAACGATAAATATCCCAATCTCTCTCTTCACTGCAAACTGCCAATACATTAAATGGTTCACAATATCAAAGCTAATGCTAACAAATATATGGAAACTGGCTGCATTGACAGCATGTCTCAAATCTGATCATTCTCACTACTTCTTTCCATTCACGACTAATGCTGTACAATTAATCAAAAAATAGATAAATTAAAAAAAATCACAATCTGATTTCCATATGAGGATGATTCACTCACTCTTATTTCCTTGTGCATTCATGTCATGCTTCATTCAGGTGTTGACTTATTCCCTGCAGAACAATCCCAGCTGCTATAAAGTATTTCCTCAACAAACAAGATAACCCAACCCCATGTAAGACACAAAATATTTTATTTATGTTATTTCCCTAGTTTACGTGCGCTTATTTCATTTTCACTCTGTGTGAGAGCCTTTTCTGTGTTTTCCTCTTGCTGTGTGCTTCACACTGCACACAGATATGGGACAGAGAGACCGATGGCAGAGAGACCAACGCGACTGACACAGATGGCGATACATTACTATAAGTGCAATAAAATCTTTCAGAAATTTGTAATTTATTTTTGTAATGCTCCTAAAACCAAAGATAGATGCATGTCGACCCCAAAGTTGCACTGAGTCAAAGCTGACAGGCTGCGTGTGTTGTGGCACAAGTCACGTCTGTGCAGCAGCCCAGAGTTTTAAAAGCAACAACAATTATTTACACTGATTATGATACGGTGGCTGATCTCGTCCTCTGCTCAGAGGGTGAAAAGCTCCCAGACCTCATTGTTTTCCCAATTTGTTGACATTTTCAGCTGGCTTTTCTTCGTCTTTGAGTTAACTGCAGCAGCCCAGACTTTTAAAAGTGTCTGTGTAGAGAATTTTTGCAGCTTTTAACTGAATCTTTGTGGTGTAAAGTCTGGTTTCTGTCCTGTGTTGCTGTTTGTACTTTCAGATATCTGCTTTATTTTACCGTTTTATGTTTGCTTTCTCTAAGGATGAAACCCATTTTTTCTTGTTTTGGCTGCTTCCTCCAAAAAATAAAAAGGGGGTGGGGTGATCAAATAAGAAAACCATGTGGGACTTTTATTGTGAAAAATTTATATGAAATGAAACAATCAACACTTGCTAACTTCAGACACGTGTGTTATATAGCCTAATGGTCAAAGTATGTGCTATTTATTAACACTGTAACTTTACATTCAGTTTTCTTTTTTCAACAGCATTTAAGTCAATCACTCTGATAAGAAAAAAGACTTGAGTTATGTTTGTTTTTTTTTGTTACAAGAGACTTTAAAGTTTAAGTCCAGCATGTTTTATCTGTAAGTCTAGCACTGTGATATGTCTTACATTAATGTTGTCTGTTTAAACCTTTGTTTAATTTTGTAAGAAATGTTCCAAGAAATCAGTAGGTTTAGAAAATTATTTTAAAAAAGCTTGGAAAAAATGTCCATAGAAAAAAAAGAAAAGCTAGGGAAAAACTGTATAAATAATTATCATAATTACAGATTTGAAAGGATCAGATTTGTTTTAATTTTTTAAGCACTGTCCCCACATCAATTTCTTAATACATTTTGAGCAATTTCTTCTTTTGTTCCTATTTCCTTTTTCCTGTGTTTTTGGAAGAAATCAAACCAATTTGCATATGCTTTACATTTACACAGCAAGTAACTCAGATGTGTTTTTTCAGTGGAACATCTTTTTAAAAAAAACAAGAAAATAAGAATTGTGCGAGAGAACTGCGATCTGCATTATCAGGGAAAAAAGAAATTGTGTTTCACATTTTAGCAAGAACCATGCAGCCGCTGAGGACAAACACCAGCTATCAAACTCCATTGTGCTGCAGAGCTTTAAGTGGAGGACATAAAAATAAAAGAATTGATACATATTCATAATCAGCTTTTACTTCGTTTTTCCCTGCAGCCTTGTCCACTGCATCGACCAGGTGCTTTCAGCTGTTTGATCAGTCTTAATAAATGCAACTCCTGTCTTTTGATCGGAGGCATTTAAGCCCGGGCTAATTGAACACTGCCTGACATTTTAGCTCCGCTAGAACTCCGCCAGACCTGACAGACGGTAACAAGTCAGTTTCCCCCTTTCCATATAATTGGGTTTCCATCTAAGCTTGCGAATAGCTGCTATTTAAGTCTACATAAGTTGTAAGGCATGCAAGCTGTGTGTGAAAACACAGAGCTACAGTTTCATTACGTATTAATTAAATTCAAGTCATGGACAGAGAAAAAGACAAACAAGATACGTTTAGATAATTAACCAGCAGCATTCCCACTTTAGACATCTTGATCTGTTCTGAGCTACACTACAGGGTTCCTGCAGCTTAAGGAAAAGTAGATTTAAGACTTTAAATTACTTTTTTAAGGCCATTCTGAATCAAGTTTAAGGCCATTTTTCTAATAAACCAAAATGAGGTAGGAACATTTTAGTTGAACAAATGTTCACTGTAACATAAAACATGATTTTTTTTTGTCCTGTGAAAAAGTTAGATTATCTATGTCAAATGTTTAAAAGAAAGACTTTGAACAAATTATAGTATCATAAAAGTATTTATTTGTATTACCAACAGAAGAAGGAAAAATCTGGCATTTATTCTGGCCAGTTTTCTCAGCGATTTTGTGTTTCTCAATCTGCATGTGAGATTTTACTGACAACTGACATCTTAACAAGTTTAAGAAAAGGAATTGATTTAATTATTTAACAAATGATAATAATAATGATTTTTAATAATCCTTATCAATTAATTTGAGATTATACAGTGCATCAGAAAAAAAGACTAATAAAATCATAATTCCTATGTCTGAGCATGTTGAAGATGTTTGAAAGAAAATTTGAGTAAATTTAATACCAATTAAGGCCTTATTTTTTCCATTTATTCAATGCCTTTTGAGACTGTTTAGGAATCCACAGGAACCCTGTTAAAATCTGACAAATCGATCCTATCAAAAATAATCTTTGAGACCAATTTCCTGACAAAAGTAAAGTAAATATGACTATTAATCTTAATATATGTTTACTTAATATCTAAGTGTGACATTTACTTGAAATGTATCTGTATCTATTTAATATTGTGGAGTTGTTGCAATTTAAAGACAAAATTACCTTCTTCTTTCTAAGTGATGGCAACTCAAGTAAATCAAGTAAGTCTTACTTACTTTGATCATGACAAAGAGGATTTTGCCAGTGATGAAGTCACAAGATCTGTGAGCTGTTTGCAAACACTTAAAGAAAATACAAATATGATGCACTAGTTTGCAAACAGCAGAATACAAATATATAGCACAGCATACTTGGTTTACTAAAGTTGCTAAAACTTAGAAAGGTTGACATAATGAATTTTAAGTTGGAAAAACCAAAATCAAGTCAATACAACAAAATTTGAAGTACACTTTACAATTCGATACAAAGTAAAGATAAATAAGCAAAGTCAGATTTTTCAGTGTAGTGAAATAATGACTTCTTCACAGTGATCATTAATAAATGACAAAATAGCATATGCCATTTGGTGGCTGCTTTTTCCGATGATAACTATGTTATCATGAGTTAATGCTTTTGGAGGGGAATTCAGGTCCCTTATCCTGGCAGTGAGCATTGAATTGTATAGCTTTCACTCCCATGCTGAGAAAGTGGGCAATGTCCCGTAAAGGCGAGTAAAAGAATATTGATGGAATCCCACTGCTCACCTATTTTTACTCACCCCATCTTCTTTACAACTCCTCTCCTCTCTCCCTCTTCTATCACTGTGTCTCACACTCTGTCAACCTGTCTCTGTCTCCCTCCATTTCTCTGTCCATCTGTATTTGTGTCTCTCCGCCCGTCTCTCCTCCTCTGTCGCTATGTCTTCGCACAGGCTCCGGGGCGCTTGCCTCTCTGCTCGTCGCAGCCATTTGGAGATTGTGCCTTAGGGCTGACAGATGTTGCGTCCCCTCCCAGCACCGCCAACCCCCCGTCAACCCCCCGCCACCACCTCAAACGAAACCATCATCCGTTAGCTTGTCCTCAATTGTGTTACCAGCGCTGTGTGTGTGGCGTTCCAGCCAGCATAGCATGGTTGATTTACTGTGACTCATTTGGCATGCATTGTGTCCTTAAAAAGCCGGTGGACAAAGAGACACTTCACTTCCCTTTTCCGCTGTTTTCTCCCTCTGCAACACGCACTTAAAAGATGTGGCGATATCTGTATGTACCTTCTGCACCAGGTGGTAATGCTTCGGGTTGCTCTGGTGTAAATAAGCATGTGTGGTAATGACGTAGTCTTGACCTGTTAAATCAGGGACAGCTCCATAACTTTGCTGTTGGCTAGTTTATGATAGAAAAATGTACAATGTTACAAAAACTTGATTTCTTTTGCATTCTACATTTTGTAATATTTATTTTCCATAAATAAGCTGCAACTCTTATCTTGATGCCTTTAGTCTCTGTTTAGCTGTCATTGAAAGTGCAGTACATCTGTTCAGTTGAGAACGTGCTCAACTGAACAGATGTACTGAACCGTAAACACAACATTTCACAAAACATAACATTTCAGATATCTGTTGGGTCTTGGCATTGTGCTGCTCCAGTGTGTGATTTTAGACAGTGTGGAATCAAAAGAGGCATGATAAGCCTGACATGTAACACAACAGTGTGACCTCTAGTGTGACATATAACATACATGTTGGCAGCGCATTATTAACAATATCAATGGCCTAACATGTCAATAACAATCATTTACCTTCCCTGTCATATGGTGACTGATGTCAACCTCTGCTTAGAGGGTAACAAGCTCCCGGACTGCATTGTTTTTGTCAATTTGTTGACATTTTCGGCCGCTGTTTTGTGAGTTAGCTGCTAACTGCCACTGGCTACTTTTTAAATCTACCGCGATGGGTCGTACACACATCACGGCGTCAAACGCACACCCGTGCCTCCCATAATCACATCCTTCCAGCTGTCCCATATATACAGACATTGTTTCGGCGCTGTTACTACCTCCAATGTAAGCTTAAAGGCGGAACAACCATGACCCCCATTCCACGATCGTTCCCTTTTTACAGAATGGAAAGGCAGCATAACAGCATGAAATTCCCAACTTGAGGAGGCAGTGTAAAACTGGCTAAAGGAAGGCAGAGTTCAAATACAGAGTGCAAATATAAAAGTATACTGCGCTGTGAACACGAGTGTAGATAACATTATATATCTATTTAAAATCCAGATTTAAGATGTGCAGAGGCCGTTGGCAGGAGCACTTGGAGACCCAGTGTCATCTACACTGAGCAGCGTAGGCCTGCTGGATTGCGGATTCTATGAAGTATATTTTGCCTACACTTAAATTAGACCAGCTTGTTTGCAGTAATTGTAGTTTGTTATTGTGTCACTTTGCTGAACCCATTGAGACACCAAAGTCAGATAATAACACAAACTAAGTGATGCAGCAGTAGACAGCAGCTCATGTGTTCAGCAAGGTAAAATTACTCTTTTTGTCAATGGAATCTGGCTTTGAAGAGCACAAAGGTAAGTTTCACTTCTATTTCATTTTTTAAATGGAAAGAGCTGTTTGTTAAGAAGTACTGACTTATAAAAGACCTGGCTTATACTGCACTAGCTCTGTGGAAGTTTGCTATCAAAGTAATTGATTTTAAAATAATCATTTAACTGTTACCGTCACTGTTTGCACTAATCACAAATGTATATAAACATTTCTGGCATTTATTTGACGATGATTCTGTTCTTAATTTTGCTTGTTTTAACAATAAATCAATGATATGTCATCTGTACTTGTATAAATGCAGTAATAATGGAAAAAATCCAGGCAAAAGCAAATATTGTAAACCTGACAAATTCAATTAAAAGAGCATGAAGTGACAGGAGAGATGCTTTGGTGTTATTATTATTATCAGGTACTTCTGTTGTTTTCTTCATGAATATATATGAAACCTAACCTGCCTGTACGGTGACACTCACTGCTGCAGCAGAAAAAGGCATAAATATAATATAATGTTCAGTATTTATGCATGAAATTCCTCTAAGTATTTGCATCATACTGTATGTCTTTGGACACTTTTTTCTCTGATAGTTTATGAATTCTGTTTGTCTTTCTGCTAGACTTTTTTGTCATTGCCATTTTGAGGACAGTTCGAAGATATGAAATATTAAAGTTCACTTTTAAGTCGGAGCTTGTATCCAAAAGTGAGACAATAAACAAAAGTCTTTGAAGCTCGACAGTGGGAGAGTCTCATCTGAGGTGAATTCATATTCCACCCACCTGCCTGTTGTTGCCGTCTGAACCGCACAAGGCCGTAATTGTTTGTGAATGGCATGCATGCAAACACTTGCATGCACATGCAGACGGGAAGGCAATCGAGGCCTTTGCCGTGAAAACACTTGAGCCGAGTGATTGTTGTTTTAGTCAATACATTCATGAGAGAAAGCAGTTATGTATTCCTTAAAGAGAACTCGCAGACTGAGTGTAAAGTAGCAGAGACTGAATCCATCTGTCACTCATATGCTTCCTCTGGAAAATTCCTCTTTGTTTTCAAACCATTAGAGGCATTACCCATTTGTATGAGACTGTCAGTTGTTTTTTTTTACCCGCATTCACCATCCCCAGCCATTTACTGTAATAATGTGCTCTCACACAAAATCTCAGGCTAAAACCCTACATCATTTCCCCTAATGTGTACTCGAGATGTGCTCTCTCATGTACAGGCTCAGTATGAAGCCACAATATGAAAATTGATGTAATTGCTGTGTTGTCAGACTGTTTTCTCCATGGATGACCCCTGGGCCATCTCTCTACTTTTTTTTTGCTTTGTCACTCTTTTTTCCTCTCCTCTCCAACTCTTCCACGCTCACTTGCTCTCTGTCAGTTTATTTGCTGTCTCTTTCCCTCCGCTCATATCTCCTGCTTACTTTCTGTCTTTTCCGTGCCACTTCTCTCTCCCTCCCTCTCTGTCCTCCAGTGCTTTACTCTCTCTATCCCCCGCAGCCACAGAGGCCTGATTTACTTCCACTACTTGCTGAAGAGAGGGGCTTTTGTCTGCCACCAGCAGCAGTCACATGGCGCCATGCCGGGGGTGACAGCGAGAGTGACGAACCTGCAGTCTCTGCTACCCTCCCTCACAAACATGCAAGCATGTGCTTGAAGTAAATGCATGTGGGTGGGAAGAACTGAGTGTGTGTGCGTGTTTGAGAGTGAGAGAGTTCCTTCATCCATGTTAAGCCTGTTTTTCTGTGTTATTTTCAAGTGTGTTTGATTTTAGCCTCACTAAGATGACAATCTACATTCACTGGTCGGTCTGTCGGTCTCATGCCTCGATTCAATGTTAAATATCTCAACAACTGTTGGATGTATCACCATTAGATTGGCTGCACACATTGACTGTCAACACGAGATTAATGCATGTCCTTGGCGGCTTTCTGTGTTTTTTTCATATAGTACCTGAAAATGTTCTTGCTCACCACCTTTGTTGACGACAGGATATCTCTAAAACCAATGGTTCTCAACTGGTGGGTCATGGTCCAAAAGTGGGTTGCGGGTTCATTCTTAATGGACCTCATTGACTTGTGAACATATTAAATTTGTAAAAAAAAACCACACTTTTTTTTAAAGAATGGACCTACAGACTTAGAAAAGGGACTTGTTTATTACACCAGTCTGTTTGCCCTGTTCTAGGTATTATTTTGGCCTATTATGAGGGACCTATTATGCTTTTCAGTTTTTTCCCTTTTCTTTATTATTTTTGTAGCATTTTTTTGCTTCTAAAAAGTCTCCTGAGTAGTTGGAGCCAAAGGGTGCTCTCTCTCCCTCAGAAGACACTGCTCTACTGATCTACTTCCAATCAGCCTCAGATCTTTTTTTAATCAGTTACGTCCATTTGACAAGCACTGGTTATGCTTTTTGTTGGACAGTGATGGTATATTGACAACAAGTCACTCATCAGGATAGTGAAATCAACTCATCACTCTGCTCCTGCCGAGTCTGGCTGAAGCTAACTGATAGCTTTTCAAATGTACAGATCAGAGTAAATATTGGGGAAAAAGTGGAGGAGATGGGCACTGCCTACGATCCCAACCATATGGACAACTATGACCATCACTGCACACCCACAAGGTGGGTGGATAATAAGCTGTACAACCTTCTGATCAATTTCAAATGGGATATAAAGAACTGTAATGTTTTTTCGTCACTAAAACTTGGCTAAAACAGGAAATACTGGACAGCACCATTCAACCGGGTGACTCTTCATTAAAACACCAATCTGACAGAATAAAGAATTCGTCAAGAAAAAGGAGGAGGTGTGTGTGCTTTAGTGTAAATAAGGATTGGTGTGACAGTTGGAGTGCTGAAATGATAAGATAAGATTTGCCTTTATTGTCTCTCTTAGGAGAAATTTGTCTTGGACAACCGAGAGACCCAGGCCACATAGCCATACAAATACACAGTCAAACTACTGTTAACACGCAGTATCCGCCCTGGATCCACACATTAGGTCAAGAGAACACAGGCAACGCGATCACACAAACATACAATCAGACTACAATTAACCCACAGTATTCCAGTCCATACACCCCAAGAGTATTGCACAATGCCCTAAATTTAATGGATGATAATTACACTAAAGTGCTATACAAGATTATTGCACAAATGCCCTATACCTAAAAAAAGCGTAACACTGAGGAAATGCAAACACACACCGCAAAAGTCAATTCATATACCCTATGTAAGATATTACACAATGCCAAAGTATTGCACATACATTGACAGCCCCCCACCTAGTTTGGTAACCTGTACCTTCTGCCTGAAGGCATCAGCTCATACTCTTTATGTAGGATGTGATTTGGGTCAGTAGTGATTTTTAGGCCCTGCTTCAGTACTGTCTGCTCAATGCTGTCCTGGTACTGCTTGCCACAAGGGTAATAAACACTCTGAATCAGTGCTATACGCCATTCAGAAACAGCTTCGGAGCAGAGTCACCACCCGCGCTTGGGATGAGCAACCATGCTGTCATCTTGCTGATGTTAAAATGAATAAACAAACAGTGACACATCCTCCAGTGACATGAGAGGTAAGGAAAAAATCAGGCCAATAAGAGGTTGCCTTACCCAAAACTACAGTTAATTACTCAAATACAAGAAACCATAAAGTATCAGAATCATCCAGGATGCCATAAACATACGCAGTGCAGCCTATAATTTAGGGCTGCAGTGTGGAAACATGGACAATTATTATGCAGCAGCCTACAATGTAAATGAGCGCTAAAGTAGGCAAAAAGGGACTAAAATACAATGCATAAATTCATTGAACTGTTGGGATTTCCTTTCACTGGATACCGATGACGTGCTGATGTTATCGTACATCTCTATACAAAACATTAACATGGCACAATAACATATTACAGCGTACTAAGATGTTATCACACTTAAATTTTAGCTTTATCCTGTTAATATACCAGCTGTAGAAAACACATAAAATGCATACCTAAAATCTTAGCATTTCAGCAAGCGTACTGTTGCAATTCAAAGTACACAAAGAACAGTTAAAATGACATGCAAAGCATTAGCATGCAAATGAGACAACTGCTAATGAAATGTCAAGAGATGGGAGAAATAAAGAGATGGTAAAAGATTACCATGTTTTTGTGATTTGCAAGCGTTAACATATGATGGCAAAGTTTGTTTGTGTAAGGGTTTAAAAAGTACTCTGCATTGACATTTAACACAATTTGAGTTTCACCGTCATGAATGCCAGACTTCGGCTGATGTGGAGCATCCTTGTTTGTTTGGCTTTTAGGCACTTCCACATTATTATGTGCTAATTTGGACATGTATTGGAGCTTTCCAGAAAACAAGTAGAAGCCTAATTACAACACTGGATGTAGATGTGAAAGCTTTTCACAAGTTTGAAAACTGTTTCAATTAATAGCCAGAAGCCAATTTAGTCTCAACTAAATTTAGGCTTATCCTGTCAGGCACAGCTCAACATTGTCATATCAATCCAACAATTTAGTACTAAGCCTGACAAGCTAAGACTGAGATGTACAGAGGACCAACACTTTAAATTTAACAACTTTTCCTTTTCTGCCACTGTCACGCGTTTTTTGAATCAGACTCCTGTGTCAGAGCCTGAGAAAGGAAATTTTTCATCCATCTACCAATTCCTTTTACTGGCATGTAATTATTGTAGCCTCATGGGGCCGCTGGTGTAGCTATAGACTCTTAGTCTTGTTTATATTTTTACAAATGTCATGCTTTGGCAACGTGGGGATACTATGGGTGTGAGAGAGAAATAAGATGCCGAGAGGGTGTGTGAACATGTGTGAGACAAAGATAATTGGAAGGCTTGCTTGCGTGTGAATGCAAGTGAGGCCGATAGGAGATAGACGCCAGGATCGTAGACAGACAAAGGCAGACACTGGAGCCTGATCGTGTGCACGTGTGTCTGTTGTCTTGTTTTTATCCTCGTGTGTATGTGTGAGAGAGCGCAGCGTCCCTGTGTGTGTGAAAATATATTAACAACCCGTCAAGTTGTTTGCAGGTCTTCATCTGCTTGCTGCTCTGTGTGTTTAAACTGATGCCTGGTGTTGTTGAGCTAGCTTGGTGTCCTGGACTCCAAGGCTATTGTGCTTTCCAAGTGTCTCTGGAGGGCTGTCTCATTAGAAAAGCTTCAAAACCTCTTTACTGGTTTTTGCCAAGGTCCCACAGAACATTCGCTGTTAATCCAATCTACAAGAAATGGCAACAAAAAGCCAGCAAAGAAGGAAATCTTGCGCCTTAAAATCTCTTGCGTTAATTCAGGTCAGTAGGTGATGTTTATTGGCATGTTATAGAGGCTCCATATTCAGTCAAAATAACAAATTAAACTAAAGCGCTGCTGGCTGGGAAAAGCTCCAATGTAGAGCCCTCTAAAGGATATGCGGGTATAGTTAATGGATGAATGGGTGGTCAATTAAAACTGAGTCAGTGAGGTTTCAGTGTAGTCCCTGAGGATCAAATAACGACGGCTTCATACTAGATCTTTCTGCTTTGCACAAATGCCTAACAATCATGGCAAAAACAATCTGCTGTAGAGGAGGGAGTGGAACTTCTTATCACTTCTGTTATTGTTGATGCTTTCTCCAGCTGCATTAAAACCCAGCAACAAGTTCAGACAAGGGAAAAAGAACCCCTTTGGATTTGGCAATTTAGACCCATGACCACTTTATCTGAACCCCAAATAGACAAATGACTTAAAAAACTGCAATTTGCCAAAAAACAAACAAACAAACAAACCAACAAACAAATGGACCAGAGTTGTAATGGAACCAGAGTGAATTGATCCAAATGAACCAGAGTGAAGAAAAAGTTAGTTAACACTGACTGTTTGCTAATGTGCTGCCTCTAATTTGTTTTAAGCCTACATAGAGACCTTGCCTCTGTAACCTCATCTAACTGAAAACCATGTGAGAAAAGCTCTGATTACAAGCTAAATGGCTCTTAATCATTACTACACATCTATTTCCTGTTTTAGTTCAGCATTAGGAAGCAGTCTTCTTTACAATTCATTCTAAGTAAAAGGGCATTTTTTCTGTGGTGATAATGTATGGAACATGCAGATATGTATAATAAAGGCCAGGGGTGTTGTGATAGCTGTTTAAGAGCTGGAGCAAAAATATGACATGCATGCATACAGGCGGTTCAGTAGTGGCACATTTCAAAGGTTATGTAACCACTGTTCCTACAGTGGCAACTTTACATTAGTTAACCATATCTGATATACAATCACATGTTAGACATGCTTTATGAATACATATGAAGGTAGTTTTAGGCAATACAAAATGGACATAAAGGCATGCGGTCCATATTGCACTTTTCTCTTGAAGAGAAACACTGGTGTGGTGTTGGGGAGCGCCTCAACACTTGACATACACATGCAACATATCACCAATAACTGCCATTGTATGACAGTATAGCATTGCCTCTTTTTTACCCCTTTGCCTGACAAATCATACAGCTCAGGATAAACAGATTTTCAATTTAAAGTGCCCAGAGAAGCCACTCAAAAAGGGAAAGTACGATTGAAAAAGGTGCTGGGTTTCTTATTATTGGAAACAACTGAAAAAAGATTTTAGCACTCAGAAAACAATTCTGGCTGTATTTGAAAACTAGGCATACGTTTTAGTAACAGACCATGGGCTCAGACTAACCGGCAAAAGGCTGAGAAATAAAGCAAATGCAGAAGTGCAAAAAAATTGCAGTACACTTAACGGCCACTTGAGGCTGGCTCTCAAAGTTAGTCGACCAACTTTACAGCAGAAGTAAATGTTTACAGTTTAGTAGAAAAAACGTTATAGCGAATTTCGAAATTCATGACTACTGTGTATGAGGGTGAATCTTTACATAACTAACCTATTTATATTTTACTAAGGCCCAAAGGTGTGCATATTTAAGGGCAGGGCCACTTGACTGACTCTGTGAGTAAGATCCACCATTCGCTCCTTCGAAGCTCCACTTTTCCATCCAAATATGGTCACTTCTGGTTTAAAAAAAACAATGGCGACAGCTCAAATGTCAACAAACCAATGAGCGATGTCTCGGTAGTGACATCCATTATTTTATACAATCTATGGTAATATCAAAAACACCTCTTAGAGCTAAACCCCCACACACTGTCTAACTTGCAAAAATCATTATTTTAATGCAACATTGTGGTACTTTTGCCTGATGAATGTCTACCACTGAAACATCTCATTAAAATATTGATTTCTGCAAGTTAGACAGTGTGCAGGAGTATTTGTCTAAGTTGTTCTCTGCTCGCCTCTCTCCTACGCACCGCTTCTTTTTTTCCACACAAACACCTCTGCCACCTGCCGGAAAGTACAGTCATGGGTAACTGAACTGAAACTAACTAAATGTTACAGTATTGTTCAACAAAAATGTTATTATAAAAGAAAATTGGTAAGAAATAATAATAATAAAAATATGCAGACCAGAGGTGATACAAAAAAAGTAATCTAGATACAGAATCCTGCATATAGTGATCCTGGGAGGGAATGGAAAACTGCCTGATACAGGTGTGTCTCATCCTCAGATTCATTCGGTGCTCATGGTATTTCCTTTCATACTGCAAAATGCATATTTATTTGTTTATTTCTCACACAATAAGGCTATGATTAAAGACCAATAAAACCAAAGATGGGAGTGGGGGGTTGGGGCAAATGGAAATAAGATTATAAAGTGATTAAGCCCAGTGTTTTGTAATCTTTATTTATCTTTAATTTATTTGATTATTTTCTGCTTTTTTTTGTTTTAAGTTTTGTTTTGTTTTGACTTTTCATTTTAAGGTGTACCATATTTGCTGCAAAGACTATTTTGTTTTTATTTAATATTAATAATATTAAAAAGGCTATGATATCGCTCATATTGAGTGAGACTACATCTTAATCCTCCCCTGATAACAACATAAGGACATTCCTGCCTCCCTGCGTAGCCTCAGTGTTCAGGCTCCACTCACTGTCTCAGTCTCATCGGCTGCCTCGACACATCTAACTGACCTCGGGGATGTCCCAATCACTGACAGACCACCTGACTGTATCAGGTGGGCGGCTGAGGTTCTGAACTGAGGTGGGGCTGCATTTCCTCCTGATTATGAGGCAATAATTAACTCAGAGAAAATGACCCCTTCTGATTAGAGTTGTGTAAGGGGAGACAGGTGAAACAGTGCAGCGAACAGAGACAGATGGTCCTAACCATCAATTGACCCCGACCCGGGAAAATGCAGGGGCACCGCCTGAAGGAATGGCTCTAAATATGAACTCATCCTTGTCCGTTTCCCCTTTTTGTCTGACACATAATTGATTTAGTTCCGGAAAGACAGCAAGAAAAAGAGAAACTATTGCCAAGCTTTTCATTTCAGAAATTGGAGAGTATTTTCTTTGCTGCCAGCTAACTGTTCGGTGGATTCCACATGTTAATAAATGAGCTACTGTTCAATCCATCTTACTGACTTTGCAGAAAGTGACAGAGGAAGAGACAGACATCAAACGACAACGATGAGTCATCCCTATATCTGCAGACTGTGTATCAGATCAACAGCGAAGAGAAACCACACGATGAAGACAATCACCAAACTCAGGAAAGGAAATAACAAAAACAGAGCATTACCTTTCTCTTGTTGTTGGGGCTCACGTACAAATAACTGAGTATTGTCTTTGCTCCCACTTTGTCATTCAGCTTCTGGTACGTTGCTCCGTAATCAGTTGACCTGAAATTTAATCAGAAAGGTCCGATGAACACTTGATGAATTACTTGTTGCAATTAAAAGTCCCCCTCGAGAATTCACTGAGAGAGGGGAAAGAGCACTGACGTAATTAAGTCCCTTTTGTGTTCAACGCAGCAACATGAACCCCAGCGGGAGAACAGGGGCCACATCATTAAGGTCACGGTGTGGAGACTTCAACTGCTGTGTTTGCAATGCACACAAACAAATATCTTCAAACCTGATGATGCCCGTTATCACTGTGGTTAGATACAAATCATATTCTTTGATTTACTATGAACAACGCCAAATTTAACAATCCAGTTTCACACAGATAATGCTAAAATGGAAATACTATTGGTGATGTACGAACATGTTCCAAAATAGCAACCTGGTCTCGCTCCCAACTCGTCCAATACCCATGCTTGTTCAGCATACTTCAGTGTCAGATACTGACACACAGAGGCACCCTTTGGTGCTGGTACGAGATGCACCAGGTGGACATTTTTTTTGGCGTTCTAAGCAGCTGGCATAGTATAAAGAGTGAGAAAGTCCACACAGGGTTGGTGAGAGGGGAGGTGGATGGGTGAATAACTCTGCCCTTTCATCGTTAAGACCACTTTTAGTTTCCTGTGTAAATCCAAGCGTAAATCAAATTATTTTAATGACAATGTAATGTGCTAGTACTGTATGTGTAGATACAACTCCAGTAATGTATGTCACATGATGTTACATTTTGTCAGTAATAGACATACTTATTTCAAGCCAAACCATATTGATTTTTTAAACCTAATCATGTGCTTTTGTTACCTAAATCTAAGTAAACCTGAAAGCAAAGTTCTTTGTTACCTATTTTGTAAGTTCATTTTGAAAGAAACTGCATGCACTTATCTTATTTTTAAAATGTATTTAACCTTCAGGTAATCACGAAAAGTCCCACTGAGATTCAGAATCAAGGCAGTCTTGGTCAAGACAGCAGCATGACGATTTTACATAAAAAAAGCACAAAGCAAAAGGTTAATAACAAACAGCATAAAGAGTCAAGAAGTCTCCTGTTTTTAAAATGTCATGGGCTTAATGAGTAGAAACTATATTTCCTGTGAGTTTATTTCTAAAGATAAAATGCATACAAGCGTAACTTGACGAAGAGTCTGTGAATGTCAATAAATGATGCTGGAGGGATACCACACCTGATCAAGCATGGTATTTAACAGGTTAGGAATGAGAATGTTGAAACAGAGCAGACACCACCAACCAAAATAAACAGCATCAGAATTTAATTCTGTACCTGCCAGGCAAAATAAATACACTTGATGGGGGGTTTTTGTGTCATTTATGCAGAAATGTAAACAACTTAAATACATAAAGACGACAGGCTATTCAGGGCAGGTGGGGCTTTATTGCCTACCTGCTGGCAGCAGAAATAGTTTGAACGGTACTAAGAATCCTGAGAAAGATTTGTATGATTCTGGATTAATGCCTAACAAAAATATCTGCAGTTGCTTCTGTTATTTTTCACTATTATATATTTTAAGGTAAGTGGCTGGAAGGCAACGTTTTAAAATTTTGTTGTGATTGTGCAAGACACAGCTATGAGGGGATAGTCCCACGCTCACAGTGTCAAATGTCCAGAGAGTAGGAAAACAACAGTATGGACGCCCGAGCCTTTGGCAATAAAAACAGAAGGCACAAATTTAAAGCCAGATAGGGCTGATTACCTCATGACCTGTTGCAATTTGATTGGCTGTTTGTCAAGTACATCATTTCTTTCGAAGAAGGCAGTAACTGTCGTCTCTATGAACTAAGAGCCTTATCTTCTACAGCACAAATTTGAAAAGTCTATCTTTTGAAGAAAACCTTGATAGTGTCCAGCCTGTAGTAAAAATAGTCAGGTTTAAGGTGGAGTGGTTTTCCAGGAAAAATAGCTACTAGTTTGTCAGAGAAGGCACCTTTTTCACTTTACATGTTTGATATTTGGAGGGGATGGTACCTGGTGAAGAACAGGCTTTTCGGGTCAAGCATCTTTATAAGAGGATTACCAAACATTCAAGCAGCAGGACAACAGGAACAAGTTTGGTCTTGCTGTGCAGAGCAAACATAGCTCCCCAAATTGACAGCATGCACAGATCAGGATTGAGTGATATAAAAGCAGATTTGGGAGAACAGGTATGTGCTCAGTTGGATAATCACCTGCAGAAGCTGAACTTTATGTCTAATTTTTGGTAGTTGTTGCCCCACTGCATTTTTCCCACCTAAAAACACCACTGTAATAACAATAACACATAGTGTAGGGATCCACAATCTTAACAACATGGGGTAATGAGTGGAACATGAAAATGTGGAAAAGAAAAAGAGAGAAATATGTGACAAAGTGTAGTGATACAGTATATTCGAAATTCAGTTTTAATTTGTGTTAATGAGTGCACCAGATATGGGAACAATAAAGGCAAGATTTTGGATAAATTATGTATAAATTAAACCAAACTCTTTTGAGAAAATGTAAGTACTTTCTGAATGTGTATAATATCTCAGTATATTCCACTCAGCCTTGTTCAGAAGAAAAGGAAAGCATTAAATTAAAAAGAAATAAAACAGATTTTTGTCTAACTTTTAACATTTGGGGATTGTTAATTGTTTCAAACTTTGTAAGACAGAGTTGCTAGACAAGTGCAGTAGTGAGTTACGGCACACAAGAAGGGATCCAATGACATTCCCAGCCCCATGCCAATATAGTAGCTTTGTACGGTTTAGTCCGGGCCCTTAGGCCCCAATTCACAAAAAATATGTTGCAGCATAAAATTCTATTTTAGATATGCTCCCAACAGTTTGGGAATGGCCCCTTTGTGTCAACACACAAAGTCATGTCAATAAAGACATGATTTTCCCAGTCTGTTGTGGAAGAACTTCTGACCTCAGCCCCATTCAACGCCATTGCTATTGTTATGGGAGTAAATCCCTGCAGCCAGGTCCCAAAATCTTTTGGAAAGCCTTCCAAGAAAGGTGGGGCCAGTATTTCAGCATATAATACCCACTGGTTGAATGTTCAATAGTCACATAAAGATGTAATGTTCAGATATAGTTGTAGATAGTTGTATAGATATAGAAATACCACTTTAGCGTTACATACCAATCCTGAATCTCTGAAATAGTTTCAAAACTCACTTTCCGCAGTAACGATACACTGGCTGTAAAGCCCCCTGAGGCAAACCGTGTCTTGTGATAATGGGCTTTATAAATAAAATTGACTTGACTTGACTTGGTACCAACTTGCTCACTCCTAATGTTAATGTCTTTGAGTCATTCTGCTGTTCTCTACTATTATCAAAGAAAAGACAAGTTGTTAAAGTCTTTTTTGGTTTAAACATTTCTGTGAAAAATTTCAAATTGTATGCCTCCAATGTGAATTTTCCCTAATGGTATCCAAAATGGTATTCAATATTTTAAAATCAATTTCAAGTTATTGTACTGAAGGTATAAATATTAGTATTGTGACAGCCAGGTATCTGCTGTATCATATCAAAATGAAATTTAACATGTTTTATTGTGACCTGAGTCTTGAATGTTTACCAGATGTCATCATTTCCAATACTTGATGGTTTTCATTGTGTAACCAACATTAAAAATGACCAATTTGATGCACACACACACACAGAAGTTTGAGTGATTATTTTGCAGCAGCCTGGTGCAGATTGTCCAACAGTGTAATGCTGGATCAATGTGTATAAATTTAAGTTTTCAAATCAGAGGCTGCAGGTATCTGCTGTGCTGCCTTCACATAGCCACTTTAAGAGTCATTCATAGAGATTAAAAGCAGCTGTGGATGACAGAAACTGCACGCATGAATTTGCATATACTAACTGGTTGGAAAAATACCAGAAAATATGGTTTTATGTGGGTGTAGTGTCAAGCAGTACAAAGGTTTTTGTGTATAATTTGATGCACAGGATAAGTTTCTAAAAACAGGTTACAGGAAACTGGTATCTTTGTTCTAATGCACTATGATATTATCACTTGAAAGTCAGCTCAAGTATCTAATTAAATTCAAAAAATAGAATAAATATCAATCTTGTGTGGGTAAGTGATCTATAATTACTCTTAAACAAGAGAGAAAAGACCTTAACTTTGGCAGGTGTGATAGTTGTATGATTACATTTATACAACTATGCCTAACTTGTCTAGCATGACAGGTAACAGAGGAACTACATAATTTCTTCAACTTCATTTACATGAAAGAGTGAACATCCAGCTTTAAACAGTTAAGACCAGATTTGAATGAGTGCTGAAATATTCAAATGTTGGTCATAGTGCTAATGCAAAATTTGTGTTTGGTTGAAATTTAGCATTTCAGACTGCCTCCTAAAGTTTCAATGACTTATCTGGGCTGTCAGGTCTGATTTATTTTGAGCGGTCTGATACTCAATGAGCCCGATGAGCTATTCTAATTTCACAAGCAGAAAGAGAAAAAGCCCAAAGCATGCAAATCTTAAAAATTCAGCGGAGACATTGCAGAATGCCTTGTGTGACTTCAAATGAAGCAATCATTCACATCGACTGATGTTTTTTTTTTTTTTTTTTTTTAATTCTCCACCTTCTTTCAGTGTAGCTGTTAAATCCAGACTAGGGTTCTTGTTTGAAGGGTTTTCAAGGAGTTTACTCAGGACTTCACGCTTGAAGTTCACAAACAGCCATGAAAATACAGAAATATTCACTGGCAAATTTGTCTATTACTAGCTCTTTGAGATTTTGTCATAGTGTAATTCTGTTATCTGCTGTGTCATATCACACTGAAATAAAGTAAACATACAACCCAGTCAACATTTGTATGTGGGACCCACATGGGTAGTAAATGGGTTGAAAAAAGGGCCCTATATGGAATTGTCCATATCTGCTGCCCACATGGGTGGGCCCCTGATAAGATGCCAATTGTGGGCCCACATGGTACCCTGGTAACACTAGGTAAGGGATACTCAAGTTGCTTTGCTTGGCCACTGTTGTGAATTGACAGGAGGCCAGGCGCCTGTTGCCGTAGCCTCATAAATGTTAGGATGTTTTAAGGATTTTAAGATATTTCTAGAACATTTTTAGGATTTTGGCACATTTCTAGGATTTTTTTGATAAACAAGCTCTATTTTGATTTGGTTTTATACACAAAAGCAATTCTTCCCAGTGTGAATGATTTTATTTTTCATAATGAATTAGAAAATGGTTGGGGAGCTACCGGGCACCATACTGGGGGCCAGCTATGACCCGCAGGCCTTGAGTATCATTCCCCAAGGATAATTCATGTGGGGCCCACTTGGGTAAACCTGCTTATCTAGGCTATTTGCATCGGGCCATTATGGAACTTCTGTACATTCCCATATAGGACCCATTATTCAGCCCATTTACTACCCTTATGGGCCCCACATACAAATGTTGGTTGTTTCACTGACATAATTATACATAGAATTGTATAAATAGATGCAGACAATGATGAAAGCAGCTGTTGGCCCCCACCATAAACTTGTGTTTTATTTATTACAGGCTGGTTGCATGATGAGCAAATACATTGCCACCAGGCCAGCTTTGCTGGATGATTCCAGTATAATTCATCAGAAACCATCAAAACCCAGGACCATGGGACAATGACATCATCGTGCTATTGATCGGCTCCTCAGAGGCCTCTGTCACAGAATCACTTGATTTAGGGGCCAATGACTTATTTTTAGTGTCACAGCAACTTTCAACATGAACCAATAAAAATGGCCCAACCCCGGCAGATGAAACCCCCAGGATGATGAAAGTTACATTAAATGGAAAATGACAGTTTCTCAAGGACGATGATTCTGAGTGAAACTTGTCCGCCCTGCTAGTGGCTTTTGAAAGGCTCTTCAGTGGGTTATGTGTGGGCGTAAAATGCAGCTCTGACCGCACTGCTGTGATTTCATCCGTTGTGAGGATGCTGGATTCACAGGGCAGGCTTCACAGGTGAGCCAAAGCTGCGGACAGTCCACATGTTGGATTAAACAGGGGGGGAAGTTAATGAAACATTGTACGAGGACACAGAAATGATATCAGTCCTATTACAGTGATATGGCTCACTGAGGAAAATGGATTCTGGATATGCTAGGAGGACAATTGCACTATTACATCTGGAAACTTTGCACACACATACACACACGCAATCAAAAGCCTAAAACCCCCTTACTACTCTCTCTGAGATTAGAATAATGTCTAGGATCACTTCTTAACAGACTTATTAGATAGAGTTTCAATTATAATTTCCAGAGTCTACAATACATCGATGGGCAGCTACTACACAGCTTTTTCTTCTCTGTGGGGGGTTGATTAGTCATGGTTTGGAGGAGGAGCGCTGCATGCATCCCGGGATAGTTAACATGAGGTCACTCACTGCATTAGAGCGTAGGAAACACCAACAGCACTATTCAAGAAAAGATGACTTTGTGAAACCGTCAGCAAGCTTAGCCAGCGTATCTTCTGAGCACCAGGATAATTCATACCCCTCAATCCCTTTCCAATTTCTGCCCTTCAGGTTAGGTGGCAAACTTCCACCCTTAGCTAGAGAGTGGTTAAAAAAACAAGTTTGCAACAGAGAGAAACATCCCCAAATCCCGATATGACAAACTGGTTCCTGGTGAAGCAGGTTGTCCTATTAAGATGTGTGTTTGTGAAGCAATTCTACAGACTGAACACTACAGGAACTCTAGGTATTTCTGTTCTGTTTCTTTCATGCTCAGACGTGTTTTTGCCTCAAGCTAGCAAATCCAGATTTCCATTCTTTCTTTGTAACCCAATTGTCTAATATTCATTCCACTCTGAGCATACCTTTGGAATTCTACTACCCAAACAAATACTTTGTTGGGGTCTGTCAGGTTTGGGTTGTTTTGTTGCATAATGCCTTTGGCCATGAATGAGTGGTTATTTCTTAATGTGGTGCATTAGCATAGCAAGCTAATGGTCAAAAATTGATTAAATAAAGCAAAACTATAGTCTCTGTGGATCACTCACGTCTCAGATTTGGGGGACTACTCAAGGTACTGACAGACTGAAGTTTCAAAGCCTGAAAAATTCCCGATCCGAAAGCCCATTTCTCCAAAAGCCTGTTATCCCTAAAAACAAACAACTGCTCCAAAGTCCTGTTTTTTTTTTTTTTTTAAATACATGCTCCCCAAGGTTCAACAACCCAATAATCAGACATTTTTCTGTCATTATACAGTTGGGTTAGGTTGTATGGTTAGGTTTAGGAACAGAAACCACTTGATATGGCTATGAAAAGATTATATTTTGGCTTAAATAACCCATGTTTTGGAGAGACAAAAGTCGCTCAAAGTTGCTGGGAAACTGAAACTAACTGCAAAATCTGTATTTTCAGAGAAACAAGACTTGGAAGCAAGGGCATACATTTATGTGAGAAGGAACTGTCTGAGAAATGAGCTTTTAGCTCATTGGGATATTTTTATGGACCACTGGGGTTTTGATGTGGTGAATGGTGAATGTGTGTTTAAGTTTAGGTACAAAAACGCAGCAAATGGTAGGTAAAAACTACCAAAACTGGTGGCTCAAATATCACTGGGAAACTGATACTAACTGCAGGGAATGTGTATTTTCAAAAAAAGACTTTGGAGCCATGGGGCGTATGTTTTGGGCATTACAGGCTATCAGAGAAATGGGTTGCTGGCCCAATGGAACAATTTTCAGACTAATGGGGCTTTGGTGTGGTGAACGTGTAGTTAGGTTTATGTACAAAAAACACTTTATTATGGAAAGAAAAATATTATGTTTTGGCTTAAAACACCAATGCTTGGTGGCACAAAAAATGCTAGAAAAACAGGGATGGGTCAGTAAAAGCACCTGTGATCACTGGCCCAAATTTCACTGGTAAACTAAAGCTTACTCTAGGGAATGTGTATTTTCTTAGAAATGGAATTTTGGAGCAGTGGATGTCTGTTTCTGGGATAACAGACAGCCAGAGAAATTGGCTTCAAGTCCAATGGGACATTTTTTGGACTAATAGGGCTTTAGCCCATTGGAACAATGGCAAGGCACCTCAAATTTGACAGCATCGGTTCTGGGATCTGCTTGATTGGGCCTGAAAAATACTAACATAGGACCGGAACAGGTCTCAGTTTTAGACCTCTGATTGACACAAGTGACTATAAGCCTAAACTATATTGAGTAAAAACTGAGGAAAACACTTGCACAAAGCTTACCAGTGTGAGATATTTTGCTTTTTAAGTCCTTTGGCATAAAACCATGACAGACAGGTTGACTGACTTGTGCATTCTCACATTGCGCCATGTGATTTCTAGATATAAAAGTTTCAAGCTGTTACCTCATGTTGCTATTTGGGGCCACAACAGGCAGAGGTGTCTAGTTTAGCTTCAAACTCCCCCTGAGGAGTGCTGGGTTTCTGGCAAACCAATTGGCTATCTTCAATGCACTTGCTTTGCTGCTCAGTCTGCTTTCCTGGCTGTAAATTACCCACTAATGTTCTTCACTGTCATTATCCTGTTCGCTCTCTCAAAATGTGTATCATCTGTGCAATCATCTGTCTTTCTGTCATCTGTCTGCTTATCCACAAGCGCCTTTAATAATCCATCCATCAGTAGAAGCTGTTTTCTCAGGCATCAGATTTGTAATAACATGAATTAGACATCAGTAGTAGATGCACCATTATGAGAATAATGCGCTAACTTCATTAGAGATGGAACAATAGTTTCCACTGAGCCTATTTGAGGTAAGTCAAGTCATGTAATGCTACATTTATATCACATGGGGTAATATAATGGTGGGGCAGCTGCTTTGGACAGATGCAAACCCATAAAATGACACAATTTTACAATGTGACATAATGCACATTCATATTTTCCACACTATTTAACACAGGTGATAATCTGACTGGGCACATACCTGTTCCCTCAATTCTATTACACTGCTCTGTTTCCTGTTTGTGTTCACTATTAATTTGGACAGGTTGTTCTGTCAAGTTGCAATCCCAATTTCACCCCATTGTCCTGCTGCTTTCATGTTTGGCAGTCTTCTCAGAAAGATGCTCGAGAGGCTCGAGATCCTGAAAGCCTTTTCATGACCAGATCCCCCTCTGAATAACACAATTAAGCAAATAAGCATCCTTTCTGAATAGCAAGCAGTTAGCCATTTTTTCCCCCTGAAGAACCACACCAAATTAAATTCATGGATATATAAAGAGGACTGGATACAACATTGGTGGAGGGGCCCCAGTCATTCCAATGAAACTTGTGCAGTGGTGCACAAAACCAAAATGGTTCAAGTGCTGCACTACAGACTTCTGTGCTTCGTCCCGTTTTGAGCTCCATTAACTTGATTATGGATAAAATAATTCAAACATGCGGCTCTTATAGACTTTCCATACGTTGTTAGAACAAATGAATTTAATTCCAATAATTAAACGAGTAATTTTGTTGAGGTTTTGAGGCCTATGGCATCACATGACCAACTGTGAGGTTGTAATTCCACTATTTGGCTTTCAGATGTATTAAGAAATCTGGATGCAACATTGGAGGCAGTACCCTGTTCATTCCTATGAAAGCTGCTCAGTGGTGCATGAAGAGGACCGCTCTATTTCTGTAGTAGCTCTGCCATATATATATATATATATATACATATATATATATATATATATATATATATATATATATACACACACACACATATATATACACACAACCACACATTAATTAACATTTCTGTAAAAGTGCAGCAGGGCAATGTATCAAACTTCAGAGCGGATGCAGGTGAACCCATTAACACAAAAGTTGTCAAATAATTGCATAAAGATGGATAGATGGATAGATGGATAGATAGATAGATAGATAGATAGCCTATAGTCATAAGAGGCAATCCTGCAATGAAGCCCTTTGTTTGCCCAGTTCTTTGGACAATTTTCCTTAGATTTTAAAGATATAAAATTCTAAATTTCCTTATTTCTTGCAATTTGCCAAATATTTCTTTTCTAGCTGCTTATTGCCTTTTTACCCCACGTTTTCAAACGAAATCAAATCAATTTGCTCAAAAAGGTTTTGTCGAAAAGCCTCTGAATGCTGCACAAAAAAAGTGATGTCAGTCCAGGTTTCAAAGGGTTTATTTTCCAAGAGGCTTTTTTGTAGAGCACACTGAGATCTAGATGCGTGTTAATTTCAGGTCAAGCAGAAAGGCGTGGACTTTCAGAGTTTTACTTTTCTTAATTACAGCACCATCATACTGGGCTAATTTCAGCTCATTTCATCTACAGGGATTTCAGCTACAGCACAAGACAACAAATAATAATAACTGGCACAAATAGGGTTCTGCCTCTTCAAGGCCTTAACCCAAATTATTAACTGACCCTTTGTTTGCTTTCTTTACTGAGAGAGACGAAAATGAAAAGACTCCGTCAATCATATCTCAGCTTTGGGAAGGGAAAAGATACGGGTCAAGATGAGGAGACAGAGAGAAATATAAAGAGAGAAGGTGACGGAGATGAGAGAGGAAGGGCAGGACTGCCCACTGTGCTCGGGTAAGGATTAGCATTATGTCGCTGTGCTGCTCAGCACAAACAAAGACTGACCTGATGCAGTTCAAACAATGTCATCACAACAGAAATATACTGTATGTGCTCTTTAGGAATATCATTCAAACCTACAGGCTTAGTGTACCAACGATCCAAACACCTAACACAATTATAGTGTAATGATTTAGTATTTTCAGATAAATTTATTTTTGTAAAACACATGCTTGCTTACGTTTATGTGGCCTACTGTTTGAGACAAAGTTCTCATCCAAAATCATGCAAACAAGATAACATTTAAAAAAAAGGTGCATATAATTTTAGTGAATTATTTTAATGCACTTTGGCAGGAGAGACAAGTGAGTCAGAGAAAAAGGGACAGGCAGTAAATACAAAGGGTTGGTCATGATTAGATTTTCACGGTGTCTGTAGTTTGAATTTCCCTTCCCATAGAGTTTCTAAACATTGTCAACATTTATTTTCAGATGTTTTGTGAGGATTTTAGGCTTTAGTGTGGATAATTCATTGCCAAATTTAACCCAAATCTCATGTGTTACTGCTTGACAGATTATTTATGCAACTGCCCCCTGATATGGTTTGGAAGCTATTGGTATTCAATTCTGCTCTCCACAAATCTCAAAAATGTACAGATTAAGATCAGGGAAATCATTTTTTTTCTACAGACACATAAGGTGACTGTTTTTAGCAAACAAGCCACAAAAAAAAAAAAACTGTACACCTCCTCCTTGGCACCAATGGACAGACAAAGTTAGAAACTAACTGAGGAAGATAGTGAAATTTGCAGCTAAACACCTCGGGACTTTTCTCATTCGCTAGGACCAAAACAGAGCTAAAAGAAGAGTAGATAGGTCACATTCAACATTCAGTCCAGGGACAGGGACCAGCTTTGATTGGCTCCAATTGGTAGTGATGGAAATACGACACCAGGCGGATACGCTAGTTTTAGCCTCTGCAATACCACAAAAAACTGTCAGTCTGTCCAAGCAGTGCTTGAACAATGTTCAAAACGGAGTCTGCAGCAAGTTTGAAAGAGAGACAGAATAGGTAAGGAATTTTAAAAAAAAAAGAAGCAACCACCTTGATATTTTCACTGGTCTCGATGCTGCTTTCTACTGTTTTTCTGCGTTTAAAAAACCTGCATACAAAGACTAGGTTTGGTGGGGAAAAAAGCAATTAAATTCTTCAGGTTAACTTAAGCACAACTACAAGTAAATGCTATTGTTTGTCTATACCTTTGGTATGTTTGAATGACATTCATGGACTTTAAAAGGTGACAGTATGTCAATGTTGTGGATCCAAGCAGACAAAAACATAATTACACAAGGTGAAATAACACTGGCAAATCTAATGTATGAATCACTATAAACTCTGTAAAGGTTATATAGATTTCAGCAAATAACAGTAATTTCTGCATAGCATTCAAAAGTTTTAGCCTGTTATTGTGTCGTTAGTTTTTCACCTCTCATGTTTACTCTGCTGAAAGCAGTTCAATAAGAAGGTGAAGGTATGCCATCTCTATTTTGCTGAACCTCTTTTCTTTCTTAAGCACTAAGTACAAAATGTACAAATGTGTCAAAAGTTTTTTACCTTACAGCTTAAAAATTAACCTTCGAAGCAGGAATTAAGTGTTCAAACTTGAAAAAGGAGTCTCCAGGCTCAGCCTATAATGTAAAGAATTAAGCTGACAACTATAAACCTCAGAAAACAGCTCTTTGACAGATTTTACCTTCTGTATCCCTACAACAACTTTATCCATAGACAAAAACATTTTTTTAGAGGAAACTCAGGAGATGAAAGTAAGTAAAATGAATGCTGCATGTCGCTTTGGGTCTATTGTAAAATTGTCCATACACTGAATAAGGTATCCTGTATAGTGTCACACAACAGTAGTGGTATTAACTTCTATAAATCTTTTACCTCCATATAACCCTCACACTTCTTTAAGTTTATACACAGAAAAAAAAGGAAAAACTTCCGCACTGACACTCTGTATCACATATGCAGCGTGAGTATCATCTTGTTTCAACACTTCACTGAAGCTCTATGATGCTTATACCAAGTGAAACATTCAAATCCAAGATGCCATGTTGTTAGGCTGCACCATTACATCAAATGGAAATCATCTTGATGTCTTGTGCATTTTTTTTTAAATATTAGTCTCCATCATACTTCTGTCTGACATGTCTGGGATTTTCTCAAAGTTTGGGGTATCCACAAGAATTTAAAACCAATACTGCCAAGCTGAATAAAACTTGCAAAACAGAACAGCCTTGGCTAGCGCTCAATAAACACAAATCCACTGGTGGATCTTGAAAAGTTTAAAAGATTAAAAGCTGAAAATGAAGATGAAATGGTGTTGATTTAACTTTAATTTGGTAGGTCACACTGTCTCTTTTCTTACCTTTACAGTGCGTTTTTTCTCACTTAAAGGTCCAGTGTGTAGGATTTAGAGGGACATGTTGGCAGAAATGGAATATTATAAGTATGTTTCCTAAGTGGATATTCACCTGAAAATACTAACTGTGTTTTTATTATCTTGGAATGAGCTGTTTACATTTATATAGGTAGCAGGTCCTCCTTTATGGAGATGGCCATGTTGCACTGCCATGTTTCTACAGTAGCCTGGAACAGACAAACCAAGCACTGGCTCTGGATTGGGCCACTTGCATTTTCAAGTCAGACATTTGAGAGATTAAAAGCTAAGAATGAAAACAGTATTATATTAGATTTTGGTTGTTATTTTGTAGGTCACACTGTAACTTTTCAGTGTTTTTATGTATTTTTTTCCACTTGAAGTTTTTCTGTTATCAGACTGACCTTGCACAAAGGTCCAAACAGTATCTTTTCACTTTGGCACTAAAAAAAAAAAAAAAACTAAATTAATTTGGCTTTTCAAGTGGGTAAACGTATCATTCACTAGAAAAATCTGAATGTGCCAACTTTTATAACAGTGAAATCAGCTTTTGTTAGACTCTTCACAAAGTGGCTATCCATCCCACTTAGATGACAAATAATGGACAGTTATTACAGGCAATTTGTTGAGATGGCTGTCATAAAAACATCTAATGGTTTTTTTCAGCACATTTGACAATTGTTTTAGTTTAAAACATGCAGTAGGTTAAACACCATGAGGCTGATCAGTCCTTCAAATGTATTTTCATTTAGTTAATCTTAATACATCCTTGTTCCTCTGAGGTCAAGATTATTTTCCTAGAGAGAGCTTTCAAAACACATTTCCATAATGATAATTACTACGTGCAGATATTCTTGATTATGACTGTCTTCCTTTAAGACATTATTGCAGCCACATTTCTCCCTAACAGGCATCTAATAAAGTTACATCAGTATCGAGTCAGAAACGAGGCTGACGCTCCAAGCAAGGCTACGCTGAGTTCAAGGCTGGTCAAGGTAATTTACTGGATAACTTCTGCAAGCTCCAGTCGCATTGATTAGTGGCTTTCATGTGAAGGATTTCTGGTGCCCACAGACATTAAAGGCGATTGAAGACAGTCAGCTACGCAGGCTTGCCATTTGAGAGATCTTTTTTAGACTGTTGCCTCTTTTTCAAGCCTTGAATCTTTCCTTAATTCACATTATGAGATCCTTTAGAGTATTGGTATTCTTTATTCCTGAGAGCAGCGCTGGGAGCAATTCAAACCACAGGAATGAAAACATCAGAAATATATAGAACTAAGACCAGCAGTCCCCTCTGACCAATTTACTGTGTCAAAACCCACAGTTGCTTGAGGCCTTCCTAGAAATGTCATGAGCTCATGTAGTGTGATAAGCTTACCTCCATAATGAACTCTCAGTCACACTGTTGAGGTTGAAGTCAAAGAGTTTGGTCAGCATCAAAATCACCTGCAGGACAAGAGGAGGATTGTATCAATACACGGGGCTATCGATCAAATGTCTGGTGAGCAAGTTAAATACTATCAAGGCAAAATTGACAGGATGGAAAATAAACAGCGTTGGAACAGTGTTGTGGTATAAGCACAGTTTTGTCTTTGAAAATCCTTTCACCTACATAGTGAGTGTCAGGCAAAAAAAAAAAACTTGGACTGCTTGGATATTTGCCTGCATTCATTTTGAAGAAGAGGTCCACATGTTCGCGTACCTTGGCCCTGTTTACACCTGGCATTAAAATGCATCCTGAGTTATCTGATCACAAGTGGAGTGATAATACTTTGTTACAGTACTTAAGTATTTTTTGAGCATATCTGTACTTTAGTTGAGTTTTTATATTTCTGTCAACTTTCAATGTTACTCTACTACATTTCCTAAATAAAATGTGTACTTTAACTTGAATACATTTCTTCTAAGCATCTTAGTTAGTTAGCAAAAAAGGGAGGAAAGGACAAATAGAAAAATTAAGGAATGAGAGTGATGAAAAAATGGATGTTACAGAGAAATATTCTGACTGCTTTCTTCTTTTTCGTATTGTTTTTATTGATACATCAAACTTTTTCCCCCATTTAATCATAAAAAAGTTGCAATATGTAAATTTTTTTTCCCCTCAGTTTTTTTAATTCCTATATTGAAAATGCTGATGCATCACAATAATTGGATGGAAATACACTTAATATGAGCAGAAATCTGAGTGAGCTCACTATCAGCTTTGATCTTGTGGTGTATCATTATGCACAACATGCATTTTTTGATGTGACATAGAGAGTGAGAACTGTAAAATGCAGGAAAAATGGCATGTGTTGCTACTCTGTTAAACCACAGCTCTCCGTATGCTGCTGCTAGTCTTGGTGTTCTTTTTCTGTTTGTGTTTGTTTGGGTCGATCGCACTATGGTCTAATTATTCACCGGTCTACACCAATCTGGTCTAACTATCCTCAGGTCCCCTCTGGTTTGGCTGTCATTGTTTGACAATTGCATGCAAAACTTTTCTAATCAACAGTGTGGTAATACAAGCAGGAATGGCAATTTTTACGAACAGGTAGGGTTAAAACAAAAGTCAGGACAGAGAATACATAACTGTGTCTAAGTGGATGTTTGCTCCAAAATTGAGAAAACTCACTCAGGGCCTTCTTCAGATATTTCGTTCAGTAAAATGAGCCATATGCAAAGCCTAAGTGACCTTAACCTTTGACTAACAAACTCTAATTGGGTCATTGTTAAGTCCAAGAGAACGTTTGTGCCAAGTGTGTAAAAAACAAACAACAACAAAAAAAATCTCTCAAGGCCTTGACCTTTGGCCTATGACCCCAAAAACATAATTAGTTCATTGCTGAATGCAAGCAAATGTTTGTGCCAAATTTGAATTTGTTTCCACAAGGTGGTCTTGAGATATCACTTTCACGAAAAAGGGATAAACGTAGGTATAGATAGAAGGAACAACAAAAATAATCCCCAGGGCCAGAAACATGCAGCAAAACACTAGACATAAGGATGATTTGAATCCAGATTAAAAGATAAATGAAGATGCACATGAAACAATGACTGCATAACCAAATGCAAAGACTCTGAAGCTGAAAAAGATTTGTTTTGCCAACTTTTAATAAGTAAATACATCTGTGAGTGCCGGTATTCTGTTTGATTTGTATCCTCTCCACAACCCTGCAGCACATACATAGTTCAAGATTTGGGAGATGTGCACAATACTATTTTCCACAACTTTTCTACTAATTCAAAGCGCCCCTGCCTGCTTATTAACAAGGTCCAAAACAGAGACCCTATCACTGGTATCCTTGCATCCTTACACTGGCTTCCTGTTCATTTCACAAAACTTCAAAAATTCATTCGAATTGTCTACAAATCTCTCCATGGTCTCGCCCCTACAAACATCTCAGAACTTCTCACTCCTTACAGAACCACCAGACACCTCAGATCCGCCCACCGTGGGATGTTTGCTGTGCCTCATTCAAAGAAGAGGAAAAAGGCCAGGGACAGGGCTTTTTCGGTAGCAGCTCTGGAATAGCCTGCCGGAGGCCATTAGACTCGCTGTTGCTGATGCTTTTAAGATGCATCTTGAGAGACACTTTTAATCTCTCTGGCATTTAATTGTGTTCAACCATTTTTTTCTGTTTTTATCTGATTTAAAGTGGGGTTAAACTTGTCTCTGTTTAAGCTTGCTTTACTTTAACAATATCTATGCACTTATATAAGCCTTAATGCTTATATGTGTATTCATAAAGCATATGTCTGAGGTGTTTGCTTTTTAAGCGCTACCAGGAGTGGGTGGTAACGCATTACAAGTAACGCACAGGACTTCAGAAGTGTTTAAATGAGTAATTTTTCATGTTCCTTTTGTAGTATTATACTTCTTTGCTCTAGTATATTTTTGAAGTAGTAAGCTACTTTTTACTTCAGTACATTGGTCATTTATACCTTTTCCAACTAATCTGGCCTATATGCCGGGACTAAGTGCAGGGGTGGGAGTTGTGGGGAGAACCTCCTCTGCAGATGCCAAAAAAGCCTGCTAAACTCAAAAGCTATCTAAGTGGACTCTGACTGATGATCTGAATCTCCGACTTTCAAGTGGCAGCCCTTGAGACATCATGGTAGCTATGTCCCATATTTCGGGGTGGCTGTGGCCAAGGGGTAGAGCAGGTCCTCCTCTAATCGGAAGGTCAGGGGTTTGGTCCCTGGCTCCTCCAGTCAACACGTCAAACTATCCTTGGGCAAGATACTTAACCCCAAACTGTTCCCAATGCTGTGCCATCAGAGTGTGAGTGCGCATGAATGGTTACTGTGTATAGCAGGTAGCACCTTGTACGGCAGCCTTGGCCACCAGCGTGGGAATGTGTGTGTGAATGGGTGAATGTGATATGTAGTCTAAAAGTGCTTTGAGTGGTCAGAGGACTAGAAAAGCACTATACAGTGCAGGTCCATTTACCATTTACTATATTTTTACAGTACATGGTGTCTCCATATTTTAATGCTCTTGTAAAATATTACACTTACAGAAATAGATCTAATCTAGTGTGATTTTAAGTGAGCGATGCACCCCTCCTATCAGCTGCACTTGACGTCATTAGTTGGGTGAGTTTCAGAAGCAGAGCTGCCAAATTGAACCAAAATAATCTCTAACTGCCAATCTCACTGCTTCTTTAGAACCATGAAAATGCATTTTATTAGATACCCTGATTAGTTTTAATTTTGTGACACCAATGTGTTGAAGTGTCAGCGTTTTCGAATATCTTTGCCAGAATTTAATTCAGTTAAACACCAGAGATCTTCACCCACGCCACCCTATGAGCTTCCGAAAGCTCCAATAATATTTTTCCATGCATACCATCATACATCGCATTGCTTAGTGTGATCCAACTCTCATTGTTTCAAACTCATTACTTCATCATATCAGATTCATTCTAAACACTCCACTGTAAATATTCCTTATTCCGTGAACACCCTCAAGGTGCACGGGATGAGGGAAAGTGGGTCAGCCAAAGTCTTGAGGGAAAAACAGAGGCGGAAACATCACATATTGCTCTGAGCATAAAAGAAGTAAAGCAGTGCGGAAACTCACAATCTATTTACTTTTTGACTGGAGGTGTATTTGAAATGAATATAACTTGAGAAGCAGAAGGGGCAAGAAAGTCTTCACAGGGAAAGCTGCAGTTTCAGTTCAATATAGTCTTTTTTAACAGTTGTGTAGTGTGCTTACTTCCCTTGCTCGTGGGTTTTGTTCCATTTTGATAACACTGTTTGAAAAATCCCCAGGGAGATTTTATGGTGGCTTTGACAGTTATCTGATGACCCCTGTGCATTGTGGGTTATCCGCAGCACAATGGTCAGGTGATCCGGCGTGGGCGAAGTGGAGATGCTGCCAATAGAGAAACATCTATTCACATAATGTATCGCCTGTGATGCGTTGGTAGAACATCCTTATCTCTAACTTTGCTATCGGGGAAACGGCTGTATGTACAAGGCAGGCGATGCACTTAGATATTTCCCGGTGCATGGAGTAAAACAAACAACCGGAGTCTGTACAATTTATATTTGTTGCCTTTAAGTCCTGTGCTTCGCTGCGCGCGGCCAATATCCAACTGTTTCTCCTTGGCCTGGCTGCCTTTTTGATACCTCCACTGCCTGTTAAATGAGGCAGCAGCTGAGCCACTGTATGACTTGTGTGACTTTGTGAAGCAGTTCCACCACCGTGGGGTTCCTGTGAATACAAGCAGAACAGATGCACCTTGGGTAGCGGAATTACATTGCGAGGTTGGGGCCCCTGTGATCAAGCTTATTAAGTATGCGCAAACATCTGCAGCCCCCAAAACACTTGAAACGTGCATTGCACTCGGCCGACCCGTTGGCTGGTGGGGTTTTGGAGTGTTGTTGAGGTCACGTTGTGGAAAATAACCACCAGGACAACAACAAGTAGTAAAAAGGCATTGATTAAAGGCGATTCAGGAAGAAGCTGGGCGTTTTCAGCGTGGCCAGGATTAGCCTGGGGAATGAATAACCTTAAATGTCCGGACTAGACCTTTGCATGCTAATGACTGACCAAGTCCATTTAGCTGCCCAGCTGGAGGCTGAATTCACACTCGCACCACGCAGCTTCTCTCTTTCTCTGTATTCCCTCGCCTTCTTTTTTTTACATGCCCTCCCTCCTTGTTTCTTTCTCCTGTCACATCTCAACACATTTTCTCCTGTGAGTCCACGTGTGTGTGTGTGTAAGAGAGAGAGAGAAAGGGGTGAAGGTGAGGGTAATGGCGCAATTATGTTTTTAGCAACTCTGAGCCACATTGCTGTGTGTTTACTGTGTGTGTGTGTGTGTGTGTGTGTGTATGTGTGTGTGTGTGTGTGGGTCAGTATATTCGTCTTGATATAGGTGAAGGTAAGGGAGCAGTTATGCTTTTACAACTCAGACTTCTTCCTCATGGTTTGTGTGTGTGTTTGTGTGTGTGTATATTCGTCTACACGCGTGCTGTGAGGGGTAGAGCTCTGGCTCCGGATTCTGGATAAAATCCTCTAAAAGGCTGCGGTATAAGCCGGGTGACTTGGCTTCATTAGTTGAAGGGCAGAGCGCGTACGGGCCCTTCTGTCTGCCACATATGGAGACTATGTAGGCAGTGATCAGCGAGTGGCCCTGTCAGATGGGCTCCCACTGGAAAGTGCATATGCTCCATCACTGACCATGCCAATTAGGCCTGTGGGTTTCCCCTACTGTAAATACTACGATGAGGCAGCGGAGATGATAAGACACACACCCACTTCTGACAGTCTGGAGATGTGCAGAGGAGCATGAAGGCATCAGAATGAGACGGTGGCTGGTGGACGTGTTACAGTTTGGGTGCAGAGACACAGTGCTGATTGTACACTGTGAGTTACAATGTTAGTGTGGGGGCTGCACTGACCAAAAACAAAGATGGCATTGTGAATGTATATGCCCCCAAACCACAACCAGAATGATATCCACCAGTGAAACCGTGGCTGCCATAATGTCAAAATTTGGAACAGTAGCTTCGGGATCACCAGTCACCCTTGCCTGCTATAGTCAAGTTAACAAGAAAAACAAACAGAAAGTACATTGTTATCTTTGTGGCAAGCTGCTTAATAAAAACTTAAAGCTTCAATCTGTAACTTTCTCAACTTTCTCCGCTGCTGGAGTTGCATGCAAAGTTGTTTCACCTCATGGTTGTTATTGCAGTGAAAATGTCAGCTAGCTTCATATACTCATGAGGGGTCCCAGACATCATAATAACTCAGGGAGGACCCCCTGGAAACCTCAAAATAACATTTTGTGTGTGTATATATATAATACTGATCAATATGTATGACCTGCCTGAGCTGCATATTGGAAAAGCCTCTTTCATGACTTTAAATGCACTAATCAATATTTCTTATCCACAGTGGACCAAAGAGTGTGCAATGAAAAGTGTCGCCTATGGTGACAAACTCACAGAGACATATCACCTACTCTGCTAATAAAGTCAGCTCTATGGAGCGTTCAAAAGTGCATTATGTAAGTTCCAGCCACCCAGTCCAAACGAATAGAGGGCATGATCACCCTTAAAATGTCGGTTTACTACTGTGTCCATACAACCGCAATTTAGAGTCATCAGTCATATATAAAGGCAACTCATCACTGAGAGCAGAGCAAGAATATTGACGGTCAAAAAGCCACAAAAGTCACCGTAAAAGCCGGGATGAACATCACCCCTGATCATGGCTCCAACACCCCTGTGATATACTGTAAACAGTTGGTAAAACACCAGAAAAGATGGCTCAAATGCAGCTGATTAATGCCATCATGGGTCGGTAAAATCGTCCGGGAATAGTGGCTAAAATACCATCTCGGGCTAGTAAAACACTAATGCTGTGCCTGAATCAGAAGTATGCCAGTCGAATCAGATTTGGCTGTTCAATACGAATATTCAATGATTAGTTTTGTTTTCCATTTAAAAGTTTAAAGTCTGGATGGGTTCTGCAAGACGTTCAGTGTGACAGCGGCAAATGGGCAGCTTTTTTTTGCAGACACTTGATATACACAAATGCCAGAGACATTATCACATTAACTTGCTGTGAGCTGAAAATTCACCACTTCTCCGACATATTGAGCAGTCTCTCTCTCCCTCCGTGCATGTATGCAGCTGCAAAAAGTAACGTGAAAGTCAAGAGCACTCACTCTGCAGCAAAATCTGGGGACATTTTGGTCCCCAGATTTAACACTGCACAAAAAAAGACCGCCTGACTTGAAGCAAACTCAGTCGACTGAGGGTCTCCAACTGATGATTTGAGCCTCCGACTTTCCAGGGGCAGCCCTAAAGACCACTCGGGATTAGTGGCTTAAAACACAACAGGAAAAATGCTGTGAAGGGTCAGTAAAATCTCCTGGGATTGATGGCTCAAATGTTTTGAAGGGCCTGTAAAACAGCCACGACTGTAGGTTCAAATATTGCAAGAAAACGCAGCAAAAGGTCAGTAAGAAAACACCTGGGAAATGCCACAGGGAAAAAGCTGTGAATGGTTGGTAAAAACACTGAGGATAGGTGGCTCATACACCGCTGGGAAACTGGAACTAATTGAAGGGAGTGTGTATTTTCAGAGAACAGGACTTCAGAGCAATGGGTTTGTTTTGGGGATAACAGTCTGTCGGAGAATTTGGCTTTAGGTCCAATGGGACATTATTTGGACTAATGGGGCTTTGGAATTTTTGGCCGCTGAAACAATGTCATGGCACCCATTACAGACGGTTTCCAAAATGTTTCTGTATTATAGCCCAATTTTACTTTTTCAACTACTGCTTCTGTGAATCCTAAACAACTACATGTGTGCCTACTTTCTGTTTGGACTAAAATAAATGTTGGAGAAAAAAAAAACAGCATTACATATTCATCCTTTGTTGAAAACCCACGATTTTGATCAGTTGAGGCGCTTCTACAGTGGACATGAATTTGAAGGATAAAGAGCAGAGTTCAAAGAAAAAACTTCTGCATCTTGTGAGGTTGTTTCAGATGGTTTCCAAATGTAGAAAGAAAAAGTGCAGTGATATTAGTCATGCAAAGAGAAGCTCCGGGTGGGGATCAGTAACAACTGTGTCTGTGCAAAGCTTTAGGTGTTTAAATTATCTCCCCATTATTTCTTTTTAATCAAAAGTATGCCTTTGCTGCTAGCAAACATTGTTATCTCCTATACTGTTTGGTAATTGTCCTTGGATGGAGGAGAGGAAATATCATCATGGATCAAAATACCCAAACATGCGTATACAAACAACAATTACCATTTCCTGGGGCACAAGAAGGCAGAATAAACAAATATGAAATGCAGAGTATTAGCACACATTCTGGAACTCCCAAAACAGGGAAAAATGCTGGGTTCATGCTCTGTGGGGCATTATGAACTATTTGTTTTTCTCACATCTCATTTTTATAATCACGTGAGACCAGATTTCTCCAGGGGACATATCTTTTTGCACCATTTCATTACTGGAAAAAAAGCAGAGTGATCGGGGCACAGAAGGCGATTCATCGGAGGAACAAAAACAGTTTCTTTCCAAACTGATGTATTTAACAAAACTGTTTAATTTCAATCAATAAATTCATTCTGTAATGAAGACCCAGAGAGGGAAAACACTGCAGTACACACTCATAACGATGTAAACAAGTTTTACCTGCCGACATTTCTGAGTACCTCAAACTGTCAGGCTCATGGGGAATCATTGAGCCAGGAACGCTCCTCTCTGTGGATTAGCCTGTCACATCTTCCTTTGGAAGATTCACCACTTGTGCCTATCGCTAATATAAAAGTGAAACATACCTGCGAAACAGGGTTTTTCAGGTGCTTGTCACATATCTAAAAATAATACATCTTCATCGGGATCAAAATTGATCAAGACCTGTCAGAGGTGCGTGTTCCAGGGAGGTTATAAGCGCCGTCGCATACTAATGTTCAGCAATCTGGGCTGCTTATTAGCCAGCCAAATGATCACTCTTCTGTGGCCTCATTTAGCCTGATTTCTTTCAGCGTTCATTAGGATGACAGGAGCTGTAGATTTAAACATGCACCTGCAATGTGAAGCGTGTGCCGTCAAATGATTAAAATCTAATTTCTCTGTTTTTTTTTACTTGAGAAAACAGAAAACACACATTTTCTATTTTCGATTCCATTGGAGCTGATTATTTTTGGAAGTGTGATGTTTGTAGAGATGCTCATAGAATACTGAGACGTGTCGAGCTTTTGTGCCTACCTGCAGTTTCATGTGGTCTTTTTTTTTTTTTTTTTTTAATCCACCCAGACCTGTCACCTTTGTTTTGTTTGTTTTTTGATGATGATGCGGTCTTAGGGTTCCCGGCAAGTATTTTCCTTGATCTTTAGCTATTTGCTGCTCCTAATTGGTTGTTAACCCACTTTGGATTCAGTGTATGAAAATGATTGCAGTTAAGGAGCTGATCTCTCAAGTGTGGAGCTGCTAATGCATTTCAAGACATGAAAGGCTTCAGGAAGGCATTAAAGAAGTGCTTATTGGTAATAAGCTTTAAAAGTATGCAGAGAAATGATTAAATGTAGATCATGATTACTTTTTTTTTTTTTTTGATGGGACGTATGATACAAGCTCTCAAGAGTTCAAGAGTTTACTTTGCATTAATCATGAATGTGAACACATGGATATATATCTTATATACTTTCCTTTCACACACATGCAGTATTTTCACAGTTGCATACAACTCTTTTCTCAAATACAAACAGGATATTCATAGACACCAGCAAAACTTCAGACCAGTGCTCAAGAACAAAATTTTGGTTGTTTTTTGGCAATCTTTCACTGCATTTCCACTGGTGTTTGTTGCACTGAACCTGGATGTTTTTTACTGACACATAAGAGCGTTTCTGAGAAACCAACGACAACAGTTGTTTTTTGGCAGCCCTTTGCTGCATTTTCACAGCTGTTTGTGTAACCAAACCTTGGTGTTTTTTTCACTGACACACTGCAGCATCCCCAGCTGCATTTGAGTCTTGGAACCTGGGTGTTTTTTCCACGAACAAATCACAGCGTTTCCTAACAGCATTTGGGCCACTGAGCCTGGGAGTTTTTTCCAACATGTTGCACTGCTATTTGCTGACCACTGCAGACCACTGTCTGAAACTAACAGCACATCAAGGGTTCCCAGCAACATTTAAGCCACTAATCTTGAGTGTTTTTCGCCAACACATCGTAGTGTTTATGAATAGCGTTTCAGCCACAGAACCTGGTCGTTCTCACCGACTTGTTCCTGTTTTTCAGTTGCTTTTTGTGCCACCGAACCTGGGTTTTTTTTACTGACACATTGTAGCGTTAACAGCAGACCACTCCTTGAAACCAACAACACCAGTTTTTTGGCAACTGTTTGCTGCTTTCCCACTAGTGTTTGTGGCACTAAACATGCATGTTTTTGGCAGTACATTGCAGCGTATCCCCGTGGCATTTTTGGCAATGCACCTTAATGTTTTAAGGAATCCAATGACAAAAAAAAACTGCACGGGATCCCTGTAAAATGACCATGCAGTTTTTTCAATGCCAAACTTTGAAGTGTTTCCTGAGAAGCTAGCATGACATGGTTGGTTGGTTGGTACCACTGGATTCCTGAGGTATTAGTTTCACATGATACCAGTGTCATCACTCTTTAAAAGGTCTAGCTTTAGCATTTAGCTTTAAAACTCAGCCTGGTGCAGCCTCTCAAAGGCAGGAATGGTAGCCTGAGAATAACGCAAAAAAAAAAGAAGAAAAAAAGCCATGTATGGACCTTAATTGCATCAAGATTAACGTGTTAAGATGAAAGCCCTCAAAGAAACATAAGGTTTCTGCATACCCACCATAAAATAATGTTCAAACAATAGTATCCAGGATTTGAAAAAACATACAACAGAAACATTTTTTCTGGCAGTTAGGTTGTGTACATATTACATGTATTTTAACCCTCTCATCTTTTCTTTGGTGCACTTGACTCACTGGAACACAAAGTTCCTCTCTGCCCAGAAAGCCTCTGCCAAACCAGTTAATACATTTCCTCTACTTGTTTAACCTCACACTGGTGTGGGATAGCTATGCTCTGCAGTGATGCTCTTGATATAAGACATTTTATATTAGTGTCTTTTAGTGCGTTGAACAAAAACAAACTGAAACTACACATTCTTTGGTATGTGAAAGACCATATGAAGATGGTTATTGTTATTTGAATGATCTCTTGCCTGTCAACACATTGAGGCTCTAACTTGTGAAAGCAGACAAGGACCCATGCAGAGTTATATCAGTTATGTTTTGTTGCCTCCATCTGTCTTGACATCAAGGCAGATCTTGACAAAGTATTTCAGAGTGCTTTCAAATGATGATCTGAATTCTCCAGTTGTACTTGTGTTTTGTCTTCTTCCATGTTAAGTGATAACTAGTCAATAACCTGCACAGGCTTCTTAGACAATGAAAATGTCTGTCCTCTGTTTCTACTTTCCTTTCACTCATGAATTCATTCTTGTTGAATGTATGTGCAAGCGGGAAAATAGATGTGAATTTATGTGTGCGAGAGTCCCAGACTAGAAAATGGCTTCTCATATATGTGTGTTCTTTTTTGTGAAAAGTTTGAAAGCTTTAAAGTTATGATGTTCCTGGAAAGAATGTATATTTGGGCGATAAATCACTGCTTAGCGCTTTGTCATGGGGAGATAACACTTGACACAATTTTTGAAAAGAAATTCATGGACACCTGCTGATAACAGACACAACATCACTCCTCGTGTGCTCCTGGGCTGAATAAAAAGCTGAACAACACCCTTGTTGAACTTCAAAACTGGGTTACTCAGCTCACGTAAATCATGTCTGAGACAAATAATGTCTCTCTATTGAACAAATATATTCATTTTAATCACATGTATCAATTGTGCTGTTACCCAAGGATGTTTTTCATATGCAGGGATAAATGAAAAGCACCCAAGTGCTGCCTGGCAGACATTCAACTTCTGTGAAGTTTTGTGAGAACTGCTGAAGGCACTGCTTGGCCCCAGAGATAGACATTTTCCTCCCCAAGCTGTGTTGTAAAGTACCAGGATTTTTAATGCAATGGAGAGAGAGTACATGCTGCAAAGAGGCTGCAGGAACCTGGAAAATAAATTATGAAAATCTGCAAGATCTCTGTCATGTCATCATTTCAGCTTACTTAGAAATCTGTTATCATATACGTATGGTAGATGGACTGTGATGAATTGAACCAGAGGAATCTCACTGCCAGCACAGCTTAATTATTCAAATTGGCATTGTCAGGAGTACCTCTGGTTGGCTAATTGTTTAACAGGCCCATAAAAGAATTTACAACAACATCATCCAGCCAAGATGCTGAGCAAAAATAGAATGTGTCAACTATCTCAAACAGCATTAAGCCTCATTGATTTTGCTTAATTTTATCTAGTTCGGACGCTTTAGGGCTGGTTAGCTGTTGCCCAAGGCGACGCTAGATTAAAAGAAGCCCCCTCAGGACCTGCCTGGAGAGCAAACCGATGGTGGTAACTAACAAGCGCTTATGTTTCCTCCCATCTCTCCCTTTGTTCCCATTATTTTGAATTAAAGATTCCCTATTCTCACCATTTGCATTTGATTAAAGGTGATTAGACGAGGCTGTGAAGAAATAAAAAAAGAAGAACTTCTTCAGATTGGTTCACCTCACCTTCGTCACAGCTTAATCAACACAGACAACAATGCAGAACTGACATTGACCCTCTTTTGTGTTTTTTCCTAGTTTTTCTTCTGTATCATCAAAGAGCTGTGTAAATTGGCCTTGCACATGCCGTCATTATAGATGTATTCACTTGTGAGGGATCTGTGTTAAGAGAGACTAACAAAGGGAAAATAGAGAGAATTAGTTGATAATACAAATCATGAACAATAGAGAAGAAAGTTGACACACCTGTTAAAGAAGAAATTTGCCATGATTTAAGTGGATATCCAATCAGTGTTGATGGTAATTTAGTCAACTGAAAGAATAAATTCCTCAGTGCCTGCTGTACTGACAGAAAATCTGAGTTTTCTTCTTGCACAGCGCTGTTTACAGCACCTACATGTGCACAGATGCATTTCATCTGAACTCCTGACGCTCAGCCTCTCCTCAATACTCCTAAAACCTGCCCAGCACAAGGAGGTGGGCATCCGAAACACTATTCGAAGGGAACACACACACACATACACAAAAAAATCATCATAAATCTAATAACACTATAGTGTTCAACAACCAACACCCCTTACTATACAGCTCCTGGAAGCTTTGTATCACCCCAAAGGCAAAAAGTTATTACTTTGTTGTCCAAAACACAGCGTTAGGTGACAAGTATACTCAGTGATCATCTGCCTGCTCGGCCTGCTGTTTTTTTCCAGTTTATCTTGTGATCATAAAGAGGGTCTCCAGTGAGTTTCCGGTTGGCCACAGCTAGCTAAAAAATGGCCATAGTTCTTTTTAAACAGGTCAGATGCTCCACACGCTGTATTTTTCCAGTGTCTCTCATCTGACGGCGGAGCAGTGGCTGATGATAAAAAAAAAAGCCAGCCACGTATTTAGCTGGTCCAAATATTTATCCAGTAGTCCAACTGTAGTCTCCAGCACACCTCTGTCCAAGTGAGGAGCAAAACTTTCATGCATAATAACGCACACACACGGGCATTCTCTGGTGTGTAACTGAGTCAGCCAGCACACTGTAAACATATTCTGGTAATTTCCTCTGTCTGTACTCATAATAAATGCTGCCATTTTCTCTAGTGGACACACAATTAGTTTGCAAAGCAGGACAAGAAGGAAGCGTTGTTTTGGATGCCTGTAGAGCACGCTCCCGGGAAACCCACAGGTGGAGACTACAAATAAAAGCCGAAATAACTTGTGGTTCTTCTGAGTACCACTGACGTCATCGGTTTGCGGAAGTACCGCAGGTTTTGAAGCAGCCCCCAGAGCGACCGAGGACACTATAAAAATATATTGTTTTATGTCTCATTATACTCCAAATTGAAGGGATGGAGTTAATGCTGAAAAATGGCAAAGTTCTCTTTTAAGGTGAAGGCATGGTACATATTGAAAAATGTTATCACAGTGGTCTTGACCTTGTCTCAACACCATGGGAATGAGATGATCAGGTGCTGCTCCCCCGGGGGGCTTCAAACATCTTTTCTTTCACACAAAACTGTATAATCAGATTGCCTATTGCAGCTGCTGGTTTTAAATACACCAAGAGATACACCTTTTAGTCCGGAAGGTCAAAATCAAACTGTCAGACTCTACAAGAGTTCCCGGTAATTGAGTTACCGTTGGCATTTGATCCATCTCCTCATGATACTGGTCCTGACCAAGAATTCAACCCAGCCCACACAGGAAGTCATTCAAGGCCAGGCTGTCGAGCCAGCCGCGGCCTTGGCTGCAGTGTGCATGTACAAGCTGAGGCAGAAGGCATGCTGGCTCCCCTATTAGAGGAATAAATCCAAGGACAAATGAGCAGGCTTGGCAGGACAGAAAGTGAAAGGAAAGCAGGCAAATCAGAGGAATTGAGTCGTTTCTCTCTTCAAGTATCATCTGTAGAAGCTCAGTGGCTTCTATCCACAGAACCCATTTGCAGACGCCGGAGTCAGAACCATTGATCTGTATGGGTGTCATTACCTGCAGGTTAATGGAGACGTCATGAGTAAACATGATCAATGTCTATCTGCTGTGGTCTGTCAGCATGGTGTAAATGGCCAGGGGCCTTTAATGTGAACCTCAGTTCAATGCGACTGATGGGCTTCTCGTACTGCTGTGAATATGTGGAGGATATCATATTGGTCTTCACCTTCCAAGGTGGTCTTAAAATTATAATTCTTAAGATATTTATCATGTGAAATCCTTTTTTTTCTCATATCCATTGCTGGCAGTTTTCAGCCATAGCAACTGAATGTATAGAATTTGCAGTCTATAGTTGCCTTTCTACATTTGCATTCCCATGAACAAGCCACTGACCGGAAATGATGCATGAACATATTGAATGTGATGTGGAAGACAAATGTGCAAAGCGCATGCTAGGGATGGGCATGAGTACTCAATTTGGACGTCAGTTTTTGTCATAAGGGAAAAAGGAAAAAAAACGGAGGAAAAAAACTCATGAAAAGTTCTGCCTGTGCTGCACGGACTCACAAAAAACTTGCTTAGTTTGTACTCATAAAGGGTTATGACATAGTCACTGAAAGCCTTTAATCACTCCACTGTTAGGATAACTTTGGCTATTCAGAAACCATGTTGTCTGATTGTTCTCATTAAAAAAAATATACAAAAAACCCCCAAAACTTTACATGAAATTTTCTAGCAATTTGATTTTTTTTTTGTTTTGTTTTTGGCCTGTACTTACCATAGCTTGCTGACGAAAGGAAAATATCTGTATATTAACTGAAAATGGAGAGTTTCATTAATCCTGAGCAGCAAGGGCCACATTCACAGTGCAAGCTTAACCAGTTAAAAAACATATTGAAAGTTAACATTCATTGAATTTCTCCCTCCTGTATTTCCATTTTAGGGGGAAATATGTTCTGAGTTTGATCTACATTTGGGATCAAACTATAACTGGAAAGAATGAGTCACGCATTCAAGTAAATGGTTGTATAGTGCCTGTATAGTATGCTTTGACAGAATTAAAACTAACAAGAAGTGTTGCAACTTTTGACGAAAATTTCTTTAATGAAGTTCAAAAGGTTGAGCTTATAATTATGCATCAACTTTAATGCTGACCTCCAGGTATACACAGCTTTGCTTTTTATATGGGGTCAACTCTACACTATACACTATAAATAATGTATCCAGTAAAGAATGGGCTGGAAACAGAGACAAAGTCCTATTTAAAAATAACTCAAAGGAAATGAAATGTGATGTTGTATGCGAGGAGGCTCGTGGTTGAGGAGCAAGAGTGATTGATTGTTGACCTGCTTCTGCCAGCCGCTTTATAGTTTTTAATGGTATTCCTAACACCATCCAATTACTTACTGTGGTATCATTTGAGCTTGCACTGCCTTGTGGATGCCATTGGAAATTTCAAACTGGACCTGTTCCAAGTTAATGCATAAATTAATAAGGGGCTGACTAGGAGGGGAATGTGGAGTCTATAGCAGAACTTAGGGCACAGGAGCAAACTCTAAATACAGCTCTGCCATGGAAAGCAATAAACCAAAGAGTTATTGGTAAACCATAACTTTTCAGTCTTTTATCTGCGAGAATATTTATTGCTTACTGTGCTTGTACTATTGCTTCCTACAGACACAAAACAAAGGCTCAGCTCACCTTTGCTTGCTAGACCAGTAGGATTCTCTGTGGTAAGCTAAAACCAGCAGCAGGATGAAGAGAACTGGCACATGTATCAGTAAGTCTAGGTTTTTACCATTTATGACTTACTGACGAAGTCTAAGATCCAAAATAAAACTTGAAACCTGACCTTGTACCAAAGATTTCATTTCTACTGACAAAATGGATGAACAGATGAGTTTGACATGAATGTTTTCCACAATAACCATATCTGTAATGGACTTATTCGCCAAATGACTGGAAGCTCTGAACAAGACAATGTGCCTTTGTCTGACTAATGCATTGGATTCATATGAGCAGAGCTGTCAGTTTCCATACAGACTCGATGAAATGAAACTTATCCAGACTACGATCAAATCAGGAAGTGAATCTGTGAAAGGTCATTGCCTAATTTGTCAAATAGTTATGAGCAGATTGATTTGTTGGCTCTGACAATCCCCCGGTAAATCTGCACATTCCTGCTGAGTAAATGACATTTTCAAAATGTTCTCCGCGGTTGGAGAAATATGAATGGAGAGGCTTTATTGTACTGCAGCTTGGATGTATTCAGTGAAAGGTAATTACTGTTGTGTATCCAGGAGATACTGTGATTAGCAAAAGACATACGAGCGCCTAGGAGAGCAAGGGCCTGGCTCGACATTACACTTATTTTCTTTTTTCTCACCAAATGTGCCTTATCATCACTTGTAATATAATTTTTTGATCAGTTTCACAGTCTGCATATTTACCTTCTATAATTAAAAAGTGGCCCACCACTGGAGGAGGTAATTGTTACTCATGAGCGAGACTGTATTGCAAACAAAAGACTTGTGAAAGAGAGAAGTGATATTACAATATTCTTTTTCTGATGGCTTCATAACGTCAATAAGACTGTGTGCGGCAATGTCCTCAATTCTCTGAGAAATGGCATTTAGGTCCAAAATTGTCAAAAAGCTGAAAGGGTACACAGACAACATCCTACAGCAAACACAGATAATGTCCTTCACAGAAATGTCAGAGCAAGCTGTGCACTCTCTACACTTTACCTCAAAGTCTATGACTCCTGGACAACTAATCAATCTTCACTCCTGTAGTTCGGTTTATTTGGTCCAATGGAAATGTTGCAAATGGGACTGCTGTTTACCACGGATTCATTTATTTGCAGTGGTCCACCACAATTGAAATATCTACTGTCACATATTGATTTCATATTTTTTGAACTGGACCGTTCATTAGGAGCACCACTGGAGTGAGTGGTAATTCACTGCACCTCTCAGAGCGCAGAACGTACTCTGGGCACAGACCGAGCAGCAGAACACCAGGTGCAGGGAAAGTTAAACTTAATTTTTTATTGTGTGGGGTCTAAAAAGTTTGCTTTCTCTCTCTACAGCAGCTACTACTCTTATTCATTGATCTGAGCTGATCAACACAATCATCCACCTTACAACTCAAACTTCTTAAACTGCTGCTATCACTGGTATTATTTTATGTATTTTTTCGGTATGTTTCTGTACTTCTGAGTTCTTAATAATCTTGTGTTAATTTCATTAGGTGGAGGCTTTAAATAAGCCCTATGGGTTTTTTGCCTCTCCCTGCACTGTATTTTGATTTATTTTTTTTTCTTCTTTGTGTGTTTTAATTGTGCAAAAATAAAACTACTAAACTATAAACTATAAAAAAAAAAAAAAAAGGCAGGACGAGCTCCGCTTGCACTGCAAAAGCGTTTAAATTTAGAGAGGGGACACATACAAAAAGGACACAGAAGTTAACACCCCCTGTCTTCAGCTACTGCCACACTTAGACTCTAATTATGCAGAAAAGGCTGATAAGTCCCCTGACTGTTTAAAAAAAACAAACCCAAAGAGAGACCCAAATTTAAAGGATATGGACTTGACCAGCTCTATATAAAAAGTTAAGACCTAATTTAACAATGCCAATGAAAATAATATAAAAAAATATATAAATAAATGCTAGTTCAGTCAAATCATGCTGTCATCCAGCTATCTGCCTTCTTTCTTTCCACCTACAGACTTCCTACTTTAACTCATACTACACCAAACCTTTGTTGTGTGAAACTTGTAGTTTGAATTAAAATAGATTATTATGGGATTTATGTAACAAAAAAAAAATAAAATGTCCATGCAGTAGAATCTAACTGGGTATGGATGGAGAATTTAATCAGTTTGACTCTGACTGAGCACTGCTGGCTGTTGAGAACCGTGTGTAAACAATCCCAGACTCCTTATAAGACATATGCTCTGAATGTCTCCTACAAAGCTTTTTCAAAAAAAGCTACTTCAGTTGGGAACAAGGCTGAAGTCAGCTGTGAAACAGAATTAAAACAGTTGTCAGGAGTTGTAGAACACAAACAATGAGCTGAAAGATGCTAAAAGGCTTTGTTAATAATAATTCTTTATGGGTTTTAAATAACATTTCAGAAACATTTATGGCACACAAATTCTTAACTGTAATATTACCACCTTTTGAGTTTGGCTTTTCAGTGTTCGGTTGAGGCAGAAGTGATGGGTGGATTTACAGCAATGCAGCAAGAAATGTTTAGTAGTATCTATATTGTACTAGCTATTCATTTTCCATTAACACCTAAACCACACTATAGCATTATCACAACCTACTGTCCCCTGGCTACAAGTCTCTGGTTATCTGCGGCTCTGATAATGGCTAAGAGAAAATATGGTGCAATTTAGTTGTTTCTCTCACCGGCTAATGAACAGGTTGCCTACCATGATTTACAGAGAGTCTGCCACTGCTACAGCAGCACCAATTTGTTCAAACATATCAAGAGTTTATCAGGAGAAACAACCTAATAAGCAACAAAGAGAGAGGTAGGCCTTGAAAAGACCAAAACTAATTTCACCAAAACAAGAGTTTTCAGATAGACTGTATTTTTGGGATTGCACTACTGTACTATTTTTATTATTATTATTATTATCATTTTTAGCCTGTACTCTTGATCTTCTTCCTTAACTGAGAGTGCCTGACAGCCTGCTGCGTGAGAGTGATGACACTGAATGCTGCATTTATTTCCCCCCCTAACTTTTTGCTGTCATGTGTGATTTACTGAAAACGACGGAATATTCAAGTTGTTTCAGTCACCTTAGGGGTTGTGCTGACCTCCCAGACTCTATCAATCAATTATCTACTGCAAAGAGTGACTAAACAGAATGGCTGTCACCATTCCAGTAAATCCACATTAATACTTTTTTGTTTTATTTTCATCATGTCTTCAGAACTGTAACCCTTTTGCAGAAAAAAAAAATATCATGAAATTGATCACACATTAAATTCAGGACAGAAATCATACGTTATCCGAGAGCTGACTGGAGGGCGATCATCGAATATTGAAAGATAAAAATGGTCAAAACCACTGTGATTGGTCTTTCCACTCCTCCAACAATCATGAACTCTAGTTTGGCCAAAATAACTCTCAGTTTGCAAAGTAAGACGATGTATGTACTCATCCAATCTCAGACAGCCAATATGTTTGTTCAAACCTTCTGACAAGCCCTTAAGAGCAGCTATACTTTTTCGTCTTCTTATGTTGGACTGAAAGCAGACTGGACAGTACCGTGACTCTCTTCAAAGTACAAGTGAAATTACAAGACAGGATGGGCCAGGACTAGCTGGTTAGCATGCTCATTTCAGTAGTTGTTTCTGCGACAAAATTTGGGTTGGATAACTAAATCGGTGCTTTAAAAGTACCGATCTAATTAAATCTCGCTACCATGTATGGATTCATGTTCAATAAATGGGTGCCAAATTTCGGTACAAATAGCAGACCTGGGTGAGAACGCTGGGCTCAAACAGGAGGTGGACTTTATTGGAGCCATGGGTTCAGAAAGAAGGGGCATGTGCTGCAAAATACCCCTAATAGAATAGGCGGGGTTTAACTTAGAAGTAGGTGTTACTTAAACGAGATGTGTGACTTCAGATCATTTTTGATCATAAGAATAACAGACTGAACACAGCTACCCAACTGAAGATTTCATTCATCAAAAATACAGATATTGGAGTGCCAAGTACCGAACTGGTAGAACAGCTGCCCCTTGTACAGAGGCTTTGTCCTTGCCAAAGTGGCCAAGGGTTGGAATCGAACCCATGGCCTATGCTGCATGTCATCCTCCCCACCTTTCACACTACAGATGTCCTGTCAAATAAAGGTAACCCCCCACACCGCAAAAAAAAATCTTTAAAAAGAAGTTCATATATGGACTCACTTAGTGAGATTATACTTGTACTTGTAAAAACGACATTATCCATACTGGATACTTGTTTAATCTGAGCATTTGGCTCAAAACACACACAAGGAAGTAGAGGAGACTTAGCTCTATGTGTGATTAGAAAAGAGCACAGGAGAAGATTCAGCTTTTAACTGCAGCTTGTTCAAAAATAACAAGTACCTTAAACAGGTACCGTCGGGTATCGACATCGAATTTGAGGTAGAAGCACCAGTACCAGTATGGGTTCAAATCTGAAAAATACCCAACTCTAAACACACAGATGTCTGTGACATAAAATTATAAAGCTTCTTCACACTGTCTGGATAGTTCATTTTTGAAAGTTTTAACCTTAGATTCTGGCCATATCTTACACATTGCACCCTTAAAGTCACCCATAATCTGGCCACGATAGGATGGATTTTGCAAATCCAGGGTGAGGAAAACGCTTTGGTGAAAGAGTTTTGGTAAAAGTTATTCTCTTCTCCGTCTTTATACTTTATTTTCTTTGGAGACCTGTTTGTGCTAAGGGAGGTTTAAGGTCTGGCGAGTTCATGCATTAGACTGGCTCATCTGGTCTTAGGGTAGAACATGTCAGTGCTTCCATGGATAGTGAGCAGTAGCTCTGAGGTTTGCGGAGTGTAGGTGGTGAAAGATGGGGAGGAAGTCTGTGTTTTTGTTTTTTCTTTCTTTCTTTCCTTGTGTTCACAATCTGCCACGTATATTCTCTGCTCTGCAATCTAGAGTCAATCTTCACAGCATGCTGCACCTGGTTCTCACCTCCATCCAATTTCATTTAAGCCAGCACCTCTCTCTTCTACTTGATTCTAGCAGGTTTACCTCCACCGTCTTCCACCGTTTCATCCAATCATCCCCGTTACTTTAGGCAGAGACAGGCCCTTTTTCTTTTTTTTTTTTTACGCTGATGCTTGGAATTAGGCAGACTTCTGTGGTGAGCTTGAGGCAAGAGCTAACTGGAGCAAACAGAGCACAGCCTATCAACATAGCACAGTATGATTGTTGTAAGGACTTCTAGCACTGGTTTCTATGGTGGCTACATGTGATGGGACCAAATGACAGGCCTCAAGATATCCATGCGTCTCCTGATGCGTGCTCTTTTAACATTTGCTTGAATTTATTTGGACATTATTTCTTCTTTCGTACATTCAGTGCTTTACACAGCTCAGTTAAAGTGCAAATTACTTTGATTGTAAGGGCTTGTCTTTAAAGCTGTGCTGATCCATATTCTTACATAAAAAATGATTTAAATCACTATGGGTAATGTGAGAGTTGTAACTCGTTGGAACAAACCCACAGAACATTATCACTCATCTCTACAGTTCGTCAGCTCTACAGAGACTTTTGGCTTTTGTTGGCTCATTGTTTTGCAGAGTTCTTGATCATTTATTTCACTTTCATCAACCTCAACAGCAGAAGCTATTATTAATTTTTTCTCCATGAGATGTTTGAGAGTTTGTACAGGGTTCAGGGTTCAGCTGCACCTAAGTACCAAACCATGAATATGTCAAATTTCCATGTACCAAAAGTTTCTAAAGTGAAGTGATTTTTTTCATTAGTTGGTGGAGGGGATGGTGGATACCGTGTCACTGAGGCGAGATGCCTGCCCAATTGCAAAACACTGCAGACCACTGTTTGAGATTAACAACACAGGTTGTTTTTTGGGGCGCCGCACAGTGCCAATGCAAAGACCAAGCTGCTGGTCTACAAAGCAGTTATCCAGCCCTCACTTCTTTTATAGTGCAGAGATGCAGAGACTTTAACTACCTACAGTAGGCAAAAAGGAGGCCTAGGTATCTGCGTGAAAGAGAAGCTCACTAACATCAGTGTTTTTGAGGATGCAAACACTGACAGCATCGCCATTATTATCAGCAAACACCACAAGATGAACATACCATATCATATGAATGCCTGACACAGGCCTCCAAAAACAGGTCCTCTACTCAGAACTAAACACTGGCCAACGACAACCTGAGAGTCAGAAAAAACATTTCACAACATCATCAGGATCAACAAAAAAAAAAAAAGAAATCCTCAAAAACACCTACATCTAGAAAGACCTTGTTAAAAACATAACTGCAATGAGAAACAATTTACTCGAAAGGAGCCAGACTCGATGCAGACGGTCTCTGACAGGCTGCCAGAGTCGAGTGGAATAAAGGAAAGGAGAGACCCCCCCAAACTCTCTTAGATTCCACTTCTAGCTTCACATAAATGCCCACACAAGAGAGACACAAGAATTGGCCTCTTCAGTTGTTTGAAGACCCACAATAAGGACCCCCCGGGAGGACCATCATACTCGACTTCAAGTGATCACTGATGAATGGCCAAAAACTACAGGGGGCCTTTAACTTGGATGAGTAGGATCTGAAGCAACATGATGATGAAGTAATAGATTTACCTGTATAATACAATCAGCTCAAAATAATACTAATTTACTAATATAGCCACCTGAAAATTACAAATTTAAAATGAGAAACAGAAGTACTTTGTCTCTGTCTATTAAAGTTGTATTTAATGACTAAACATGATGCATTACATAATATAATATTAATAATATTAATAACAACAATAATAACAATAACAATAATAACAACAACAATAATAATAATATAATAATAATAATAATAATAATATTATTATTATTATTATTATTATTATTATTATTATTATTATTATTATTATTATTGTTGTTATAATATTATTAGTATTATTAGTATTATTATTAGTAGTATTATTATTGTAGATAATTAAACAAATTAGTGTAACCTCTGCATTCAGCATCTACAAAAATATTCTAATTTCACTGGTTTAAAAGGTTTAACTGTGATTGGAAGAGCATAACCTTGTTTATGATAACCTTTCATTAATTACAAACAGGATTGAAAACATGCACCTCCCTGCCACAAACAATCTGCAGATAATAAATCAAATTAGTCAATTTAGGTTAATTATTTCAACTAATTATCCAGATTGAATGATGTCATTGAAAGGGATTCTCTTCACTGCAGAAAATGTACAATTTTACATCTTGAGCTGTTTAACACTCTTGCAACTTTCACCCAACACGCTCTAATCATTCCATCGATGAAGGCAGAATTAATGAGGGGATTTTTTTTCAATGCTGTCTGGCTGAAAAACACTGTATTTTCAAATCAGGATCATTTCTAACCAAAATAACATGTAAGGAGCAATTAGAGAGCGATTACAAGAGAAAGGACTAAAACTCTTATTACACTGAGTATTACTGCTAAGCTACTCTCAATGTCCATGAAAGAGACAGATTATATTACAAAGCAAAGAAATGTGGAGCTCTACTTTCACAGGAACCTTCAGTTAGCTTTTTTAAACAGTGATGTGTGTTCATGTGAAAGAATAAAGGTGACATCATACTGAGAAAAAATATCCAGCAGTTAGTGAATCTGTAGCCTCGTGCGAATTCACTAAGAACATCTAATTTACATCTTTTTTTTTTCCTTTCTTTCCCAGGCATCTTGTTTCATTTGACAGAAGGACAGTAAAACATATTCAACATCAGGCACAGTGAGAGCCCTTCAGCTCATCATACCTTCATGCAAGGTCTATTTATTGCAACAAAATGTCATTCTCTCCTTACTCTTCCTTCTTAACCTTAAGTGTCTTTCACTGCTGCCACAGCACATTTCTAAATATGTGTTAAATCCATTGGCTGTGCTTTGTGTAGCGGCAGACGCTCTCTTGTTTCACTGCATAGATCTCATTACTTAAAATCTTCAGCTCTGAAACAGAAGGTCAGGGATCAGCAAATCCTCACTTCTGGCCAGGCTTATGATTCCATTCTGATGCAATTTTCCCTCTCCAATTCCCTGATTATCACACTCCTGCCCGCCAATTTGATATCTCATCTGTCGAAGTTCAGACACATTCACTCTGCTTCAATTTTCACCAAGCTCTGGCACTGACAGAGCATTCCACGGGCTGCTTTTCCAAAACAATTTATAGCTTGCTTTTCTTTTTTTCTTTTCTCAGTTGGCATGCACTCGCTGTGACATGCTGTACAACAGAGAAACTGACCCATTAAGCATTTCATTTTTTGTTTCATGAGAAAAACTGTTACCACCAAAAATGTGGCCATAAATGTTTGGAAACCAAATGTCATCTCCAAAAGAAATGCATAAATTCTCTGTTTCTGACTTTATTATCTGCATAATTGCAGACTGTTTGAATCTTTATCAGACTTTAATGAAAAATACAGCATTCAATAAATGTAATAAACACATTAGCTTCAGGGTGTAATTTCATTTGATGTTTGTTAGTTTTTTTGTCAATAGTCATACAAAGATTTTCTTCGTTCAAGTGTAAAACCAATTCTTTCAAGTTTTGGGTTGAAAAAAAAAAAAAGTTTTGGGTTATTTGGAGGAAAGTGAAATGAAATATTGAAATGACAAAACTAGTTCAGATTATTGTTTATTGTGTGAATTCGAAATTGTGTTTGTACATTTCCAACAACATAAAAAAATTTGACTTACCAAACAGTAATGTAAAGTAAAAGTACACTTTCAGTATACATTTTTCTCGGTTAAAATTAAAACTTCTTTTAATCATTACATATGTCTTTTTATGGACAAAGACAATATTCAAAACCAAATAAATGCAATATTTCACCTAAGATAAATAACTAAAAGTTAAGTAATAAAAACACACAGTTACATTATATGCAGTGTCATATTTGTAGGAGTACATCAGACATGCTCACTTGCATTTTGGTGCAACAGAAGTTTTTTCAGCCTGACCTCAATCCCAGGGAGTCAAAATACACCATTTGGGCAGTGAGCCTGGCATCATTATAGTGGCATTGGGGGCGTCGCATAGTGTCTGTGGGTGACGCACAGGGCTTTCAACCAACTCCAATGTAAGCCCATCTATGTCATCAACAGACCCTCAGAGTAACGATGTAGTTTAAAGAGCGCAGGGTGGGAGGGAGGTGAGGTGGAGCATCATTTTAGTAATGCCCGGGCTTCTGCCCAAGTGGAAAAATATGTAAAGTAGGGATGAGATCATGTTTGTTTTTTGGGCGGCTTAATGGATTTATGTTTTCTACAAACCATAATGACTTGTAATCAAGCACAAGAAAACTCAGTGTTCACTGTATACTTTAATCTGGACGCAAGCTTTAGGTAAAAGCATCACCACTGCTCGTGGCCACAGCAAAGACTTAATTGCATTTATTGAAGCAACAGTGTTGCTTTGTGCTGTGACACGTTTTGATATTGTTCAAAGGTGGAAGTAGGTGGCACGCAATCAGTGTGTCATTTAACTTGTTTTCTGTGAACGCGCACAGAGTCTGAAGCAGAAAGCCTGAGTTCACAAAGAAAGTTGATAATCACCTTCATGGTAGCCTGTTAGCTCTGACCGTGGCTGCAGGGTTTGTCGAGCCAGCTCAGTCAAAGAGAGCCTGGCTCTGTTGAACTGGCTTTGTAGTACACCCCCACAGGTATAAATATTATATACCATATCTGTCAATATGGCTTTCTAAACTCTACACACTGGACCTTTAAATTGTGCTCTAACACAGAGAGAAGTTCTGCAAAGGGTTAAACGGTCCAGTAGGAATTTCCAGCTACATAAGCAATACAGCCGTTCAGTTTTAACACATGGGAAAACAACAAACAAGCACACATGGTATCACCACCGAAATCTCATGCAAATCCTGGAAGCCTTTCCAAACATTTCCATAATGTTATCAAAAGCAAAGCATCAGATTACTCGTAATTAGGCGTCTCTGTGGTGAGAAATGTCCCAGCAGCGAGACAAACAGGTGGCAAATCTGATTACGATGGTGTCAAGGTGGAGGGAATCTGTATCCGCTTTGAGCCATTCTTGGAGGCACTGCAGATATGATTTATAGAGGGCCAATTGGGGAGTGTTCGCATGATACAAATGAATCCGCTGATCCAACATCAATAACATGCTCTGCCATCTTGTAGGCAAGTGGACAGAATGTAATTTTGGAGGTAGCTTATAGCATCGGTAAATTAAGAGCTGTTCTAAAAATATATCTGGACACTTTTTGCCGATCCTGCTTCCACTCCCTCTGAGCCAGAGGGAAAGTCGGAGTAGCAGAGATTTGATACATAAAAACGCTGCACAAATAAGGTCAAGGGACACTTTGACACATACATTTAGGGGTTACATCTAAAGCATATACGAGTTTAAGCTGCTGTTTGTCATCAATGCACTCGAAGAATCGCAGCACGCATAAATGCAACTTTAAAAGGTGCCTATTATACCACAACCTGATTCCCTTTCGTGCAGCCTTTCTTAGAGACCTTTAAAGAGAGCTGCTTAGTGAGAGCCATAAAGATTCAAGGGTGAATAATGTCCCGACTTTCCTTATCAGGGTCTGACACGCTTGCTGAAGTATTACCATAACAAGCCGCAGTGCATTTTCGTGACTTAGCAGAATTGGTGGTGTCAGCAAAACAAAATATGGCTACAACAACATGCACACCCCTGATCTTAAGACATTAAAGGAGGGAAAAGAAAAGAGAGGCGCACGATACAAGAGCAGCCGCCTTTGAAATTACATTCATTATGTATTTGATGCTAATGTGTATCGCTAACTCCTCAACAATAAGGCCACGGGAAACATGTTCCAGGAGCCAAATTAAGAAACAAAAACACAGCTCTAACCATGTTGGGTGTTTCCATTACAGTATCAGGCAAAAAAGATTGTTTGCCTGATACTGATGCCTAATAGCCTTCATGAGCCAGCGTTTGGGGAAAATGTAGAGCATTAATAGATGCACCTCCCCAACCCTTTCAGGGGCGTCCAAAAATGAAAAAGGAAGCCTTTTCCCCTGTGTGCGCGGGAGAGACATGACTAGGAGTTGTGCCAGGCACTTGCAAATGCGGTCTGAGCCCCTCAATAGTGATCCTTTAAGCTGCTATCAGCACAAATAGAACAGAAAGCCACTGCTTTACATTTTCATTGATTGAGGAATAACTTTTCTTGTGATTAAAAAACAAAAAAACAACCCTCTTTCAAAGAGGGATGCCTCGGTGTGGCCATTAGGCAGTATCTTGCCTTTTGCCCCTCCCCACCCTCACCAACACCACCCGCAGCCCCCATTACTGTCAGCAAATCACTGATATCCATAAGCAATGCTTCACAGCAGGGCTCTGCTTCCACCGACAGTCCCGGGTGGACAGATGCTGCCAACACAGGAGCTGATGCTTCCAATCCTTTAAAGCAGTGATACCGAACATACAGCTTGTGGGCCAAATCTGGCCAATCTGGCCCCCCAATCATTTTTAAATTCATTAAACATTAAAAATTAAGCAATTCACACTGGGAGTTGTTTTTACACTTGAAGTATACATTAGGTGCCAGAGAGCATAAAACAGCATCAAAATGGAGCTGGTCTATCAAAAAAGTGCCAGTGGAGGATCCCGTACACCCCCTGACAGAGGTACTGGCTAAGACCTTACCAATCCTTGAAACTTTCTATAATTCTAGAAATGTCCTAAAATCCTAAAATCAACCTAAAGTCCAAGAAATGTCCTTAAATCTAAGAAATGTCCTAAAATCCTCTTAAAACCTCAGAAATACTGTAAAATCCTAGAATCATCCTAAAATCCTAGAATCATCTCAAAATTCTAGAAACATTTTGAAATCCTAGAAAGATCCTAAAATCCTAGAAAGATCCCAAAATCTGAGACATTTTTTAAAATCCTAAAACATCCTAAAATCCTAAAAACTTTCTAATATCCTTTAAATGTCCAAAAGTCCTAAAAACATGCTAAACTCTTAAAAAAAACATCCTAAAATCGTAGAACCATATAAGGCTACTGCGACTGGCCCCTGTCCTCCTGCCATTTTTTCAAAAGCGTCCCCAAAGCAAAGCAAGTTGAGTATCCCAGCTTTAAGGGATACTGTCTTGTGCTTTAAAGGCTGTTGCACATTTGCAGTCTAAACCTATTTAAATTCGGAGATCATCCGTATAATCATTTCTGTGAACATGTAAAACAAACTGTATGCTGTTCTTTACAATTAGCATGAGTTGGCTTTGTTCATTATTTCCCTAAGTGCACAAACAGCTCTCACAAGGCAGCCGTGTGTTTGCTCTTTATATGCAGAACACTTGGGACTCCAGAGAGAGGATATAGATAGATAGATAGATAGATAGATAGATAGAGATATACATACATATGTGTGTGATATATGCAACTCATGTTATTGTAATCTGGGAATGTTAGTTGAAAGCCTGGACTAGAAGTTGCTAGTGCAAGCAGAACATGCACAAAATGAACACGGCCAAGCTGGTTTTTAGCTCTGTGCTTAGGGCTAAAAACCAAGACCATCCTGCATTTTTAATAAGTAAAGAAAAGGGCAAATATATGTTAAGAGAATGGACATTTTGCAACAGATAATTTAAAAATTAACTATATATAAGACCCTTTTTATCATGTTTTCATAATTTCATCAGCAGTAAATTATGTGTAAGTGTGTAAGATTTAAGGAGATTTAGTGGAATCTAGCGGTGTGGATTGCAGCTAAAGGTAGCAGCCGATGTACAGTTTGGGCCATTTGTCACTGAAGAAATGCTACAACTCCTCAAAACTCAAGCCAAGCTATCGTGTTTTGCTTGTCACCTGCCTATTAAGGTGAAGGATGCTAGCCCCAAAGTCTGCACGCCAAGTTTGCCTCACCTTGAAAACCAACCAGGCTCCCTTAAGGTGGACCAGTTATATTGACTGCAGTGATAATATCAGCCACTAAAAATGTATTTTGTTGTTTTCAGTTCTGTTCCTGTTATTTAGTGTTAAATTGTTGGGTTAGGTTTTAGTGGATTACTTAATATTTATATGGTTACTTTAAACTGGTAAGAGGAAGTATATTTAATTGCTCAGGTTCAAATCTGCCTCTGCAATGTAAATGTAATGTAATGTAATTTACTATTGTTGTGTGCTTTATTCTTTTTCTTTTTCTTAAGTGTTGCTTACACCTGATGATTTCAACCAGTAAAAACACTGAATAACACAGATTCATGTTAAAAAAAAAATATGTTTTTTCCCACGCTCTCGTCACAGAGGGTCTACAAACTATGATGGACGACTGAAAACTATGTGATCAAATCTAGAGTCAATGTTTGGTTTGTTTAATCTGGGATACAGTAGAATCATAATGGTACAATAAGGCGATCTCCTTCGGAAGACAATATATCGCCCTACATATAACATGCTGAACCTGTAATAAGACTAGTCCTACAACAAGGAAATTTGAATTAACAGAGCCAAGCTATCACTGGATGTTAATGTGATGTCAGAAAGACGTTGGACTCTTATGTTGGACAGATGTTCATTTAAAAGGAAAAAAAATAATAATCAAAATATTTTAAATGCCTAGTGACATTAAAATTTGGACACTACCATTATGACGTTTTATAGACAATGTATTTTATTTTCCATACCTTACAACGACGTGTCATTATTCTACGTCAAGATAACATTGCCATGAGATGTTTTCCTGCCATTGAAATTTGGTCACCTGCCATCATAGCCAAAAAATAAATGAATTTCTAACCAATATTGAAATCATCGCTGGTGGCCAGCTAAGCGGTCACACAGTTCTTTTTTTCTGTGAAATATTAAAATAATCATCCAGCACACAATTTCAGAAACAAGTAAAATAATTTAAAAGTCAGACAGCATTATTTTTGCAGAAGTTTTGGGCATTTTCACTTCCATTCAGATGTATTACCTACATATTATTGCTCATGAATAAAACATTGCAGTGCATTTGGAGGCAATTTTATCAATTTAGGGATTATGGCTTAGTTAAAATCCTCTAACTGATCCCATAAAACAGCCACTTTGCATGCATTGTGTGGGCAAAGGAGATACTACCTCTCTGTCACTTTGCAATTTCCAGGTAAATGTATAATAAAGATTAATGGCTTGCATAAAAGAAAACCATGGGAGCTAAAGTACAGTTTTACAATAGCAGCATATTATAATGGCACAAGTGTTTCAACAGTCTACAGTGAATCGCCGCATAGACCTGAGACTGCACTGCAGCACTGCTGAGTGTCATCGCCAACAATCAAAAACAAGAATCAAAGAGGTGATTATTGAGGAATAAGTTCACTTGTTCTCTGTGTAATCCTTCCAAAGGGATCAGAAATAACAAGTCCCATATCCTCTTTAAATGCTGGAATTACAGCAATTACCAAAGAGTGAGGGACTCATGGTGGAATAGTAAATAGTTAACCTAAAAGCAGAAGTACTCAGCGTTATACAGCCTGACATAATCCCTCCCCTATGTAATCAATTTAAGGAGAAACATCTCATTAGGGGCCAGCAGCGCAGCCACTGATCTCCATACAACAGCTGGCAAGGGCGCTATAAAGGGGCCACCATGGCCGATGCTCCACACATTAACTTTCAACTTATGGATGGTGTGGCTCTTCTCCAGCGATATCTTCAGCCCCACCATTATGACTGCCAAGGTCATGTCTGATGAAAACATGATGAAGCAGCAGTTTATCTTTTCTCGTTTTTTTCTCTCTCTCTCACTTTCCTTCCCCCTCTCTCTATCTACTTCTCTCTCAATCTCCCTCCCTGCCTTTCTCTCGCGTGTGCGCTCTCTCTCCTGGCACAGAGTTATTGAACAGTGGGGGACCGCTGAGTTTTAATTACAAGAAGATCCGTGGAGTTAATTGAACATAGCGCAGGCCCTAATTTCACTTTACAGCAAATCAAGATGTTAGTTATGTAAATTCTGTCCTGTCCCACTGGGAGACCGGGGACTTCTGCCAGACACCAAAGTCATTCTCTCCTCACTGGCACCAAGCTGCTGTCTCTGCAACTTACCTGAAGGACTTTTTATTAGAATATTCTCTCAAAGATACTTCATATAGCCCATTTTTTTCTCCACCAGGGCAGCACTAAATGGCCACATCTCTCTCTCTCTCTCTCTCTCTCGCTGACTTCGGGTCCCTTAGCTGCCTCAGCAACTTACCTGAAGGACTTTGTATTAGAATATTCTCTCAAAGATACTTCATAAAGCCCATTTTTTTCTCCACCAGGGCAGCACTAAACCAGCATTCTGGATGTGTTATTCTAATAATGGAAAATGTTTAAATGGTTTAAAAGGTTTACTCCGCATCCACATTTGGATCTGGATCAAAATACAGCAACAGAAAATCACACTGACTGGCTGCTCTAAAGACAAATCTTCTCCTGCCATCTATGGGCAAAAGGGTAATTGATATGCGCCTCTGCTCATATAAAGTTGGTCACAATTACACAATGTATTTAGGAGCAATGGCAATATGCATTCAAACCTCTCAAACTGAGACTGACACGAATATTTGCATTCAGTGTATTCCAGAAAAAAACAAATGTTTGCACCATTATATAATGCTAATCATTATTCATTGTGGTTTTTCACTAAAATAAACCTAAACTCAACTCAACACACCGGAGACAGGCTTGTTATTCCAAAAGTCATTATTTTATTGGTTGCCTTTTTTTGATTAGCATCTAAATTTGCAGTAATTTAAACAACTGCATTAAAAACCCCTCATCATTTAATGAGGTTAGGGTGATAGAGATAAATAGGCTCCAATTTTTAAATAACATCCAATTTATTTGCAGAATTTTTTTGTCATAGGTATGATGAGACTTTAAATTACTATTTTTAGAGCATTTAAAGGTATCCTGTGGGATTTTTATTTTACCACTTGGACCGCAACGGAGGACTGTTTTTAATATTGGTAAAGTATTTTTATGACATGTTTAAATATGTATTCATAAATGCTCAGTTTTTTAAAAACAGAAACATGAAAATACATAAGTCAAATCAACTTTGTGGTGAATTGCAAGCCACTAAAAAAAGAAGTGGAACAGGCCGTCATTTAGCAGCGAAAATTTTTGTCGCCACTCACAAGACACAACTCATTGTCATTAACGTGTATTTATGTTGATGCTGTCAGACGACGTCACGACCATGAAATGATGATGAAATGATTTGATCAGCTGGGCTATCTCCCCCACTCATTAGCAAATGTTGGCTGTATTGCGGTTTTGTTGTTTGCCAACTAAAAAGAGGTTGAAGAAGTAAATTTACTGTTTTTGTGTTGTTCAAGTGTTTTAATGTTATCATAAATCTCCACATAAGCTGGAAAACTGTCCACTTGTTTAGTGGCTCATGTCCTTTGGCGCAGGACCAAAAATATATACAGTCTACCCCCCTGTACACCACCTCATTCTATTGCACTGAGATTTACCCCTTCACCCAAAATCTGCCGTACACATGCAGTGGATACATTTTAAAGAATGGCACTTTAAGCACGACTGCATGCTATGGAGCATTTTAATGTGATCAAATAGATTAGAAGGAATCCTTTACTGCTGACAAGGTGTTAACTGTAGCCTTCGTCTTAAGGCCTCTTTCCAATATGCCAAGGACTTATGGGAACACAGCGATAGACTGAATTCTCTGATCCAATTTGGAAACAATGTTGCGCAATTAAATTCATCAGTACACTAACCTGAACATATCTAGGGATTATGTTAGTTGAGATGATTTGATTTTTCAGCGACGACGAGGTCTAAAGGGGAAATGCGCACAAATGGAAACCTTACATTCTGAATGCAACACTACTGAGCTGTGAACGGGAAGGAGGCTCTGCATGTATTGATTGAATTAAGCTCCCTGAGGGGCCGATTGTCTAGCAACGTCCAGATACATTTTTGTTTAAAGTCCCATGATACGAAGCGTAGCCGCCCTGCTGGTTTGCAGGAGGTTCGCTCACCCGGTTCCCCAAAAGGTCTGTTTGCACTCCGAGCCTCATGGGAAATCCTATACAGCCTCGGGCATGGTTGATAACAAAAGAAAATGTTCTGTCGGTCTCTCTTCCTTTCTCTCTCTCTCTCTCTCTCTCTCTCTCTCTCTCTCTCTCTGTCCGTCTCCACGCGGGCCTTATCTTAAATACCTTGAAGTGGATGGAGGCACTGGTTTGTTGGAAGCTGTCAGTAGCGCTCCAATGAGAGGGGGCCTCTCTGGGGTTGAAAGGACCGTGGTTAGCTTCATCCTCAACACAACATGAGGCAGTATCACACAGTTGGCCTGTACATTTTTCATATGCTGCGGCGAAACTGCCTCAAAACGGAGAAGCGCTAAAATTCTATAAATATGAAAAGATGCCTCAAGAAATGATGCGGGGGCTGAAAAAGTATTCGTTTCGGATCGCTCCTTTATTATAAAAACATCTTGAAAGAGCTAAAATGAAACAAAAAGTTAACAAGCATCTCATTGGAGGTGGAAGAATACATTTCAGCCATTTCCTCCAATTTCGTTCAATCCTCTGTGACCTTACCACAAGCTGGAGATGGCTTTCAGCTCAGCTGGATAGCCTCTAAAAGCCCTGAGAACTCAATAGGACAGCATGAGGCCTTGTGATTTGCCAGGAGAAGCGCCTTTACAAATACTTGGAACAGACATGACTGCCTCTTTTCCACACTGGGCCCGGCTGCAGGCTATTTTCCCACTATGGTGACTTCGCATAAGTGAATGATACATAGTATTCCTCGGCGGGATCCACTGTCAAAGCCCTCGTGGTGAGGACAGCTCACATCCGTTTCCAGGACAAGACAGTTGAGTGAAAGACTTTGGGAGTAGAGTCAAAGGCGAAGCCATGGTACTTACTTAAATGTCATACTGTCTATTTAATTTGCATGTGGGAAGCGTCAGGACTGGTGACACTGCCAAGTCGCAGACAGAGAGGAGAATGCGGATCTCAAAAGAGACAGCAAGTTAGATGAGCTATTGAAAGTAAACATTTGGGTTGTCGCAGTAAAGGATTTCCCCTGTGATGATTAAGGGTGGCTCAACAGCATGATATTTGGTATGACTGTCGTTTTTTGCAAATTACCTAGTTTATCCTGATTATAGGACTATATAAATAAGCTTTGTAGTTAAGCTATTATTGGATATATTGTTGCTTTTCAAATGACAAAGACAACACAGTTTAAAAACAAATTAAACATTTGTTCATTGGGTAAATTCAGAACACAGAAGGGCAATGAGGTCCAATAAGGGGCGCAATGTTTTTTCAGTTGTGACCCTTTGGTTGCTGTGATATAGAATATCCGTGGAAGTGAAAATGTCGGCACTAGGTAGGATACTTTCAGTATTAATTTCTCCATCAGTGTAGTTGTTCAGAAATATGAAGGCTTTGCAGTATCTGTCCCACACCTTCTCCACTGTGATTGGACCGCCGGGTAAAAAGTTAGAGTGACGAGCAGCTGTAGCGTTTTTAACTCTTGGCGGCTAGAAAAATGGCAAACCCATAAAAAGAAGAAACTCAAATTGGTTGTATGCAGTGCTGCACTAGTCACATTGCACCTTGACCTCTGACCACTAAATTCTGATCAGTTAATCACTGTGCAAGTGGATGTTTGTACCAAATTTGAAGAAATTCCCTCAAGGTGTTCTCGAGATATTACGTTCACAAGACAGAGACATCAGAGGTCACAGTAACCTTTACCTTTAACTTATGATAGCTACATTTTTATCAGTTCCTCTTCACTCAAAGTAGTTGTCTGTGCCAAAATTTAGAGAAATTCCCTCAAGTTATTCTTGAGATATCACATTTACAAGACTGAAATGGATGCAAGGTCAAAGTGACCTTGACCTTGAAAAACCAAAATTTAATCAGTTCATCTTCAAGTCAAAGTGAACACTTATGCCAAATTTGGAAAAAAAAAAAAATCCCTCAAGGTGTTCTTGAAACATCACGTTCAGAAGACTGAGATGGATGATGTCCCAGTGACTGTGAACTTTGACCTATGACCACAAAAATCTTATCTGTTCACTGTTGAGTTTAAGTTGACGTTTGTGCAAAATTTGTAAAAAAAATTCCCTTGAGGGGTGAAATCTCATTTGCATGAAGACGAATGGACAACCTGAAAATATAATGCCTCCGGTCATGGCTATCGCTGGCCTGTAGGCATAAAAACATGAACACAGCAGCTGTGGCAGTTACTTGCCATCCCCTGCTGCTGGCTTGTCAATACAGCTGTATAACAAGATTGCAGTTATTGTGGCAATCCTAGTAAACATAACCATACTTCAAAAAGTCTTTGATGCTGCAGATTATCATTAAAAACGTGTTTTATAGTCCTGGGATCCTGTTCACAGCAAAGCGACAGGGTGACTTCTTTAAAGGTGTTTCATGCAGCTGCAGATCTTTCCTCTTCTTTCCCCAAGTCTTAAATTTTGACAACAGTCAGTCAGAAAGTAGTACATCGTCTCAGAGAATATTACATATACAGTATTTAAAATCAAGCGGGTCTTCCATCTGCCATTCATGTTTCAGTCAAAACACTTGGCCTAGAAAAGATCTTAGAGGAGGGAGAGTAAATCTCAGTTTCCCTTGTGCCCTCAAAACTGTGGTTGTTATAATAATTACAACCGCGGAAATCTGAGCAAACTGATCCAAATATCACAGGTAGGAAAAACAAAATGACGTCTGTGTTCCCTGAGAATGAAAAAAAAAAGAATAAAACTTGGCAAAGAACGAGCCTGATGACAAAAAAAGCTGCCATGCTCTTCGTTCCCATCCTATTCTTGGTTTACATTTCTTTTTTTTTTTCCCTCATCCCTACAGAGACTAATTATTTTCTAAAGTTTTGCCCGTTCCCAGCCCTCTATATTTATCAGAAGAGAATGACAAAAATGGACTAGCGGTGAAAGACAGGGACGCTGTGTTTTTTTTCTCACTTTTTTGTTTTGTTTTTGTAATGTTACGCTGTTATGTTATGTCTGCTGTCATCTAATCAAGGGGGCAGAAGGCGAGTTTGAATACATGAACTATTACATAAGTAGAAACATGACAAAAGGAGTCATAGGATGATGTCACTTATTTGTTGGTCCTTTTTAACATATATAAAAGCAAAAGTTTCACCTCTTGACAGTAAAATCATTGTGAAAATTACAGTAAATGATGACAAACTGTACTCCGAGGGGGAAAAAAATGTTTGTCTTTTTTTTCAATCACATTGTCAGCACCTCTCACCAAAACGTGATAAGCACTGAGCCTCAAGCACACTAACATGTTTTATATGGCCTATTCAAATTTCCAGACTTGCAGATGACAAGACATATGTGTTTTCGTTTTTATGAGAAGCACATCTCTGGCTAAAATGGGAGACTAATTTGCACACAGGCTCACACACAGATTCATGCTAATGATTGATAATGTTTCATTAATGCAAAATATTCTCTGCCAAGGATCTAAACAAATTGTGGCAATTTAGTTTTTCCAACGTGCGGTATCAATCATTTCCACCAAGGAACGATCATGCATCAATGCCATTTTCCTTTTTAAAAAGGTTCATAGGTCTGCAGGCAGCAGCTGCACAGTTTTGGCAAAAGAAAATCAAAAGTTGTTTTTGCCTTTAAAGTCTGTAAACACTTCCTGAATAGTTTATGTGCTAAATGATTTACCTGAAGAGTAAGGCTTTGATTTTAATACCTGTGTGTGCCATAAACAATTTATGATCGCACAGCATAAACCAAGTGTTGCCTTATAGGTCTTTTTTACATACCTGCCAAAGAAACAAAAGCCCCATATTGTCTTTTTTGTCTTATGTGTTTTGACATGAATGCCTTTAAATGAGGAAGTCAATTACTGAATGATGTGGACCTTTTGTTCTCTTCTGCTTTGCTCACAGTGTAGAAAAATAAAGATAAAAGCCACTACAACAACTACCGTGATGTTTTCATTTGCAGGATGCATTCTGTGTATAAATAGTTCATAATCAGTTCATGTAATTCTACGAGTCAACACCACAGGCCTTTGTAAAGACTCAACAGAAAACCATTTACACATCATGCAGACAAATTCAATAAGTGTTACCAACCCATTCACAAGAACAAATATTAGCATTGTACATTTCTGCAAACCAGTGATACATTCCATTTGTACAACATCATAGTGGATATGATGAAACTCTGTGTTTCAATAACAATGTGGTTTATGTGTAGTTAAGTTTAGGCACAAAATCATTTGGATAAAGGAAGATCAGGTTTTGGCTTAAAATATTAGGCTGTGGGAGCACAATCCCTGCTGGAAAAACAGAAAAAAAACAAAACACCCATGTTTGGTGCCTAACAATACTCTAGAAAAACAGCAATGACTCACTCAAACACTGTGTGTGCTGGTTTTGAACAGAGGGCTGCAGCCTGGCAGGGATCTTTTCTAGGTGACATGCCATCCACCATGCCCATGTCTCTTTAGACACCTTGATATGATATGTATGAAACATGCAAATGTAACATCTTGGCTTGCAGAAATGCACAATACCAACATTTTCTTCTGGAGTTTTGGCTGGTGTTATTCGTAGCTTTTTTTTCTCTTCTTAAGGCTCAGACGTACAACAAAATATGTGGCTCTAGAAGCTTGGTGATGTAAGGACTACAAATTGGCAAACATCTCGTAGAATGGGAAGCCTACTGGGGACTGGGAGTTAGGAATATGCTGGTGCAAGTAAGTCAAAAAAGCTCCATGAGCTTCTTTTTCATTGTTTCTGTACTGTTTTGTTTTCACCCCCTGGCAATCTGTAATCAGGGTTGTGTCGTGCATCATAGAGATCTTGTTTAGCAGAAAGCTGATTTAAGTTAGCAGGCTCACTAGCTCAGTTGCTAATGGGTCAATGAGTTCACACAGTTTATTCAAAAGACTGTTAGCACCAACTCCAGTCTCTACCTTTCTCAAAAGCGTTCTTCTTTTGTGGAGCAGTGAAGTGAAATAAAATTGAATGCTGCAACACATCTTACAAGCTTCGATAGCTTCCTCTATTTTGGACTCACCAGCTTTGTTCCTTCAATAGTCAGCATTTTCAAAATGGCTTACTAATGGTGCTACTAGTCATGTTGATTTACATCTCAAACTATGAGTGAATTCACTGAGCTCAGCAATTCTAGGGAAATTAATTTCACATTTTAAATGCTGGCATGACCGGACCTTAACACCAACTCCCCGATACACCAAACGAAAGAGGCAGCATGACTCAGGGATGAGGTAATATTATTTTGAGATAGTCCAAAGCTACGGATTCTGAATATGTACTTTCTCTATGTCAATAAAAGGTAAAAACGTTACTGATGTGTGTGTATAGCACTCCTGGCAGTCACTTGTGAATGATGCCTGCCAGCCTGACCTTCACAAGTCTTCCTGCACATTCAGCTAGAGGAGGAAGAAATGGAAATATGTCATCCAGCTGCCAGTTCAGGGAGATCAATCACTTTGGACAGGTCATTGTTCTTCTCAGTGGTTAAAAGGACAGAGGTCTTTCCCTGAAGTAAGGAAGGTGCTTCAGGCAGGAACCTTGGCTGCTGGCCGGAGCTCCAGCGCCACTGGATTAATCATAAGGGTGAGCGGCAGGGATGAGACTGGGGGACACAAGCTTGGACTTTTAGTCTAGCTCTTTACCCTTTCAGGGCTGCTGGAGGGGTTGTTGGAATTTGCTCATTTGATCTACATGAAGGTGCAAATATCTCAAGCAGAATTAATCTTTTAATGCCCAAACTCCCCTCACTCAACAACCAAAATGAGATTGAAAAACATGCTGCTGAATGAACATTTCTGCACTCCTACTGGAAAAAAAAACATCCTGTATAATATTCAATATAATGAGCATAATGCAAAAAACTGCATATCCTGGTGAAATTTTAGATATGAAGTCATGAAAAAATAGATATTGCAAAAGCCTAGTAGCAACTTATGCACTGATACAAAACAAAAGCAAGCAAAAAATATCACACGATACCAAGTGGCAAACTTAACAAGCCAGCATAGACCGTCAGTGTGTGAGGGAACCTGTTTTAGACTACACTGCATGGGTTGAAGTAATGGAGTGTCAAAATATAGAGCAGCAGTTCAGTTGCTATCATGGTGGAACACTTAAAGTGGAGTCAGATGAAAAGATTGAGTGTTTAATATTTTTGACAGTATACATATAATTATCTTACACATATATTAGCATGGGTTCAGTTAAGGGGCTCAAGTTTATATTGTTGTTTACCCTTCTATCACTGGATGTGAAGGAGGCATGCAGCGCTGCTTGCAGTCGTACACATAATTGACTACGTTGCCCGACAGGCAAGGAAGTGAAGAGATAGGGCTGAATGTAAATAGCATTAAAAAATACCAAAGTTGTGTCTATATTTATGACAGGCAGAAGATGCGACAAGTGAACAGGGAGAAGAGGAAAAGAGAAACTTTCGTCTGTGATGATAAAGGGAAAGATGGAGAAAGTTACAGCAGTTGTAATGCTGTCTGAAACTGGGAGAAACTGTGAATCTTGACTGTTTTTGTCATTGATCTATTCTGGCTTGTCATAGGTGCTACAGAAAAAGTTTTGTCTGGCACACGGGCTCACACTGGAGTCGTCAGTTACTGGATTCTTATACCACCGCTGGTGTCAAAAATAAGTGACTGGACATCACCCATCTAGTGAACGGATGTCTGAATGACAGGAAATCACAGAGTGACAAGATTGAATGCTACTTGAGCAAACTACTGACTGATAGATCCACAAAGAAGGGAGCAAGAAAAGAGGTAAGAGACGTGCAGACGAGGGAAACTCATCACTCAACGTACATAAGCCGGAGATAAGAGCTAAATATTCTGTCACGAGTTTAACTAACATCCTTTTAACCTAGAGACAAGAGAAGCTGTGCATCAATATCCACCCTGCAGTAATTGCAGCAGTGACACAATTAATGACTGCATGCTGAGAAATATCAAACACTATTGATCACTAATGGTTAGAGTAGGGTGTAGAAAGTCCAACATTTCAAAAATAATCAGAACGTAAGCATTTTACAGTCAGGAGGAAGTTTTCAAAAATATGGTATTTGGCCAGTTCGCCAAGCGGCCATGTGAGATCAATATGACCTGAATTAATGGGCAACTTAACAAGGCACTTAAAACCCTCTTAACAGGACAGATAAAAACCCAGTGAACTTTGAAAGGTAATGAACATTTTTTATGCCTTACGAAGCTGCTGGCTTTATTAGCTGAAACAAATGGAGCAGGCACTTAAATCAGACACTAAAATTGACTTCTAAATAAATTAGGCTGGCTGAAAATACAACAGAGATCTTTTTAGGCAGCTTTGCAGCAAATCCAGAATTGCAGGGAAACAATGAAGCTGGGATATTTGTGTTCTTCAACTTTTTCCCTTAGCACAAAGATTCCTCCAAGACAGAGGTGATCTAAGACCGTCTGCAGCTTCAGACTGCAGCGTGACATTTGAAGAATAGAGACTTATTCATCATTAATCTCTTGGCTTGTGACGATAGCAGTCAGCTGGATTGCTGTCCATCCGATTGTTTTCAATGGGGGCAATCCCAAAACCAGATCAAAATTCAAGCATTGTATTTATTTGCACCAATATAAATTAGTCAGACTTGAGGGATCAGGGGTTTATTTTGCTAATTTGCTAGCTTTTTATGTGGGATGAATTGATTGTTTCCTCTGAAATTTTTGAATTATTCTGTTATTTTTAAAATTCATTTTTGTGAATTGTAAGATTGTTTTTCTGTCTCCCACCTAAATCCTTAGACCCTTATGACTAATCTGAAACAGGTTGTCAATGCCTTCCAACATAAGCCCCTTCCCTGAATTCTGTCGCTTTTGCGGGTCCATGAACACAGCAAAGGCGTAACACTCAAGCTTTTTTCTCCTTCTAAGCAGCAGTTTGTTGAGTTGGTCTGTGTTAATCCAAATAATTTGACGGATTAAAGGAGCACCTTCTGCAGAGGTGAGTGAAAGCAAATTTTCTGTTGCTGCCATTACACTAATTAGGCCCAGCACTGGTCCACAGGATGTGTGGTTTCCATGGGAACGAAGCCAGTTTCAACTAAAGTAGGTTGGAAAAATGATTGACAACACCATGAACACCATCAATTAACTGTTTTTTTTTGTTGTTTTTTTAAGTAAATACATCTACCAGCACATACGTATATGATTTACAAAAGGTATAGTACTGTTTTAATTTATCTGATGTAATATGTACCAGTTAATCATCTTTTTTGGTGTAGTTGTTCTTTAAAATTATGTTTTGTTGTTTTTTTGATTTTGTCTTATTATTTATCATTTATTTTTATATATTTATATCAACCTTTGTCATGTTTAAAATGACTATATCAAGCTTATAAACAACCTTCACTGTAGAAAAAAAGATGTGTCATGTTATGACGTATTACAGCAAACTGAACATGAATCCGTCATCACTGTTGCAGTCACATTTTTAATACAATCTCTTGAGACAGCCACGGTCTTCTATCATCTGAATATAATTTAATTTCCCAGCTTTGGTATAGTTTGTGTGTGAAAATGTTACATGTAGTATAGTTATGTTCAAGCCTAGTTTTATTTAAGGTCCAAAAGGCTAAACTTGTAACTTGTTGGCTTAAATGCCAGGATGGTATTTTCTCTGGCTTGTATTAACAACAACAGCCTGATGTTTGAGCTCAGTGCATTTAACTTATTGAACCCATGTAGGTTCTGTGAAATGTGGCACAGCCTTTTGCAAACATTCATGTACATGACAAACTTGGTTCTTGGTGCTTTCTGAAATGTTTTAAGGCTATTTGGTTTTCAGCGACATCGTGCATAGCATGAAGCCATTCTGCCTTTGCCTTTGTGGAACAACGGTTATGATTTTGTGAAAAATGCTTTTCAGGAAAATGTAAACAAGTTGTCTTAAGCATTTAAATGAAGGGTCAATGCTGTCCTTTCTTTGACGAGGAGGCTAAAAGGTAGGTGAGTATTTGCCTACTATAGTAGTCTAGTACAAAAAATAATAATATGTATTCATTACTATGTCATCTCTTAAAATACCAGTCCTACCTGCTAACAGGGCTAAACAGAAATATGCTAATGTAGACCAGAGGAGGGACTTCCAGGGAAGCCCCACAATATTGTTCTTTAATGAGAAACAAGTCAATCTCATTTCTCACTAAGCCAATCCAATTCTGATGAACAGATTAATAGCTGCCTGCATTAATGGAATGACACGGAGAGCACCAAGGAGAACCCCATGAAAACATAATCTACATAATATTCATACACCTAGGACACACCAACATCTCTGAGTTTACTAAACGACACAAACCTCCGCCCTACCCCTCCAGATAGCAGATTTTTGACAGGAGCGACAAACTTTGTTTGGTAAATTATACAGAACTGTGATGGGAGCCCCGCTCCCCAAGCAGATGGCTCCTTTTGCTATAATCAGTGTGCTAAACACTGGATAATACAAACTTTAATGAGTTCAATGCAAACTTTCTCTCACTCACTCACAGCTGCTTTGAGAGCCGCAAATCAATCCATTATTACAGGTAAAACAACAGCAGAGCGAGAGGGAGGGAACTGTGGTCATTAGTGCTGACAAATGAAAGGCCTGGGGATCTGGGGTAATTCATCTGGAGCGGAATATTCTCCTTCCAAAGCCAATAAGGAAGCAGGTTTGGACCAATGTTGCAGACCACACATCCCATTAAAATTCATCCATACATCCATTTATAATGTAATTAGTCCAAACAGCAAAGACTGTATATATTATGTAACATTTTAAACAAACTATAGCTTAATCTTTTTAAAAGATATGTTAGTTTTATGATTGTCAGTGGCTAATAGCAAACTAATGACCCAGTTTTAAAGTAAAATTCCGCATTATCTCAACTTGGGTCTTTTTGTTGTCCCACGTCTATTCTTATTTATAACCTTGAACTCCCTAAGAGTACGTGCTGAGAATTGGGAACATGGTGAAATCAATAGAAGGTCTGTCAAGTTTGATGGGTCAGATGTTGGGACAGTTTAACAGTTTAAGTTATCTAAACTTCTTTTGGAGGTAAAACAAAAATGGAGTACACCTGAAATGTTAACTAAAACTCTGTAAACTGAGTCTAACTTAACATGATCTTAATGCAAAACTAATACTTTACACATCTGCCAAAATTTGGTAACAATTTTAGAGTTCACCTTTGTTTTCTTATACAAATAAATAACCTGTATGAGTGACTGACTGCGCCAGTTCTTTCCCCACTGGACATTTTAGTAACGTCACCTTTCACCACCACCCTCCAAATTCTCAGGAATTACTTTTGTGTTGTCATTACTGATGGGAAGAGAATAAAAAAATAAGGTAAGGCTGTAGAGCTGCTCATCTTTCTATTTAATCTCTTTATGACTTCAAGCGATAATAAACTATAAGTAATTAACTGTTATTGATATAATTTGTTTATATACTGCACATGGGGCTACTCACTTCGCAAAGGGGTTTACAGTTACATTTATGGTCACATGAACATACAGTTGTCTGCCAAAGTTGGAACTGTAGTAAGTAATTTCACCAAAAAAATCTGTATTTGTATTTTTGTCCATGCTTTTCTTTCTTTGGTTTAAAAAAGGGCCAAACCCATTGTCGTCTTATATTCTTGTGGGCACTAATAAGAGTTAAGCAACATTTGAATGAAGATGTTATAAATTGGGGTTGTCGTTATAATTTTGTTTTTTGTTTTGTCAACATCCACTTACTTGATTGCTAAAGAGCTTTTGACCATCTCACTCTTCAGTAAAATGAAGTTTGCTCCGTTGACATGGAACTGTGGATGCTCCAGTTTTCCATTAATCTGTGCATCTTAAGGACTTCTACTGATTGATGAAATAATAATAACCACCAAACACCAAAGTTCTTGTCCTTTCCTGCCGCCGAGCTTAAGAGGAGTTTTAAGTTTTCTTCAGGTCTTGCTCACGAGTGAAGGTAAAATGGCATGTGACATGAATGGGTGGATTGGTGCAAACTAAGCAGTGACTGTTGTGGTGAACAAACATATGAACCAGACGGCCAAGCTCTCAATGTACCAGTCTATCTACATAAACATCCTCACCTATGATCAGAAGCTTTGGCAGAAAACAATTAGATTCCTGATAAAAGCAGCCAAAATGAGTTTCCTCTACAAGATAGCTGGGCTCAGCCTTTGAGATAGGGTGAGGAGCTCAAACATCCAGAGGGACTTCAGAGTAAAGCCACTGCTCTTTTGTGTCTAAAGGAGCCAGCTGAGCTAGTTCAAGCAACTGATCAAGATGCCCCCTGGGTGACTCCTGTTAGAGGTTTTCCAGGCACGTCCAACTAGGAGGCCCTGGGGTACACACAGAACACGCTGGAGGGATTATATATATCATTTGAAGCTGGGAATGCCTTGGGGTCTCCCAGGAGGTGCTGGAAAATGTTTTTGGGGAGAGGGATGTCTGGAATGACTTGCTCAGCCATACAAATGGTTTGAACATGTAAGGATGGATAATAATAACAACAATATTAATGCAGGATTCCTATAGCTAAAAGCAGATAAAATTTAAGACCTTTTTACATCACCTCTGGCCTGTCTTTTCTATTTTCTCTTCTGTCGTTTTTCAATCAGTGATATCAAATTATGCATTCTGTTTTGAGCATTTATGTTTGAGGTGTCCTCTTTATATCACCTGTCCACAGTATAGTGGTGTTAATACATGCATGCAAAGTAAGTGTGTTGTGTCACAGTAATAATCATCCATGTGAACACAGTGAAAAAAGCTTTGATGATGTTAATTTACATAAATGATTTTCAGTTTCAGAACTAACTGCAATGTCAAAAAAACAAAACAAAAATCCTACCCAATGTCTTTGCATTTTTAATAGGACTTTTTTTTCAAAGACTTTTTTAAAATGCTAATTAAGGCCTTATTTATAAGATATATATTAGATTAATTAATTCAAAGCCCTTTAAGACTTTTTAAGGATCTGTAGGGGCCCTGTAATAATATTGCCGCGATAAAGATGGGTCTTTCAAAAGATCCAGAACAAATGAGTATGTAGGCCATGAGCTGGCATTGTTTTGGTTATTTTATTATTATTTTTAAAAAAAATATCTATTTCAAAGTTCACAGCAAAGACAAAAGTTAAAGAGAGAGTCTCAATAACTCCAAAACTCATTGTATAATCCTACAGTGCCACTGACTGTGCACTAAAAAACCCTTTATGACAGTCTGTTCCACCCCATGGACAGACTGTGCCCGCGTTTCTTAAAAGAACAAACAGGGACCCAAAAAAAAAAAAAAAATCCACATAAATCATACGAAGTAGCCTATGTTGTAAAAAGCCCAGAAGCCCCTGGTTGAGTTGCTCTGTGTTTCCTGCTTGCCCTGGTTCATTCAGACAGCAAATTTAGCTAAGGCCTGTAGCACTGGATCTCCTGGGCGCCAAGTGACAGATTTAACAATGGCAGCTAAAGCTACTCTTATTTAGGGCTTCATTTGGTTGGATCTACACTCATTGGGAATACATAAGGAAACCAAATGTCATTATTCAAATGCTTCCAGACTGTAGTCTTTTCAGTTGAAGCAAATCACATAGATGTGATACTGTTTCTTTCTATTTCTGTATATACTTTCCCCAAGATACTGCATCTCTGGTTAGAGTACAACCTCAAGGAAGCTGAGCAGTTAAAAAAAAAAAATTGCATGGGCAGACAGCTATGACTTACACAGTTGAAAAGCTTCTTACTCTAGTGCATGACTTGATGCAAGTCCTCCTTAGCTCCATAAATAATGAACTGTTTCTTTAAATACGATGGCTTTATGAATATATTAATATGATGTAGGGGAAGTGTGGACAGAAATCTGCAATTTCATACATGTGCGCTATCATATTTAATTAATGTGTTCTAAAAAAAAAAACCCTCCATATGAAGAAAGGCCAATTATACAGATTTTTTTCCCCCAGCACATGATCCATGCTGAAGAGAAGAAAGAATTTCCCTTTTTTTTGTTTTCAACAAGAAAAGATAATATTCAGTAAGCTGATGTTCCTTTGAAGGTATAATAACATGAATACACTTCAGCTGTAGTCTAACAAACTTAATACTAATGCCATGCAGTGTAAAAACACTGCATTCCCTTTGTGTGAACACACCAAAATCCTTGCAGATGACTTGACAGACTTTGTTGCTCCTCTGAAAAGAAACTTGAAATTTACAAATGACGCAACAACTGAGAGACCAAACATTTGTCTGATGAGCTTTTTAGCACAGGATGACAAATGATGGCGCATAATGTGTTGTAATTATGTAGAGTAATGCAATTCTCCGTAAAGCTCTATTCTCTGCAGCCTTTTGATAGGGAAAACAAACCCAAAGCAGAATCAGCTTCACTTCAGCGCAGAGCTGTCTGTCTGGGCCAGCTGTTTAACAGGGATAACAAAGAGCTTCCTTTCAAACTCACACTGAACACAGCAAAAAGTCTTTTGATTTGCTCTCTCTGTAAAGTGCATGGGAAGTACTGAATAGAATCAAAAAGAATCGCATTTGATGCTGAGAACCTCTTCAAAACATATTGTGCCACTGGCAGTGCCACCTGTCTTCAAATTTTCATTGATTCACGCAACTGTATTGAGTATCATGAGCCACACTAGCACCTATAATTTTCTACTGTCATCCACTGTTCACAATGCAGCTGTGTTTTTTTAGTGAAGATGAGGAGCTGTTTTATCAGCAAATATGCTTTCATTATACGCTGTATTATCATACTGCACAACGTCTTATTAAAACCCTGATCTGGCTGATTGTCAGTCTATTATGTGCAGCGTTGCATATTGAAGAAGTACTTACTTTTAAGCATAGGACACCAGTGTGCACTCATTCAATGGGTATAGATAATAAACATACCCAGTTGTGGAGTGTAACTGACTGCATTTATTCAAGTATTGTACAGTGTACCTTACTTGAGTATTTCCATTTTATGCAAATTTTTACATCTACAATATGATGCATTGCTATAGACTAAATGCCATGGATGGATTACCGAATGGGCTTACCAGGCACAGGGGCCCAAAGTGTCAGAGGGCCCCCCTGGCCTCCATATGCAAAATGAACAGAAATGTGTATACACACACACACACACACACACACACACACACATACACACACACACAAACCGGGAAGAGACTCAAAATGGCTGCAAAAAGATGCAAATAAACTGCAGTGAGACAAAATAACTAAAAAAAAGAGCCAATACAACAGCAAAGACACACAAAACGACCAAAAAAAGATTCAAAATTACCTGAAAAAGGCACAAAATGACCACAAAAAGACACAAAACCATAATAAAGTCTGTGTGTCGTATATAAGAGAGATGTTGGAGTCTTTTGAGTATCTATACCCAGGGCAGTAACAGTAGTAGTTCAAAGTAGAGCAACTTTACAATGCAAGATACACATTAATACAGATGTATTAATGGGATCAGTTTATTGCAAAATGAGTACTAGAAATGCTTATTTAGATTTTTTGTTTTGAGACACTGATTGACCGTTTTTCTTTTTCTTTTTCTTTAAGATGGGAAAAATCTTATTTCAGCGGAGCTAAGCGTACGTATTGCTTCACTCAGCACCTCCTTGCCCTGATCTCGCCCTCATACGGTTTGTCATGATAGTACTGCTGTGGAAATGTGAAATCTGCGCCAGGACATTGAGAGTCTTTCATACAAAGTGACAGGGCTGCTTGCATCACATGGCTAACGTTACCTAATAGTTTTACTGACAGAGTTGAACCACTTCGGTGCCGGTATTAGTTTGTCGGGATTGTTTAAGGGCTTGGCGTCAGATGTTAGCATTGCTTCTATGAGAGCTAATGCTAAACAGGCAGACACTTTACTGTCTGTTCTGTGTAATGGCAGCAACAGAAAGTTTGCTGTTTCAAATGGGTTTACCATGTTCACAAGAAGAGACCACATGTCCCCCTGTGGTATTTACAGTCTTGCAAGTGGAGATTTTATGAGAGCTCCGAGTTTACAACTTCATATAAATAACTTCGCCTGTCGTAACACCAGAGCTCAAGTTCCACTCAAACGCAGCATCTCTCCACCAGTGAAGACGCATACTATCCAGGATGTCCACATCTGCCTTCTTAGTTTTTTGAGGGCTGCAAGGCTCCACTCTGGGAAGAAGGAAACTCTGCTGTCTCATCATCTCCCCCTATAGTGCCAGTATATTACCTTTAATATATATTTTTAACTGTTTAAGTGATTATCAGTCAGAATTCTTTTTGTTCGGTGGTAGTTTTATATATATTTCTATTTAGTATATATATCATATTTGAATGATGATGATAAATGATAATACTTCTGTACTTTTACTCAAGTAAGATTTAAAATGCAGGAATTGTATTTGTAAAATAGAAATTAAACTGTGTGATACTGATACTCTTTCATAATAAAGGATCTAAATACTTCTTTCACAATATACCAAATGAAAATTTCCTGCTTTTATTCTAAAGACCAGATACCCACATTGAAGAAACACATCACGCTACTATTTTTTTCGAAAGTGGGCACAGAGATTTGTACTTCTCCATCAATTTCTACAGTATTTCTGCTGTCATATGACCCTCGAGGAGCCATACATTCTATTATCAGTCATGTTAGGAGGACTAGGAGGAGGAGAGACGAAACCATTTATTTCTAATTTTCACCATGACCAAAAGAAAATGGCTCCCGACCCAAACCCTATAGATGAAATGAAACAGCCTTTAGTCTGCAGCTCCCACCATTTTAATTTAAGAATTGCTGATGTGTGTTTTTTAGGAATGCATTTACTCGAGGTCAAGAGACTCTTGATGCATTTTCTCTGTGGAGAGTGAGCTGTCGTCACTCACTCCTTAAAAAATCTACATGCATGAATAAGTTTTATGTCGTAATGAGGAGGGAGACTGAAGATGCTGCTGCTCTTTCAAAAAATCCAACTGCCTTGGCTTACCTCACCTAGAACTCATATTCTGCTATATAACACTGTTTCTGCACAAGCTCGAAGGCAGTGAATAACTAAAACGGCTTTAATTTTATCAAGACCTGTAATAAAACAATAATTCAGTTTTATAACCAAAAGCCTCCTGGGGACACAGTATATTAGACTGTGACTTGGTAAATGTGCCACATGCTGATTTAATTCATGTTTTCTTAATTCTAATGAAGATGCTTATCTTTCTACAATAAGAGTCGTAAATAAGAAAGTTTCCAAACTCAGCTATGGTGCAACATTAATCTTCCCCGATGTAACTAGGAGGTGTGAAAAAGAGTTACACATTACAATATGGTGCACATCAGAGTGCTGAAACTCCTACCTGTTTGATGTCTGGGTTGATGTAATGACTACACTCAATGAGTGATGGATATACACGACTTGTCCTCTCTTCTGGGTGCTGACGGGCTGGAGTCAGAATAAAAAATGCCAGTGACATTTTAAAGAGAGTTACGGTCCTCTAGGGGGAAGATCAGAGAAAAGCATTGCATAGTTGCACTCTGCAGGGATCAGTACAAACATGCTATTCAAATGACAGCAAAGAGCTGGATTATCACCCGCACATAGGGGGGAAAAAAGACAGCAACATGAAAAAGAGAACAGATGTCTGTCCAATTTGCAGCTAAATGGAATTAGACTGCAAATTGTTCTTTCTCCATTTCCTCCACTTTCTTGATTTGTCACACACAATGTTTAATTGTGACTCAAAACAGTGCACCGCTAATCACACTTCTTTGCCTCTGTGATGAGGTGTTTGGTTTCTGCAGAGAAGTTTGGTGACGGATCACAACAGCTGCTATTTCCTACTTCAACCTCTCCATCTACATCTGATAAAAGCCTATTAGAAAACATTTACGTACAGTATACCAGGCGGCACTGTGGAAATGTTGTTGTGACACCTCATTGCATTTGCCGCTCTGTAATTACAGCAAAACAACGGTGACTGTGATACGGAGGGTTCAGGTACAGTGCCTTAATGCATAATTCACGTCACATCGTTGAGCGCGTATATCATGACTTCTACTTTCTCACACGAGATTTCGTCATTAAGTATGCCGGAGCCATGCTGTCGATCATACTATCACAATTCAAACATCCCGGTACTCACTGAGTTCCCCTGCAGGTAATAATAAGGAGTGAGAAGCAGCACCTACACATGCTGTTTATTTTTTCAGGTACGCAGCAGCAGGTCCTCATGAATACCTGAAGGCAATACATTTGCTATATTTAGGTGGTGTGCCGCATGTACATCTCCATAGCAAATAAATAGAATGTATAATGCAACACCACTATTTGTATCTGTATGTGTTTGTTTACCAAAGTGTCCATATTCATATCTGAATTTGAATTTGCACAGGACGAAGGTTGGCCTTAGTTTTGGGGAAATCATCTGGACTGCCTTTATGCCTCATTTTCTGACTCCCTTGCTGTGTTAAATTGTTTCCTACTGCTTGTTATGAACTATATAGTTTTGCGGCCTACAAAATGTTCAAAATGACATACACCCCAAAAAAAAAAAAAAAAAAAAAGAGAGAGAGATTGGGGGTTTAACCGTAAGAAATAAGTCAGAAAAAAGTTGGCCTGAAAGGTGTATGGCCAAAAAATGAGGAACAACTTGACAAAACAGCAGGCATATTAGCTTATTGCACCACAAGGCATAATTTTAAAACTGATAAATTAGTAAAGCAGAAATGGTGGTTGTGCATGCAGCGGGAAGAGGCAGTACCCATGGCAAAAATTATAAAGTTAATGACTAAATTTGAAAAGCTTTCTTGGGTATTTTCCTTGAATTTTAAAGATTCGCCCCAAATGTCAGATACGTATCATAATTTTGCTGTTTCAAGATGGTCCCTAACTTCAACATACCATTTTGCATTTTTAAAAATGTATCTCTGTTCTTCAAAATAACAAAATTATATGTTCTTTTCCCTTCATGCCCTAAAATGCACATGATCTGCCCTGTAGCATATAAAAAATACCCATATGGACATGTTAACAGTTAAGAACTAGATTTTCCTTAAAGGAGGTCTTTATGACACTCCTGAACTTCAGCTTGTCATTTTGCACTTTCATATGATCCCTAACTTCAGCAGCTCATTATACTTTTATGACACTTCCTAACTTTTACTCATCAAGATAGTTTCTAACTTGAACCTGTCATTTTACACTTTTAACATAGTCCCTAACTTCATCTCCTCATTTTGCAAATTAAAAATGGTCCCTAAGTTTATCTCGTCATTTTGAACGTTTAAAATGGTTCTGAACCTCAGCACACTATTTTACTTTTAAGCCACTCCCTAACTTCAGCCCGTCATTTTCAGATCTTCTCACATGGTCCCTAACTTTAATCTGTCATTTTTGCACTGCTAAGATGGTCCCTAACTTCAGTGCGAGTGTTTAGGATGACATCTTTTTAAATTTTGGCATCGTCATCATGGGGATAAAATCTCCATTGCTTACTAGCATTTCATATTTGCACGCAAACCATATATGTTTAGACAACAATAACTGGATCACTATTGATACCAAAAAAAAAAAAAAAAAAACACAAAAAAACTTAAATGTAAGTGTACTGATGTAGAGGCTGATCATAGAAGAAGGGTCTTTTTTTAATATGTTTAGAGGACTTATGATCTTCATCAGAAGCACCAGCACCATGACTGCAAAGACTGAGTAATGTATGATGTAAAAAGTAATTGTACGTGTGTTCGGAGTTGTGTCTCTAAGAAAACAGGGAGTGAATTTGAGGCACATTGCTAAGTTCATTAATAAGTCAACTTAGAGTGAAAAAAAACAATGAAAGCACAAATGACGACACCAAGTCGGATGCCGTTCACATCTGTTTAGAGCGCATTAACTGTTCATACTCAAATACTGCCGTATTCTGGTATTCTTTTCTAATTATAGGTGGTAACATCATGAATTCTAAATTAGGGGTGTGAGCATTCAACCACTTGCAATCAAGACTTAATCATACCAATAAACTACTTTTTTAAGCAAACATTTTATTTCTACTCATCATTAAGTTTTAAATCACTTCCTGTTAATGGAGACTGCTAATTATGCATTCACATTCATTTCTGCCACATTAATTTATATGAAAATGGCTTTAATTTCTCCTTGCTGTGACATTGCTTTGGCTGGAACCCTCCCTATGAGCTAAATATGTGTATAAAGACAGGCAGAAATAGCAAAGGAGACTGAAGCCAACATTAATCACTGGAATTAACAATTTCATGATTAATGGTAATGAAAAAACTGCCTCGAATCTCCTCCCCTGGGAATTCCATTAGCCAAGTTCAACACCCTCATGGATGCTGGAGATATCTGTTTTATCTGTGGCGTTATTACCATAACAACTCATGCAGAAGCTCAAGTTGTGTTGGTTTGGGTTATATGTCTGGATATGTACACAGCCAACTGTCAGAAATAGAGAAATTGTCCCCAGATGTATCAAGCTGTACCCGCTGTCTGTGTGCTGTGGAACAGCCAGGAGCCAAAATAAAATTGCAAGAGTGCAATAAAAAACTGAGACTTTATTACAGAACAAATGAAACCGAGTGAGGGATGAGTTGCAGATTTTTAAAAATGTACTTTTTGGTTATCATCAACATAGCAAGATGCTACCATCTGTTATTGAGAGGTTTACTAATTAAAGCTGCTCTAATTATCATTTCCATATGGGTTCTGGTTCATAGGACAGAACATTTCTTATTCCAGCTAATGACACAATGCCTGCATCATTCTAACCTGATCTCCGTATCTCCAGCAATTAAAAACTGCAAAATGCTGGTAGACACTGCATACCTCCATCTCTCATCATCTGAGAGGGAAGCACTCCTTTTTTTATTATTTTTTCCCCCCTCAGATCAACTCATCAGTGCAGTGCTGAGGGATCAAACAGGCTGGAATTTGCTTGAGGTGTGAATCTGAAGAAGTCCTTCGATTGAGGAATACGGTAATAAGACCTCCACTTGAACTAAGCAAGGCTCTTGAAGCCCCCCGGCGAGAGGAAAAGCATGAGGAAATCTCATTAGGCACAATACATCTACACAGCTGCCCCATCACAATGTCGAGCTTAAGGAATCCCAGCAGTCAAGTTTAAGGACAGTGAAGAAAAAAAAAAGCAGCAACCTGAAGAAACAAAGACATCCCGCTTGCCTCGATGTGCCTCGATGGCACTGAAACAGACGCTTAAAAAAAAAAAAAAAAAAAAAAAAAGCTGCAAAGCTGCGAATTTCCCGCCACGAGATGAAGTAAAAGTGCTCCAACCAGCAATATTTTGGATTCCCAGGTGGAGGAACAGAAGCTCTTGCATACGAAGCACATATAAACAGAAAAAAAGTCTCCCCGAGATAACAGGAAACAAAGTCTTCCCAAGATAAAAATAGACAGCTTCAAACGTGTCTAGACTTTGTTGCTTGCTGAGTGAAGGAACCTTTCTATAAGTCAATGCTGATGCCCTATTAGATGCTGGTGGAAGTATCTTAAAGGCCAACTTCACTGTATGTTCCTGAGGAAAATGCACTCATTCACTATAATTAGTTTTCAGACGTACAATGAAGAACTTTTAAATCTTCACTGAATCACTTACTTTTATTTGCTGAAATGTTTTTATAAAATCTGTAGATAGAACTAATGAAACTGCCCTTTATCCAACCTGAGTCACGGAATGTAAGAGGGAGTTAAATGCATGATTAAGCCGATTAAATTGATAGCAAAGACTATGTTTTTCAAATACATTATTTCTATGATTATGGTTGACCTTGTAAGGAGGTATTGAGGCTCAGTGGTTTGCATTAGTTTTGCCACTGAAATGATTTCTTTGCTGAGTTTTTTGTTTTAGTGCAAAAAATTATCTAATTCAACAAAATGAGACAGCTCACCTAGCAACACTGAGCTAAGAATATATATATACGCACTGTCACAAGCACCAGCAACATGTCAATGAAAAGCTGGGTTGGGAATCACCAGAGGCCCTGTGATACAATACAATACTTAAGTCATGATATAATATTACTGTGATTTTTAACATTTTGCAATATGCTGAATATTGCCATAACACACAGTATGTTGTGACTGTGGCTGGGCAATATGGCTTAAAAATAATTGTGCAATATTTTTAGGCTTTTTTGCCTAACACAATAAACATCTCAATGTTTTTGAAATCTCTAAAACCACTGTAAACTTCTAAAATACTAACGATTAAATTTTCTACAGTAACAATTTAATAAAATAGGGTATTTATACAATCAATTTAAATCCAAAATTTAAATAAAATACTGTTATAGAATATATACATTTTTTAGAGCTGCATTTATGTAGCTTTTATTTATTTAATTGGTATCAAACCTCATCTGTATTATCTTTTTTTCATGTGTGCATGCGTCTGTCTGTGTGTGTATGTGATTGTGTGCTTGTAAATTATCTATTTTATCTTTTACTTTTATATGTACTTTAAGGAAATAAATATATTATGTAAAGCACATTGAGATGAACTTGTATGAACTGTGCAATGCAAATAAGGTTGTTATTATAGTACAGTTAAATAATAACTGTTATAATATAGATAAATAAAGTACTGTTACAATAAAGCTAAATTAGGTTTCTTATAATAGAGTTAAACAAAACAGTGTCATAATACTGTAAACAAAGTACTGTTATAGTACAGTAAACAAAGTACTGTTATAATACAATGACAATGAGAAACTTATATTAAAGTTAAAATGTACTGTTTTAATACATTTTAAAAGGGTACTGTTACAATCAAGTTAAAGTATTGTCATAATAAAATTAAATAAAGTGCTGCCATAATAACGTCAAATAAAATACTGTTAAAATCAACTAAATCAAAGCGGAACCACTGGTGTTCAGGCTGAAAGTGCGTCTTTCTAAGGTTACAACATTGCCACGCAAGTGCTATGAAACTATGCTGTATTGATTTTTTCCCCACCCTTAATGAGTAGATGCTGCTATTTTCTGCATGATGACGAAACTGCTCACAAAAAGGTCTGTGGATAGGTGAAGAGACTTTGCTTTTGAGTTTCCAAATGTGTGTGTGTATATATATATATATTATATATATATATATATATATATATATATACATAGACACACTAGGGCCTATATATGTATATATATATATATATATATATATATATATATATATATATATATATATATGTATGTATGTACGTATGCATGTATGTATGTATATAAGGCCGAACATCTCTACACCTGATATCTCCAACAGTCTGCAGCTCACACCAAAAACATCCACAAGGTTAAATAGCAAAACGTTTAAGAGGAAAAAACGCATTTTTGATTTTGAGGTAAACTGTCCCTTTAAGGTGACACCTCCTCCCACAGGCACATTTTTTCCCCGTCATTTGAGAAATATGCTCCTCTCGTATCACCTCGTCCTCACTTCTTGCCAGATTGTGCCCTGGCTGTTAGAAAAGGAGCGCACCCTGTGACCCGAAATGAGATAAAAATGGATGAGCACAAAGTTGTTTGACCATGGGTGCTAAATTAATTTCAAAAGCATTGAGTGCAGCGCTTCAGAAGAAAACAGATTACAGCTTATTCCTCCACTAATATCTCCCTCTAATATGCACTCCTTTGCTATTCACGTTGTCTCCACTGCACATAATGATCATATTATTCTGGGAGGTGATAAAAGTCTGATCCGAGTGTAAGATGAGCGCACAGTTGAAAACAGGTAGAGGAATGCTTCATGGAAGAAACTACAGACTGCAGACAACAGGGAGGTAGATAGAGAGCTCCTTAATGTCAAGACTATCTGTGCTCATTGTGTCAGACTGTATTTGAATAACAAATCAGTAAATGTCACAGTGACATCAAATAAAACCTGTAGAGCGTTCCGTCACTGCACCACTATCTGCAAAGCACCTCTTTACCTCTTGTCTCTTCGCTGCCTATAAATCAGGAAACATTTGTATTGCGGTATCCTTGGATTTTGTAAGTGTTAGAGATTATGAATATCTCTGACTTACATGAATATTTCAATAGTCATTGCTTGTAAGTTTTTAATCTGTCACGGCTGGTGTGTCGGGCAACAGGGATTGGACCCAAATTCGTACAGTTGAGGAGGCAGGAGAATGAATTCAGTGATTTATCGAGAGAAGTGCATACAAAGTCCGCATAGAGCAGCAGGTCTGTCAGGCAGGTTGCATGCAATAAAACGCCACGTTACAGCGATGATGATGAACCGGCAGAGAAACAAAGGATATGGATTGGTACAAAACGTGATCTGATCCCTACTCATCACATTCTGCCGTTTGGGCAGAAGTCCTGGGCATAATTAAAATGAAGCCAATGGAAGTTTTTTTTTGTGTTGTATCTGGATGCAGAAGGGATCGGTGTAATGAAGAATTTGGTGGTTAGGTTCAGGCAAGTAAACTACTTGTCTATGGTTCTGAATAGATTGCTGATGATGCTAAAACATTACCTGGCTTTGAGTGACACAAATGCGGCAGTAAGAAGGGGTTTAGCAGGTAGGTTTGGCCAACAAAACTACTTGATTATGGTTAGGAAAAAAATTTGGATTTCGCTACAAAACACCTAGCTTTGAGTGGCAAAACACAGGGGTAAGAAGGGGTTGGCAATTGGGTTTTGGAAAAAAAAAAAAAAAACTTCTTGGCTTTGGTTAGGAAAAAAATTATGGATGTCGCTAAAAGCGCCATAGTAAAAGGGGGTTTGCCATTGGATTTATGGTTAAGAAAAAAATTTGGTTATGGTTAAGAAAAAAATTGCAGATGTCACAAAAAAAAAAAAAAAAACTGCATTTGAGTAGCACAAACGCTTTCAGTTCTAGTCAACAAAATCAATCAATTGCGGATATTGCAACACAACAACTATCATTAAGTGGCACAAACTTGATGGTAAGAGAGAGTTGGCGGTTAGGTTTCAGCAAGAAAACTACTTGTTTATGGTTAGGAAAAAATCATGTATGTCACTACGAAACACCCGGCTTTGAGCGGCACAAACGCAACAGTAAAAAGGGGTCAGCAATTTGGTTTAGGCAACAAAATTGGTTATGGTAAGAAAAAAGATTGTGGATGTTGTCACTGGTTCAAATGTGACAGTAATAAGGGGTGGGCAGTTATGTTTAGGCAACAGAAGTACTCACTTATGTCTTGGAAAACATTTGGGATGTCGCTACAAAACATCTGGTTTTGAGTGGCACAAATGCACCTGGAAAGGTGGAAGTGTGTCAAAAAAGCCACCCTGCTTTGCGGGACACAAACACCACAAGAAATGTTGTTTGTTGGTCTCAAACATCTGTGTCAAAGTCCAGTGACCTGTCTACCTCTGAGCAGAGTCTTTAAACTACATCCGTTGCTCTGAGCATCTAATGACACAGAGGCTTTACACTGGAGTTGATGGAGGGCCCGGTGTGTCTCACACAGATGCTTAGCGGTGCCCTCGGTGTCATTAAATTGATGCCGGGTGCACTGTCCAGGCAGCGCATTTTGCCCTGGGAATGAGACCAGGCTGGTTTGTGACAGCTGGATCTAATCAGAGGGGAGAGGAAGCAGGTGGGTGATTGGGTGATGCAGGTGTGGATGTGAGCGAGGAACGCCAGGTGGTCAAATGAGTGGAGTGGAAACAGGTGTGTAGATGGGTGTGGCAGTCAAGCTATTACGAAAGGAGGCAAAGTGCGAGGGCATCTGGTGGATGGGTGGAAAATAGCAATGTAACGGCCTTTGACAAGAATGGAGAGGCAGAGTGTTACATAATCCATGTTTAAATATTGTTCCCTTTCCAATTACTCCTGCACACCTGCACCAAACATTTGCAGACATCACAGTTTTTTTTTTTTTTTTTTTACAGTTTACATAAGCTCATGTTTTCCCGAGGAAGGAGGAAAGTTTGTGCATCTCAATATCCAAACAGGGTAGAAGCATTGTCATTTTCATCAGCGATGCTACTGTTTCTGCACCGCCCATCTCTAGCCTGATTCAGTCAACATCTGACAGCAGAGAGTGAGATGGAAAAAGAAACAGTGGAAGGAGGGAGAGAGAGGGAGATGTAAGGAGGTACCCCCACACAAAGCAAACACTGTTCCTGTCTTTTTCTTTGCCACTGAGAAATGTGAGAGGTGCCATGTTGTGGCTTCTTTTTAAGGGACGACTTTTATTGCACAGAATAATGTTGCACTGTTGATCTGACGTGAAACATTAAAATACAACAAAGTTTGTGACTTACAACATCAGAAATTATTATTAAACAAAATTAAATTTTAAACTGTCGACTGAAGCTTAATTAATTACGTAAAAATAAGCCTGATACTTGGATTCTGAGAATTTTAACGCTCTTCATCATCTTCAGAGTTCTGATATATTTGTATTAAAAACCATAAAAATTGCTATCTGAGCTCACAATCTCCATCTGTAGATGGATAACATTGTATCAATAGCTCAACCGTGTGCTGCCCTGGGGATGTTTCATACAAGTCACGGACCGAGCCTCTTTGTACAGATATGAAGTGAAGAGATATGCTTGTACAGTTTCCTCTGCCAGTAACCTTGACCTTGTGCGGGCCTGCAGGGGGAGTGTGTGTTGTGTGGAGAAAGTGGCCAGATCACTTTGAGCCCCAACTTCCCTCAGCATGATATACTGCAATGCAGTCTGTCATTTGACCATTGATTGTTCCTTCCCCTTATTTACAGCAATCAAGCACTTGGACACGTGCTGAAAACGAGCTACATGGGCAATAGTTTGGGAGAGTTCATAGGTAGAATTTGAATTTAAATCTCTCCTGATTGGCCATAAAGTGTGGAAAAAAACTGCAGTCATTCATTTCAAACTTTGGCAGACTGCAATGTGCTGTGAGACGGATTTATGTTCAAAAAGCTTTTATGTATCTGGTACGGATTTAAGCCCAAACCTTTCCAGTGGGCAATATATCGTGTAAATTTTGCATGGTGAGAGAAATACATTATGGTTGCAAATTCTACAGCTAAAATATTTTCCATTAACTGATACTTCCTTTTAATTCCAGTGCTGTTTGTTTTCATACATTTCTGCCTTTTTAGGATTCTTCATTGCCATGACCAGTGGTCTCCAGAAGGGCTCAGGGGGAGGGCTGAGTGATGTAGCGCCATGGAAGGGCCATCTGGCCTGAAGAGCGCTACCTGACTCCAGCCCCTACACCGGGGCCACGGGCACCTGGTAAAGCTGGCAAGGCACGCCTTGGCAGCTCGCCAGATATGGAAAGATACCACTTCTTTTTGGACGGGCCCACTCAGCATGGAGGTGCTCTGGCTGGAAGGTTACCAAACGGTGCAAAGGAAGTTCAAAGGGCAACTCTGCTGGAGCTTCATATGCAAGTCACACCAGAAAAACACATCTAACTGAAAAAGGGATGCTTTGAAAAATTAAGCAGCCTCCTAAGTGGATAAACTAAGTTTATGTTTGCCAACATATGGCAACTTTTTGTCAGCATTTTATGTAGTTGTCCGCCAGTTAAAAAGGACTCAAATGTTCGGTGGGAAATATGCCAAAATAAATAGATAAAATCATTAATAGCACATTAAGCAGACTAATATTGAGTATATAAATACAGTATGTTGCTAAAATAACTGTAAACTCGTAATATGATGAACAGAATTTAGGATTTTGATAGCGGATTGATCCGTTTATACACCAAAGCAGTACAGAGAGAGACCCTGCCTCTCAAGAGCCTCCACCACATTCACGACTGTAACGTCTGTGGTCGTGCTTAGTGTAGATGACGGTGTCACAGATCATGTTTTCCGGGAAAACCTTCAACACACCATGGGTCTTTATGTACATCAGACAGGGGTTACGCTTCATGTCGAGCATGCCGAGCCAGAAAGCGGATAGCAGGCTTGGCGTTACCCAGGATGTTATTACGGACGAATTTGCAGTGACACTTTGGTGCCTCTTTTTTCCTCCTGCTACTCATATTCTGTGATTAGTCACTCTGTACAACGGACCGCTTCTTTTTTTCTATCCTATTTTTAAGTTATTTACTTTGACGTGCCTCGAATGTATGGAGGCTCGTAGTGTTGTGTCTTATTGCTTTTAAAAATAGGTAATTAAATGGCTATTTAAAACATGTGCTTGGTAGTTATTCTTTATGGCCATTTTGACTCTAAAATAATGTTTAGCCGAAACTCTGCTCCATATGAATCAGTGAATTGTTTCAGTGATGGTCCAAATGTCAGGACAAGCAATTAACACAGATAAAAATTTGTCATTGAATTGTAAAGTAGTACCAACACCAGTGTTACAGATTACACAGATGATTTTTCAAGAATATATATTCGTATATGAGGCTCAATATCTGTAGAGTTACTCTGATGCAAAACAAAGCCAACTGTTGAACTTTTATATTAAAAGCATAAGAGCAACTGGTTGACTTTCATTATGAAGGAAATGCAATATGTTTATAAATGGGGTTAGCACTACCACACTGTTCATCAAAAACGCATGCATAACAACAGTCAGTTTAGGGATTTGTTGGATCAGTCTGAAATGTTGCAGGTAGGAACACAACAGGAGTGAGGTAACCACGTCCTTTTCCCTCATTAACGCTATCAGGCTCCCGAATAGCATTGCATTTGCATTCAAAAATAAAACAAACAGGCACTTTTGCATTTAAGCTTTGACACCAAATGTTTCACTCATGTCTTACTCTTGTCACATGAAAAGTGAAATATGAATCCTACTACTCTGTGCTGCGACTCTGCTGCTGCCTCTGAATGTAGCAGACACTTTCAGTTTATAATTGTAGCAACCATAATTTGACTAGTTATTAATTATAATTTAGAAAAAAACTAGGGGGGCACCACCACACACACCATGTATATCATGTATAATAACACCGTTTACAGATAATTTACTAAGACCAAATTCAATTGGTGAAGGTGAAACACAGTTTAACGGCTTTTCTGAAACATTGACAAGCCTCTTAAAGCTACATTTTTGAGAGGCATAGGCTGACAATATTCTTTATTTATATCATTGTCTATAAACCCCACAAGAAGAACAAAATCTTCAATGTCTATCTCTCATTTTGACAATTAAAAAATTTAAGATAATGAGCAGACTATTTCTCAAGGTTATGTCTGTCCGTTAAGGGCGGTAATGCTGCTATTAACATGTCTATCAAAGAGGGCCTTTAACTGAAGACCCACTAATACGGATAAATAATTTAATTCAATAATCCAAAAACTTGATTTCTAATTAAACTTTATGATTACCACTTCCTGTAAACGGATTAAATCAGAAAAACTCATATTGAGAATAATCACAGTGAGTGTGCAAAAGATAGCGTAAGTGATGAGGATGCATGTCGAAGTACCTCCTGTAGATTCTTAGTATATTACAGGTATTGTCCTAAATTCACCAAAGTACTCCTCTCCTCTGCCTCCCACGATCACACACCTCCATACCGAAGCACTCGGACAAGTGGTGAGTCAAACATGTGAAGTGCTTCCTAGTGCTCACACAAAGATTATCACATGGAGTATCGCCTTATCTCACACGGATGAACTTGAGACTTCTTTATATACATCACCCCGGCAGCAGAAAGTATGAAAGGTGTGACGCACAAAGGCAGTGCTCAATGAGGCGTGACGGCCACGCATTTTTTTTTTCTTTTTTTACCTGCAGTGGGTTGAATTCTTTTCAGCCTGTCTCTGCCCTGGAAAGGATTCTTGGTGTGATATAGTTCCACTTTATGAGGTCCCTGCTGGACTCTCCCACTGCTGAGAGGATGAACAGAAAGGCTTAAAATGCTAATATGTTTATGCCTGATGTAGTTGCACTTAACCTATTAACCTATCTATCAGCCTGCCACCGGCACTCCACTGCCATGCACAAAAAGCACAACCAAAAACAGCATTCTAACTACATAAAGAAAAAAAAAACCTTTCAACAACTTTGATATGGGATGTTTTCTTGGGGCTTTTGCATCTGAAAAGAAATGAGAATTGTGATTACACAAGCAGTCCAAATAAGAATTCATATTATGTAATTTCTCTTTCTTAATCTATATTGTTATTTGAAGGCTTTTATTTGACATGGGATTTCATTTCTTTCTTTTTATATTTATTCTCAACTTTCTTTCTATTATATTTTATTTAAAAAAGTCTCATCATCTTTTGCTCTGATTCTCTGTTTGTGCTATGATTCGATGATCAATAACCAATATCAATGATGCATTTTTTTTTTAAGAATCCATAGCTATAGCTTCATCTAACTTCTTAAATTACTTGCTTCTACTTTAAGTTATGCCCTTATTTTGAAATTCCCATTGCAAGTCTGTGTCACTGTTGAACAGCACCAGGCAGAAAATGGTGAGCAGCCAAGAAAAAAACAATAGGGATACTAACTCCCCTCTCAGAAATAAATCAGCAGTGTGGAAATATTTTGGATTTTGGAGACTGGTGAACAGACAAACCATATGCCATATGCAAACGATGCTGCCATGAGATAAAATGCTCAGGAAACACCGTTAACTTCTTGCTCTAGCTACACATTCAAGGGAGAAGGCTCTTAAACCAAAAGATGGGATTGTAGGTACTCTTAAGTGAATAAATTGTCTATTACTTTTATCTATGAAAGCTATTATTGAGCAGAATTTTTGACTTCTGTTAAAGCTATTTTTTGTCTTTGTGGAGTAAATTTAAACTAAACTTTATTAATTAATTTAATAATTACAATTATTTATTTATTTTTTTTAATTATATTTCATGGCAAAAAAACAAAAAAGTAAGGGGAAGCAGCTTCTTCTGTACCCAACAGTGTTAAATGATAGTCTCATATCGATTACAAGCCCATGAAATTAATCGAATCGAAAAATTATCATGGAAGACTTTAAGATATCAGCAAATTTATATCATATATCACATATGTATCATAAGAATCTATGTAACATTTCATTGTGATGAAACAAGTGATTTATACTATGTGCAAACTCAAAACGTCCTCCATATGTACCTGCTAGGGCTGGCTGATATGGGCTGAAAATTATATTATGTTATTTTTAGGCTATATCTCGATACACAAAATATCTATATCCATATCTCACTATTTTAAAATCTCCTCAAAAGCACTTCGTTAATGCTAGAACTGGGAGACAGAATCAACCATTACTTTTTCTCTTTTTTTAAACAACAATTTTGTAGGAATGACTATTGGTACTTTTTAAAAAATTTTTACAGAAAAGCATTTTTCATTAATAATCATTAGCAATGTAGATATAATTGCTAAGTGGGTAAAGGCAAGTATTAAAACATGTAGGACTGTCTGAGAAGTTGAGAAAAGTATACATCATTTAACTGTGAAAAGATCTTTAAAATTATGAAAAATATGAAGATATGAGAATATCCAATATCTAAGACGGTATATAGTCTCATATCTCTATATGATAAAATATCTTTATTTTGCCCAGCCCTCATATCTGCTGTGTTACTAAATTTCAAATAATTTACATTTTCACATCACTAAATCCATCAGTGCAAAAAAGTGATGGAAAGCTCACCACTTTGCTGCTCTGAGTTTCTCCCTAATAACACAGACACAGTTTTCACCCCCCGCTCGTTGTTTGTTCTACTTTGCTGTTCCTGCAGAGACATTTCACATTAAAACCTTCCAGCAGCTCAAAAAGCATATCAACACTTCCTTTTTGGGTTTGCCTTAAATGTAAAACATCTGAAAGAATTGTTTATTTTTATTGACTGTAGCTTAACATTGCTTAAAAGAACTGCACAGCAGAAGCAAGTTGAATTAATTACTCAATGAAAAATTCTGCAAAAGTCTGCTAAAGAGAGAAACTTAGAGCAGCAGAGTAGTAAGTGTGCAACACATTCTCATCCAAAGTCGTCACATATTGCCACTCTGCACTGGATTACCGCGTTCTTCGCCTTCTGCATCTGCTTTTTAAGCTCCGTGATGCTGCTACCGTGATGTCAACACAAGCACGTGGTAGGATAATGCTGCACGTGGTTAAGTTTAGGCAACAAAAGCATATACTGGCACGGATGGTTAGATTTAGGGAAAAAGGGCACATGGTAAAGTGAAGGGGGAAAAAAAAAAATCACATTCAGATGAGAAACACAGCAGGACGACTTCTGAATGAGAATGGGCTGGAGACACAGCCCTGTTGTTCCACTGAATTTGGGGTGCAGAAATGTACACAGTGCTAAATTACAATAAAACTACATAGGAATTTATATCACAGGTTATTCCATTCCCATCTCAATGTTTTTCGGCTGGCCGAGCCACACCTTGACAGTTATCTGTACAGTCCCTATCATTTTTTGGAATTTACATTATACATGAGATGTTATTAAGACTGGCTTTTTCTAAATATGATGCTGCTGTGGCTGCAGTGTCAACAGCTTTACTTTGCTGCTGTCTAATGTGCTCTGATGGCTGGATGCTGGCTTCAAGAGCCGTGACACGGGGAGCCGGGCTGATCAAAGCATCATCCGAGGGATACATGGTAATTCACATGGTAATGACAGGGTTGAGGTAAATGTGTTTAGACATTAGCAGATGTGGCAGGTACTGTATCTCCAGATGTCTTCATCTGTCCCCGGTGTGTCTTTTCAAGGATGACTCTATACACAGATGGGGCCTGCCAAAAAGCAGGAAGTGATTTCTTTTCTCCAGGCAACTATCCTTGGTTCATAAAACACATGGACACCTCTTGCAGGGCATTGCCAACGGCAAAAAAAGAAAAAAAAAGCTGAGGACTGTTCATAGGGTCTCTGCCAAGCAACAGCAAAGATATCGGACATTTTGATTTACCCGCATCTTTTGTACTGAACCATATGTATATTTGTGAATTTACTCCTGTTGATAAGATGTCTCATTTGTAAAAATAAAATACTGTAGTGGGGGTTTTATTTGGTTATTTTTATTTGGAATTTATTTGGCTGGTTGTATATTTATTTTAAAGATTTCTACTTCACAGAGGGCTCTACAGCAGCCATCAGTCTTAAAACTACAGGACGAAGCATAATTCTTTGGTCAAGCGAATCAGACTTCATATGAAAGAGTGTGCAAATTAAAGAATCCTTTGGTTCATTGCTACAGATTTTTAAAATATTTTCTAAGTTATGTCACTGAAACATTTTTTTAAATGTCTATTTTGACAAAGATTGTGGCGTCTTGTGCCTTGGGATATATATATATATATATATATACATCTATAGATATATGTATGTTATGATTTCCCCATTTTATTTTATTTTTTTCTTATTTTAGTAATAGTATAATTTTCTCGTCATTTTTTTCTTAAAGTATTATTTATTCTTAATTTTATAAAAATAAATTATTTTATTTTTCTTATTTTATTTGAAATGACAGAATGAAAATGGGTGGACAGAGCGGTGTATATAAATGTGTATGGGCATATAGAGGGCAAATAGGGAGAGAAGCATGGATATCTCATATCATCATATTCATGTAGATTTAAGGGGTCAGTCCTTTTAGTTTATTTTCTTTTTATCTGTATTAAATTTCATCAAAAAAATATGATTTTTTAAAATCATTTTATGTCTTAACAAAAAGAAAGAAAGAAGTACATGAGACAAAGTGTTTTAAGGATATTATGCCCTTGTCTCAATAAAAAGACAATTGAGGAAGCATTACTCTTTAACCTTCACATACCACAAAATAATAACATTAAGAGAGATTTAATGGGTCTGCAGAGCAACACAAATTGCTCAGTGACTACTTCACAGGCTGGTTACACTTCTGGCTTTTAAAAAACATTTTCTAGCCTGCCATTTGGATAAAAACCTGTCTACCTATTTTAGTTGTTCTCTTATAAAACAGACTTAAGCAAATGTTTCATATGTTAATTTATTTTAGTGTGTGCAGGGGGTGTAAATTACACCATACCCTCTCACAAAACTGCTGAGTGGAGTTATCATAAAAAAATAAAAAATAAATTAAAAAAGAACAGCGACAACTGACTATAATGGGCTGTTGAGAAAGAAATCTGTAATTGGATGCTTTTGACCCTTTGCACCCAATTGACGTGTTTTGCATCAGATCTGCAACACTTTATCTTTTTGTCATGATTCAAACTAAGAGAGGTACTCCTAATAATGTAGATGTTGCCTCACAAATCACCAAATTTTTTAATCCAGATACTGATGACAGAATTTATACTATAAGCCTTAGTTGCCGATGTTGTTATTTTTTTTTCCTCAGATTTGCTCTATGGCCCTCATAATGCACAAGATCTGAGTATTTTCATACCACAGAAACAGAGTGTTTTTTGCTCCATGTGCATCTGAGCAGCTTTTATAGGAATAAATGGGGGCTCACTTCCTTTGTCGTATCCAGGTCTTTTAATATATCCATGGGGACACTATGGCAACATTATATTTTCTGTTTACATCACCCAAAGCATGATGGAGTGACATATATCCATCAAATTTGGCTTGTTTTGTTTCAGGCTATCACTGCATTTGTTGACATCATAAAGGCGGAAAATGGTCCATCAACATGGAACAATACAGATTTGATGGGTGATAAAATCAGTTGGATATACAAGCAAAAACAAAACAACATAAATTTGCAAACTCATTGCAAAGTACTTCATAATAAGTACTGTAGAGAATGTAGAGTACAAAAAATGACATGCTGATCGGTGGCATTTCTTAGTGGCGCACCTCATCCTGAAAATTATCATTATATATGGCAATCCTAGCAAAGACATAAACCTGTTTGTGAAGGGAGTGAAACAAAGCAAAAACAGCCTAGGATTTATAATGTTACTACTCCTTTCCCATCCATCTAACTGCATTAACTTACAGAACTCATGTTACCTCCAGCAGGATGGTAAACCAAGTAAAACACTGAGGCTGTCAGGTGATTCTCCCCCAGCAGACAAGTGCATCCTGACATTCAGCTGCTCTGAATCTCTGCAATCTGCAAGGGATATCTATTACAGCTGTAAGACTGATCAACCTCTCCACAAAGGCTCTCTATCTGTCTTTTATCATCTTTCCATCAACGTACATCATAATCAGCTTTAAGTGTCAACTTTAGATTTTACTGTGTACTCTGACTTTTCCATAACCAATTAAAAATCATTGTGCTGATTCGAAGCACTAATGTGGTATTATGCGTTTCCAACTATTAGTCACCCACAGAAATTAGTCTTTTTAAATGCCACGTGTTTGATGAATATACAATCATGTTTCACAGATCTTAATTATAAGTAACCACAAAGACTTTGTGTCAGACAATTATGTGTAACTTCTCTAATGATGTTAATTGATATCAAATTATGAATATTTAAAACATGAACGCTTTATTCTTTAGTGTTTGTCTTATCACAGTTGGTAATTCACTCAGTTGTTGTGCAGCTGGTGTTACAGCATACGCACACACACATACACACTAGAAACTTGTGTACACTCAATGGATGCCCCTCTTGCCCTTAAAAACCCTGGCAGCTTACAAAGAAAATAATCACTGTGTGAACTTCACCACCCAACAGGATAAGAGAAAAATGAGAATAATGAATTGCAGCATAAGTTCTGAAAAAGCATGGTTTGTATTGTACTTTCGCCAGCAGCCGCATTTGTACAAAGACGGCAGGAAAACGCATTGATCATAACGAATAGTATTGTAATACCTGCTCATTAAAAGATTTGTATATTGTTATGTTGGGTCATCTGCTGATGCAGAGCCAGGAAGTGTGTGGGATGTTGTAAAGGCAGAGAAAAAGGAAAAAAGCTCAGTTGCTTTCACTTTTGAACATTAAGCATTCAGTGTACACCATGTCAATTTCAAGAGCATGTGTGGGAGACACAAGGTCTCTTCTTGAGTCTTATTTGCTACAAACGCAAACAGCACAGGAAAAACAGCTGCTCGACAAAAACAACATCCGCCGTGTGTTGAAAAGCAGACATGTATCCATCTTCCATTCTTCTTTGTGTTACTCAGGGTATTATAGGGCTATTTTTACCACTCTGCGTCTCCGTGTTTTATCAGCCTTGGTCAATTAACTTGACCAGCCGTCTCATCTGCTTCTCTCAGTCAGCGTGTTCTACTCTTGAAAAACAGCCTTTTTCATCTTCACTTTCAGACACATTCCTGCGGTTTACAGATTGCCAGAAATTCAATTTGTGCCACAGAAATGTCCCATGCAATTCTGAACCTGATCAGCGGGTGAGATGGGACTCTCTGCCTCCTGAAAGAAGACCTCTGACTGCCTTGCAATAGCTGCGAGAATCATCCTTGTCAATCTGAATTGCTACGAGGGCTAAGAGGTTTCAAAGGAAGCAGATAATATATAAACACCATGACCAGTAATTGAATCTCTGTGCCTCAGACTGAAATCCTGCAGTCAGAGGGTATCAGCTATATCTCCATGAACTCCATCCAGCAAATCTTACTTTTTCAGGTATTCTGAAGTAAATTTAACTCCTTGCTCTTACTTTTTACTCTCCATGTAGTGTATAAATTATATTTGTCCCCCATTACTGTCACAAATGTCCAGATGAAATCTGATCTGTGAGTGCTCCCCCTTACAGCTCCGCCTGTAGCCACGGCTCAGTACTCTTCTAATAGTGTGCAGAGCTGCTCTCTCTCCCACAAACCCATCACCTCGATCACCATCATTCACATCAAAGTGTCAATCACATCACAGGGCAGTGGGGCATCTGCAGTAATGTCACCAGCCGTAGCAGAAAATGCAGTGCACTGATATTTGCAAAGAGATAATGGCACTGCAATACAACGGACATGGATACAGTCAAGGCCAACGCGGGTTCCACTTTGAATCCAAAAGCAGTGGATTCACTTTGCTCCAAAGCTAACAAATCTTTCATCAAATGTTTCATCTCTGAGCTCCTATTAGCAAACAGCAACTAACAGGCCTCTCATATTCTGTGGCGGTGACAATGTCTTTTGAAATGACAGACTCTGCTTGCAGCACATTAGCACTTCAGTTCTGTAATATGGTTGGGAGCTTGTGCAAAGACCAAAATGAAACTCTTGGCTGTTGCTTTGTTAATGTCCTCACTGCAAAGAGCTGTCAATGACTAATTGTTAAAGATATAGTTTTACATTTTGGGAAATATGATTCTTTGGCATCTTGCCAAGAGTTTTATGAAAAGATCAATATCACTTTTGTGTTTGTGAATTAAATATGGAGCTGCAGCAAGGAGGTGATTAGCTCAGTGAAGTATAAAGACCGGAAGTAGGGGGAAACAGCCGGCCTGGCTCTTGTAGCTTCTAGTTTATATCACCACTGTGTGTAAGGTAACTGGAAAGTACCATTATTTGCATTAACATTATTATTATCTCTGTCTGACTGCTAGCATGATGCCATGCGACAGACCAAATCACAATGGGCCTCACAACCACACAAATCTGCAAATCATAAGTCACCTAGTAGCATAGGTAATGCCCCCTAAACACCATATAAGGGCATGTTTTGTGCCGTGTGCAAAGACTATGGTACATGACCAAGACTGGCGACATGACACCAAAAAGGCTGTTAGAAGAAAAGTAATTTCAACAGTAGAGAAGCTAATGTAGCGTTACTATCAAATAAACCTAAACGATGTAAATGTGATTTCAGGGAAATGTATTGAAGTATTAAAAGTAAAAGTATGCATGAAAAGATTTGAATACATTTAATAAATCAAAATAATTTAAATAATTTACAGGAAAAGCAGCAAGTTCTCATACATACAGTTTATACGAGAAGCTGGAATCATGAAATGTTTTTTGCATGAAAAATTACTGACATGATGAAAACATAGTTGCCAAATAATTGTCTAATTCATCAATTATATTATATTAATCATATATTTTGTTGCTTTGCCATTGATTTGGTTGAACCAAATTTGGGTCGAGGGACAACAGATGCAAATTAGCTGCTAGTTAACGTGAAAAATACACAATAAAGATAGGACAGGTCGGGTCACTGTGTTTAACTATATATCTTTAAATGCTGCAGTTACGGCTGAAAGCAGCAGGAATTAACAAGCCTGCTGATTTCACATAACTCCACAATTCAGATGAATTCCCAGCTGTCTACACAATAGTGTTTGTTGCTAGCGTCATGTCAGGTGATTCAGTCCATAGTCTTCTAGCTAAGATGGTGACATGTTTATGAGGTGGTACACTGAAACACAAAGATTGATCTTTTAATGCATCATAATTTACTTTCAGGTTATGTTAAAGGCAACTGTTGTCTCATCAGATGTGTATTAAAAGGTCCCCGTCAAAGTTTGAAAATGATTGAACTTAAAGCACAGCAGCCAGGTGTAAAATCCAATCTGGAAGTAAAGCCACATGAAGCACTACTACAAGGTTTGGTCTGTTCATCGATCCTGGCTAAAGGCCTCAGTATGCTTCAAACAAAGCACTTGTCAGATCATCAACAGGTCTGAAACCCCCTCCCACCACAACCACCTCCTTCCACAACTACTTTCCATCACTTTTGTATACAATTGGGTTCAACGCCAAGTGGGTGCCTATTATCTCCATTTGTACCAAAGGCACAATTTTCAGATAATCACGGAACTAACAAAAGGAAACCAAGAATAAGGGTTTACGTGAACCACCGGTCTCCTTCATGAGGTCCTCTATAATTTACGCTGTGAGTGATGACTTTCTGTGTAAAGCGTATAAGACAAATTCACCCCACTTACTGTAAATTGAAGAGGCAACAAATGGAGTGGGCTGTGAAAAATCACAAGTGGAAATATTGTCATGGCATGATTGAAAGAGACTTAAGCGGGAGAAACAGAAAGGTGGGAGCAAACGACACTCCAAGGAGCACCTAAGGGCACTTACTGAAATAAAGTGTGGGTACCTGAGGCCTCGCAGGCTTGGCTGAGAGTGCCCCAACATATTACCCACAAAGTGTAGACTTTTTGTCAGGAGCCTGCCTACAGGAAGACTCTGGCTACTTTAGAGACAGAGAGTTTTATAGCAAATAACTTCAGACTAAAGGAAATAACGTCTTATTTGTGAGCATTTCGCATGGGATTTTTGCTTCTAGAAAGATAGAGCGACTAGGAACCTAGTTTGTTTATGGGCATACGCATCCTGATGGCAAGTAAACGCTGCTCATTGGAGCGTGACAGTGTCCGCCTGCCTGATCACTCCCAGGCACGTCCCTAAAGGATCGCTTAGCCCACACAGTGGCTTTGGTTATGTTTGTTGTTTCAATGTGTCTTTTCTGTTTTTGTTTTTTTCTTCTAATTCTCCCCTCTCAGCAGGATGTGTTAAGTAACAGGTCTGAAAACACACAGATTAGACTGCGCTCACGTTGCAATTGGATGTTCACAACCTGATTTGGAAGCTTACATTGTAATTGCAGCGTTACACACGATGAGTGTGGCAAGGACACAAGGTGTGCGTGAGCTAAGTGGAGGGAGAGAGACAGAAGAGAAAAGGCAGGAGGAAATTTGGACACAGATTAAAGAAAATGAAATGAAACGTATCAAATGTGACCAAATCCACTGGTAAAGATTTTACATCCCCTCCTACAGAGGGATAAGACACATATGGCAGCATTAAGGAGTGTTGGACAGTGTAGACATATCATCTATAACGATGTCAGAGTAAAGATTAAAATGTTCATATTTCTACCAATTGTATTATTGAGATAAATTAGTTAAAGCCGCTAATCATCTGCATTTTCTATTTTAAAAAAACATCAATAATCTGCATTCAAAATGCGTTGTGTTGGCTGTAAAAAAAAACAAAACTGTGGTTTTAAGAGTGTTGGCAATACAAATCATTTTTTTAAAATCAAATTCTAAACTTCAGTGTAAACCCACATAAATTGCCGATTTCTTTTCTTTTTTTAAGTAAAACTTGAAAGTAACAGGCCCTAATAACTATTAGTCTGTCCTTTCAGCAAATCGAAGTAGAACACCCACTGAAATTGTAGATCAATTACTCTGTAAACCTTTAAAAAAAACAAAAAACAAACTCTAACATGGTATAAAGAACAAAAATAGTTTGTATTTTGTTTATTTCTGAGGAGGAGCAGCATTTACATTTGTGAAATAGTCCAGCTGTCTAAACTGGAAGGTGTTTTGTAAATTAACAAAAAGTTAATTTGTCTTCACTTAAGTGTTGACCAGGAAAAAGCCAATTAAAAATCTACAGAATTCAAATAAAGGTTTTTTAACCGTATCACATAAGAAATGTATCTGCTCCGTCTTTGAACTCTAAAGACACAGTATGTGTACATGGGATAAAGTCACTAAAAAAACTGGAAGTTCCAAAAGGTGCAGTAAAGAGGTTATTTACGAGTTCAAATAAAGATTTCACTACCCTTTAAGGCTGTACCTAATGTCACTTTTTCAAATTCGAAGCTTCTATTGATGTTTTTCGAATAAACCTTTAAATGTCTGTCTTCATATTTCATGACGTCATCATACTCAAAGAAAAAACCAATAACTGAACAAAAGCGGAAATTTGAATACAGTGTTTTGTCATGTTAAATAAATAAATAAATAAATAAATATCTTTTTTACTAAATTTGTATTTTTGGACTTTTATTGCAAATGTTTGGATCATGTGAGTCAGCAACAATCCTCCACAGTAACCCCTGGAATCTTCCTCTATGAATAGCAGCCTAATATTAGTGTAGCCTACTGTTAGGACCTCTTTGGGACAATTTAAAGGCCAAAAAAGCAAACTGCTCATTACTATATTAAAGTTTAACTTAAAATTCAGATTTTTCGTCACTCACACTCCATAGTATCTCTATTCATTCTGCTTAAAATGAGCTCAGTTTAAAACAAAACGCAAGTCAACAGCCACACTACCAACTCGCAACTGCATGCTTACATTTTTTTTTTAACATATTCACCATCTTAGTTTAACATATTAGGATTTTACATTTGCTTCTTACGACAAAACATGAAGTAAATCTGAAGTTGGGAATGTTATTAGTTTTGCCAGTAACTGGTCACAAACCAATGTATTTTCAAATGATGATGACACTTTGGGGGATCATCAAAGAAATTACTATTAATCTTGAGGGAAACATGAATGTGTGCAAAATTTCATGGCAATCCATCTTATACTTGTTGAGATATTTCAGGACAGAAGTGGTGGACCAACTGACAGACTGACACAGATGTTTGTATGGCCAAAAAGTAGACGTTTTTTATATGCACAAGAAACATTTAAGACAAAAATCTCATTACATGCCAACACAACCTTCAAGTCACTGTCTTTTTTCAACAAGATAACAAATATATTACAAACTCAACAAAGTATCAGATAATACTGCAGTGTGTATCAGAGGGTGATTTTTACTGTCTTCAAACCTAACCACTTTCCCCTGCTGCACAAATCTTGTCAATTTGGCATTTGTCTGTTCTAAATGGCACGCTTGATTCCTGCCATCTCAGATGAGCAGTTTGTAAATGTGTTAGATTTATAGCTTGTGTTACAATCCATGTGGCGTTGACAGCCCTCGAATGTCTGAAAATGGGCAGATTATAAAGGCTTGATGGTGTAGAGTGAATACCACTGCACAGCAGAGATGTGACTTTGGTGAGACAAATCTGAGCTTGGCGGTAAATTGGGCGTTGCCATGGCTATGGGAACGCATACACAATCAGAAATAGATTCCCTCAACACCTTGAGAGGTAGTGTGAGACTGTCAAGTGAGACGGCACAAATGAGTGAGTTTCTCACGACGCTTCGAAGAGTGTTATGTGATCAACTCCTCATTAACTGGTGGCAAAATCTTTGATAGATTACTTGTGTTTCTGAGACACTACTGTTGTCCCTGTGGGGGTTTAATTTTTTAATTTATTGCTTTTGTTTGCTTGTACTGGACTTGCTCCAGAGGGACATGTCCTACATAGGGTGACCAACTTATTATTGATCTGTCGCAGGACAGTAGACGTGATTTTGCCTGACAATATATGACAAACGCAAAAGAGAATGACTTTTATTAGGCTGTAGAAATATTGATTTTATATTAGATGGGATGCCTATTTGCAGTAGTGTGGATGTTAACCTCCTTTAAATGGTGATAGGCTTAATGAAATTATTATTTTAACGGCACTGGACCTATTCAGTCTAATAAATAGACTTGCGTTGACTGCGTTCTACGTTCTAGCTTTAGGTAGTGACCGAATGAATGAGATTGTGGATACAAGCAGCTGAAATTAGATTCCTCTGTTGGGTGACTGGGTTCTGCCTAAGAGGTGAGGTGCTGAGATATCCAGAGGGAGCTCGGAGTAAAACCACTGCTTCTTCATGTCAAAAGGGGCAATTGAGGTGGTTCAGGCATCTGATCAGGATGCCTCTTGGGCCCCTACCATTAGAGGTTTTCTGGGCATGTCCAAGTGGTTCCAGTCCCTGGGGCAGATCCAGAACGCACTGGAAGGAATATGAAATATATATTTTATATCTCATCTGTCCCAGGAACACCCCCTGATCCCCCAGGACAAGCTGACTGCTGACAAACTGTTGGGGATGTCTGAAGTACCTTGCTCAGCCTGCTGCCCCAGCGACCCAGCACTGGATAAGGCAGGACAGTCGTATATATTGGTAAAAATCACATTTCAAGGATAATAGATGTGAGAGGCAGACTGATATTCTCAAAGCAGAGATGCAGAAACGTCCATAGATTATGTAACAGAAAGATTAAATGCATTCCTACCGGATTAATGCTTCTTAAACTTGTACTTTGTGTTGCTTCAGGCCACTTTGAGCAAAGCCTTCTCCTTCACTATGTGAATGCAAAACTCTTGTCAGGAGCAGCTGTTGTTTACCTTTTCAAGAGGGTTATCTTATTGGCTATATTTCTACTTAGTTGCTTTAAAATGTTAAAGAATTATGGCTGCACATAAAGTTTCCTTGAAACCAATCAGTTTCAGGGGGTAAAAACGTTTTTTAAGTATAGAACAGGATTTCTGGAAGAGATGTGTACATGGTAAATATATAAAAAGACAAATAAAATCAAAGAAATAGGCGCGATGATCATTAACATGCAGGACATTTGTTATTATGTTCAAAATGTTGCACGAAACAGGACATACATTACTATGTCTGTGGAGCATCAAAGCTCAAGAGTAAACTTCTTAGACTGATAGACAATATGTCAACGTAAATCCATTCAAGTGACAGAGCAAATTACAAAATGCCTGACATTTCATAATGTAAATAATACTGTCCCAGGGCATGTTGTACATCCATCTGAGCAATATGGCACAGGCCCCACAGCGAGACTGCTCTTTGCCTGTAACCTTTTTCCTCAGAATCTTAATGCCACTCTGCCAGTAAAAACTCAGCGGGTATTTGTTTAATCAGTTGTATCTCTCTCTGTTGTTATACACTGGAGTTGGTTGGCTGTCGTGTATTATTCTGACATGGTGACGCAAAAAGATGAAATGCCTTTATTTTCTGAACCCATCCAGTGATAACAGATCAAATTACTGACTTAACTTTTTCAAGACTACAATGGCATGTTGGAATTTGGGATTTGCTGTTGGGTGTTTAAGCAATGGGTCAACTGAAGCCACACAAAGTAATCAAATTTGGCATTCCTCAGTGGTGGTATTTAAAAAGAGAGTTTGGCAGACAGCAGTACAAACTGATACCCCCCATAGATCCCACCAAGAGAGACTGGGAATAAAAGACTTTAACCAACAAATAGACCGCACCATTTTTGTTTTGTTTTTTTTAACAAGAATTGACTCATATTACATATCTCACTGAGGGATGGTATCACACAATTCTACAAACAGTGTCTTAAAAAAGTGTAACTGTAATAATTTCACATTTCTATTATGACATTTGCCTACAGTGGTCTTTTTCACTATCATGAAACATGCCATCCTTACAGCTACAGCTCTAACACGGCAGCTGCATGCTTAACTTTCATGAAATTATTTAATTTTAACACAGCTTTCAATTCATTGTCCTTCTTTAACACCATCTGGTTTCATACCGACTTAAAGTCAAATATGTTATGGACTCAACAACCTGAAAATACTGTCGTGTTTAGCACTATTAGTTGTAAGGAATGTAACTCTCAAGTTTCATCAAGATGGAATTATATAGCAATTGTATGGGGAAAAACATTACATGCTTTGTTGAGAGGCTATATTATTTATGGTTTAAATCACATTGTTCAATGTTTTCTGTTTTTCTGTAGAGCATATTAAGTTTACCTGTGTATGAAGTGTGTTATACAAAAATAAAATTGTCTTGCCTTGCCTATTAGTTAGAGCAAGCTATTCACTATCGTAGTTATAGTTATTAGAGAAAGCTGTTCTATCAACTCTGGTGTGCTGTACTCCTAATTGCTGAGATCTAAAAATAGGCATTACTGCCATTACTACTGTTGTCCACATACACAGCTCAATGCAACACATTCACACCAGTTCTCTGGGAGCTGTTAAATGTCTTTCTCAAGAGTGTAGGAAAATCAGTTATAGAAGCAATTTGAAATTAACTCCTGGAATGTAGTGAAATCAGTTTTTAAAAAAAACTGCAGTCACAGGTGACATTGTTTTCAAGGGTGAGTTAGTTTAAGAGAAGGTAACTTTTGGGTCACTGCCCAAAGTGGTACCAAACTTTGGTCATAATCAGGTCATGGACTTTTATTTAAAACTTTGCCCAAAGTGAAGTTTGAAAGAATGTTCAGAGCGGAAAACAAAGGGATGTAAATACACCTGGGTTTCTGTTATCCTGTCATTAGCGATTTTTTTTGTTTTTGTTTTTTTTAACTGGTAATATCTGTTAAAGTTCGACGAAGTCGAAGTCTAAATTCTACAGTCATAATGTGAGGTGAAAATAATATCCTCTGAGAATGCACAGGCCTAACACAGTGCCCTAACATCAAGCAAATATTTGACTACTGCACCGCGTTGCTAAACATTTCATGCACTTTGTCTTCACTGAATCCATTAACTATTTACCTCAGTGATGTCACGAAAACAAACTACGTACCTATTAGGAGTGCACTCAAGATCATATGTAACCACTTTAAAGATGGGTGACTACTTGCTTTCTTCTGACATTTTTACTTTTAAAGAGAAAACAACAGCGATTAGGTTTTAATTAGTTCCCTGTCATTCTCAGTCCAGCCAGTTTCCATCTTATTTAGGTCTTTCTAGTGAAGTGTCTCTTAAAAGGGGGTACAGGTTCCCTGGGGGGTACTTTTGAGTATTGCAGGGGCTTGTGAGATTTTTTTGTGTTAATTTAGAATATATCACCCATGCATAATTCCAAAAACAATTACTGTTATGAGTAAAATATATATTTTTTTAAAAATTACATTAGTTAAACCACATTTTATATGCAACACTGCTATTTTTAATGCAATCGTTAACTGCTGTAAACTGTCCACAACAACAAACCCGAACAATCATGTTCACTTCGCTGGTCAAGGGGCAAATGGCTCATAAATTATTGAAAAAAGGTTGAGCACTGCACCGTTCTAGGAAGCTGAGGAGGTACCGTGCAGATAATGCTTTATTTCAGCTTCACAAATCAGACACTCCTCATCCATTTCATAGCAAGAGACGAGAATAAATAGAAACAGGGTGTCCGACAAAAGTTCAGATCAGGCTAGTTAGGACATTACATTAAAAAAAAAAGACTAATGCAATCAATGACACCTGCTCACCTCGCATTCAGCTCGGACACAGAGTGAAGCTGAAGGAAATTCTTGTGTTCACACGTTGCCCCAATGAACCTAGACTAGCATATATTTATTTATTCTTTCAAAATAGCGTTAATATGCATGTAGGTCTATTGGTGGGAGTTACTTTATTTGGAATATAATAAGCAAAATTATTTTTCAGAAGTATAAATCTGCATGCCTCCATGATGTAATTCTTTCCATAGCCTACTTATCAATTGTTTTTGAGCTCAATTAACACAGACAACATTTGGCCAGAATTTCTCTCCTCTTTTACGAAATCCCTCTTCTAAAATCTTCCAGAACACATGGACCGGCACCAATTTTTTTTAGCAAACCCTGCACAACAATGATCATATTTCAGCACAAATTATGTGTAATGCGCTGATTTAAGCCCAAGGAATGCCCATTTTCATATATATTTCTATGCCTGTTTTAAAATGACATATTGCCATCAACCACTAAATTCAGTACAGTCCATTCAGCTGCTGCTGTGCGTGTATTTTTACTCAGAGTACGTGTTTCCCTGTGTTTGCTGTATGAGGCTTATACGACTCCTGTGGCCAATGTTTCATGAGTCATAATTATAACCTCCAATCCAATCTGACATACAGGCTCCCAGTAATGTGGGATGGTTAAAAGACATGATTTGTAAATGCCTTAAAGGTTAGATATTGAGAGCAGCAAAGCCCTTATCTGTATCCTTTTCACTTTAACTCCGTGGCATGTTGTTGACTCATCTGTTTATTTATACAGCGGCTCAGATTGTAAAGACCGAGGACGTCTGTTCCTGCTTATAACAGCAACTCTACATATTTAATGCGAGATCCTCTTTTCTGGCACGCCTAAGTAAGTTGTTTGCGTCAACTAAAAGAATAAGGGCAAATTGTTTCATAGTTACACAAGTAGCATCAATTCACATCGCTAAATCAAACAGGGCTGCTCAATAGTAATGACTGTTTTGTTTTGAGGGTAAACACAGACTGTCAGAAGCAAAAATTAGAAGGATTCAGGATTTTTCTCTCCCTTGCTTACACTGTAAAGTGACTTTTGTCGTGAGCTACAGTAGTTTGTGAAGCCCACAGAAACACCTGAGGCGCAGGATGAATTTCAGTCAGAAGCTTAGAGGAGGGCATGGGAGCTGGTGATACGTGTTTGACTGTAATTGGCTTTGTTACAGACAGGGCTAAGTGGTGTGGGTGTAACATCGAGCTGTGCAGTTGTGGAACAGTCAGGACACTGACTCACGGAAAGCAGTTCGAGGACAAACGTTAACTTTTTTTTTTCCTGGGGCGGCAGAATTTTGCGGACTAGAAAGACGCTTTTCATCAGTTTTATTGCCGCCGATTCTCAGCCCATGCTAATTATATTTTGACTCTGAAGAAAAAGAAGAAGCAGTCATGTCGAGATATCAGTGCTCGCAGCAAAATGAATACATTTGAACTGTGCTCCAGTGCTTTTCTGCCTAAAGACTTTCTTCTTTCCATGTTAATTAAAGTTTAAAGCAATAAATCTAAATTGCATTTAGTCTAGATTATCACTTGGGATACTACATAAAGCATGTTTATATAGGTTCTGGTTCATGCTCTGATCCAACACAAGGAAAAAAAAGCTTGCTTTTCTCATACTCCTCCTACATTCAGCATTTGTTTTCTCTAAAGAAAGCACAAAATGCTGCATGAAAGGCAGCTGGTAAAACAAGTAATAAAATTTGTTGCACCATGGATTACACTGCACAGAATGACACATTCAACAGCTATGTAAAGAAAAACACTCTAAAAGGACACAAGCTCCTCAAAGACTCAAGCGCAGATTTCTGCAAAAGTAAAGTTCAAAGAATTAGGCATTATGACTGGAATTTTATCTCCATCCTGTTCTCCTATTTGGGGTTTTTATTTAGCTATGATAGACCCTGCTGAAGATGTGCAACAAAAGGGAGTACAACTGCCTTTAAAAGCTAAACTAAAAAGGACATTATCATTACCTGCACAAAGACATCCGGCAATGACGTGGCAGCACCCACACAAACAGGAAATGCTCACTTGTTGTCCTGTGAGAATTCTGAATGTATAAGTGCACCTTTGGGCTGTGTTGACCGAAAATCTGCCACCATAATGCCAATATAATACCCAAGTTTCAATACTGTTACAAAAACAACACTCAAAATTTGTTATAAGTTGATGGTCAGAAAAATAAATGAGTATGTTTCTTGCACAAATGCCAAATGTTCTCTGTTATCCTGATATAAGGATTCACACTCCTTAACTTCATTGTAAATTAAATTTTGGAAAAATGTATGGATTAAAAAAGGCACATTACGATGCCAAATTGGACTCAGAGAAATTATGATAAGCATTTTTTCACCACTCTTTAATAATCACTAGTGGCAGCTTGCGATATTTTCCCAAATCCTTTTCTTTGAGAAAAATTACATTTTATTTTTTTCTACAAAAAGGAAAAGAAAACCAACATTCTCAAACATTATACATGAAATGCCAGCTAAATATATACATCTGTGACATCTGATGTCAGCTTTTTGTTCATGTACGTGATGTTTTACTAGCCACACAATGTTACATACACAGGTGTGTACCACTGAGGCTTGACGCCGAGCCAAGTGTAGCTGCAAGTGAGCATCTGATTTGTGCTCCACCCTGAAATACAGTCAAGAGCTGAACATTTTACTCCCAGCCCTGGAATCTGAACTGCCTCTGAATGTCCTGCCACACTGACAAAACCCTCATCTCCTCATCCCTGCCATTACATGAAAGGATTCCAGGCGAACAAGCGAAGAGGCTATGAGAGGAGAGGCCACGCTACAGCACCAAAGTTTGCAGCTGCTTTAGGCCTGTGGGCTCAGGGAACCTGGCTTCAGAAAAGGGAGGAGGAGGGCTGAAAATTGCTTAACCTCTCCCACAACCTACAGCGCTACTTGAAAATCCTGCCCTCTGGTCAGAGATGCTCCGCACTCAACAGGAACAGCTTTAGCACCGACATCAATTCAGGCTGCTCATACCGAAGAAGCTCTGGAGATAAAACCCTCTCTCTTTTTCTCTCTACCTCTTTTTTCCCCATTAAAGGGTTTTTTGGGAAGTTTTTCCTCATCCATTGTGAGGGTCCAAGGACAGAGGAGATGTTGAATGTTATAAAGCCCTCTGGGGCAAATTGTGATTTGTGATTCTGGGCTTTAGCAATAAAATTGACTTGAATTGGCTCCACAGATGGTCAGTGTCTCCCTTTACAACTTAAAAAAGCCCTGACCAGAGCTAAAGTGCATGCTTTGATTAGGTCCACTTTGAATTGTTAATAAATATATTGTAGTTTAAATCATTTTAGTTTAAACTATATAATAAAAAACTGCATTATTATTCTGAAACACAAGGATTCAACATTTGTTGTTGGAAGATGTGAGAAATTGTGAAATGAAAGAAAAATGTCTGACAGCAGGTGACAGTTTGATCAAAGCAGTGTGCCTCTTTTTTGGACTCTCTCCCTCTCCCTCGCTCTCTCTCTCTCTCACACACACACACCCACACCCATTCATCTTAAACAGACTGAGATTTGGTTTCTCTCTCTCTCTCTGAGGATGGTGTGTGCCCACCTGACGGCCCAACATAAGCGCACAAAAGGGAATCCTCTGTGGATTTTGCGCATAAAGTGGACATGATTATGTCACTTACACTGCTGTTCTGGCCGGACCAGTGCACCATAGCCTGGTTATGAGATGAATCTCCGGTCAAGGCGAATGTTGAACTGTTAAGTTTGAGCTCATCTTGCCTCGGACCGCCAGCTCTCCGCTCGTCTCCGCTCCAGCGCAATTCAGAGCGCGTAACTCTGCGTCCAGCCGCGGAGCTCGTGCCCTCTCCCGGGTCTTGACTCTGGGCTGAACCGGGGGATCTGTCTGTGTCAATGTTCCTTCTGGCGCGCTTTCTGTAAGAACGTGCCCCAGTCTTCTCCTGACTACTCATTTTGACATTGGAAACTTTCATCTTTGCAAACTCGCCCTCACCAATCTTTGCATGCACGTTGTCTGTATTCCGTTTAAGCCTCGGCTCCGCGTATTCCGCCCGGTCTGGAGCGCATTCAGCGGAACCGGCTGCGCAACGGAGCCGCCGACTTTCGCCAGTTGCAGCCCCGGATCTCCCTGCCTCGTCTCCCCGTCCAAAAACTTCTCCCTTTAATCCTGTTGCGGACTCACTCGTGTCGAATTTCAGCAGTAATTCCTGTGCACGCCACTTATTCCCAGGCTGGCATGACCTGCAAGTTATCTCAGCTTTGGCGGCATGAAAGAAACAGAGCATCACCAAAATCAAAAATGCACTGTGCCACTTTGGGCAAAATATGACCTCCCTCTCCATTGCTGGTGGCAGAGAAGGATGCTGAGGATGCAAGAAGTCCTTTTTTTGTAGTCCTGCTTTTCTCTCTGCCTTTTTCGGGGTGTAAATTGCCGCTCGGGCTGTGAAAGAGGAAGTGCTGCGCAAGTTGTGGCGTTGCTCAAATGCGGTGTTGTAAAAAGTGGTCCAAGTTGAAGGATTTGATCAAATGAAGCCCCGCACGCATGGGGGAGGAGCTGTGGATCCAGACTAAGAGATGGAGGATAATGTTGGACTGACTTCTCCATATTTGTTATTTTCCACCATATGGTCGGCTATAATTAAAGCAGTCAGTAATACAGTCATTTTGTTCTGCTGCTCTTTTATTTCTCCTCATAGACACATTTTTTGAGCAGCTATTCCTGGTGCTTTTTTTTTTTTTTTTTTACCTCCTGGTGCAGATTTTATCACCGGTCTCCCTTCAGGGAAAGTAAATCGCTTAATTTAGCAAATGAAACTGAATTATTTCACCTATGATGTGTTTGGATTCAGTCCTTTTAGGTCTGAACAGGGGCTTCCAGTAATTGGAACATATTAATGTGTTTCCAATTAGCTACAGTGTCAGATATGGTAGCTTCTATGACTTATTAAACAGCAATAAAGAATTCAACAGCCCACAAAGGAACATGAGATTTTTACACAATGCACCTCTATCCGCATGCATTGTGCATCTGATCTTGCATCCCTCCAGGATGATGTGATGCGTTTATTGTGTGTGCACCAGACCAGCTGAAGGCAAACTGGAGGACCACCTGTAAGGTGAAACACGCAGTCTGGACTACATAATGAATATTTAAACACTTTGCAAACAAAGAGATGTTGTCTCATGTCATGTTTAACTGTGTAATTTTGTCCCAAACAAGCAGCCAGAGCATCTCGGGCAACAAGAATTAGTGTAACTGGTGGAAAAAAACAAGGCCGGAAGTTCATCTCTTTGATTCCAGCCCTGCAGCTCTCCGTGCCTAATGACTGGAGGTTATGGTGATTGCTGATGAGCACAAAGGGATATACAAATGGTCACAGAGTACTACACCAGCTGGCTGCTTTCTAGTTCACAGCAGAGGATGCTGCCGAGAGGGAATAAAATGGGCAGATTGTGCCTTGAGAGGTGATTAATTTTACCACAAGGAAACATATCTATAGGCTGCTACAAATTAAGATTAAATAGTAAAGGATTATAAAATCAGAGTGTCACGCATCCTGTTAAAACAGGGTTAGGAGGAATCGTTTTCTTCCAACACATGTTGCATCATGTGTTCTGGAGAGTGCCGAATATAAACACATTGGTTTTAAGACATATGTTCACAATGACCCCATCTGTGGTGATTACAGCTCAATACTGCTCATTCTGTCACGTTCACTCTCCCTCTGTTGTTAGAGCACAGAGCTATTTCCTCAGGGTGAAACTACTTAATGCTACCTTTTTTTTTATCTCCATAGGAATCATGAGGTAATTTAATTGCATGCATGTTTTTAAATAAACATGGGAGGAGACTATATGAATTACATGAAAATCATGCCATTATTGGAAAAATAGATACTGTTGCTTTAAAAATGCTTTTTTTCATTGTGGTTTATTATAATGAGCATTAAGTCGGAAGAAACATTTTTGTTTTAGTGTTTAAATGGTCAGCCTAACTAAATCAAGTCAACTCTATAAATTATATTCTATATAGTTTCATTAAATTTGGGTGATTTGAGACCTTAAGAGATGGCATCAGGATGGCAATATTCTCCAGGAGGTGTCACAACAGCAGTGTTGACAATAACCATGGTAAAATTAAATATTAAAATCATGTTAATATTATACTGATCTTGTCTTAATACTGGAATTTCTAACCTCAATACAATACCTAGAAAAATATCTATATTCTGTACGATTTTCGATGCCACGGGGAAATTTACATTGAGGGTATATCATGGAATTTTTTTAAATTAAAACATAAATAATATTCTTGACAACACTATACTTCACATTTGATAATTTGTGTCTATATAATCAAGCACCCTTTACATAATTTCTGTTTATTTCTATCCTTACTTTGTCTGCCTCCCCCAGCATCACCTGGCTGCCTTTTCACTATCCATTAAGTATATTTGCTGTTTTTTTTACGATTTTGTAGGCTACAGTTATGGTTGGAGACATTCTCTCTACCTCTGTACACTCATATGTTGAGTGTAGGCTTCATGTATTTGCCAAAAAGAGACAAAAATGCACAATGAACATAGGTACAGTGAATTTGACTAAAAGTGTTGTTTTATTTTTTCAAATTTTCCAAAGATATTGCAAAAATATTGTTATTGTGAACTCTTTTAGCACTCTTTGTGCAGTGAAAATCTTAAATTGTACCAGCCCTCCTATCCTATGTTTTTAATGGTTAGGGAGCTGTCCTCGGTGCTACACCTGTCCACTTCAGTGGGGAGGTTATTGCCAGCGGAAAGTTCCAGCTAATGACTAATCATGTCAAAATATTGACTTTATGTTCCGTGCAGGTTTTGTAACCTTGATGAAATGTAAGGGGTGGCTGATGGGCCTGTAGCATATCTAAATTTCATGCAGAAGTTTGCTTCCCATCATACACCTGCAATTAGTTTTACACTTTTTATTTATTTATTTATTTATGAGTTTATATTAACCGTAACAACAACCTTTCCCTAACCATTATTTTTTATTTTTATTACATTTTATTTGTCCAGTGGTGGTTATGAAACATCATGTGAGATCTCACATTTATTTTGTTACCAACGCACAGCCCTGACACCCACAGCAATCGGACCTTACCTGATCTGATCCAACTTGATATTTTTACAATCTCCTGCATCTAACTGCACCGTTACAGCAACATAAAGCCACCTCGAATAATTCTGAATGGCTGGATACCACTAAAGGTAGGAGAGAAAATGTGTTTTTATGTAATGTGGGTGAAACGAGCCTTTATATTACGCTCTTAAAGTGAAGTCTGATTACACCCTCCCTTCGTTTTTTGGGAGCTATCCTCCCCGGCCATGTCCTATCAGAGACGTTAAAGATGATAAGTGTTGCCTCCTCTCACGGCACACAGCATTAAGCAGACATATTGTATTGGATTAATGGTGCTGCAATGGACAGGGACCACATGGCTCGCAGTCACTTATCAACCAGTCCTGTGGTGTATATGTGTGTGTGTGTGTGTCCTGCGGTAACGTCTCACACCGCATCATCTCCTGTCCCCGCCTGGACTCACCATCCATTCACAGGGAATCGATGTCCTGCCAATAGCAGAAATGGATTTTTGAGGATGTTGCAGAAGGCAATATGCAGGCCTGAGATGTCTGATTTGTATGTACCCCCTCGGACTATGAATCCGCAACAAGGCTGTAAGCTTCAGAACTTGGAGGAAAATGTTCTTGTATACAAAACTGAGGGCAGAGAATATGACCTCTGGCTTTCCAGAAATTTAACATAGTAAAGACAGCATGATTGCAAACCTTTTCAGAGGCAGCTGGTGCCTCACAGCTGGTCCTTATTTTATATACATATACTTACAACGCATGTTTGTTGATGTTTTAAACTACTGTATGTTACGTGTCAAAAGTCTTACTCATTTTTCATTTCAAATGGGTTAACAGATCTTCAACTTTCTCAGTTGCCTGAAAAAGCCTGTGGACTAACTTTTATGTAAAGATCTTGGGCCAAAATTTCCAGGAAAATCCAAAGGATGTGATGAACCTCAATCAAGAAGTCCCTTTCTAGCAGGAAGTCCTGTATGCAAACTCCTGACAGTGGGGTGCATCTCTATCCATAGCCTACATTTTGCACTGAGGACGGGCCTTCATTTACCACTGAGGTTTGCACTGGCTGAATTCAAGCTGTTACAGCCGCTGATTAAATATCTGTCTTTGGAGCTGCCGCCGGTGTCCCTCCTGGATAAGTAATAATCTCTGAGGGGCAGGGATTGAAGGGGAAGGACAGTGGGGCATATGTGTGAGATAATTTTTCTCTCATTTATGGTCTGATAAACAGTCAATTCATCAATTAAGTGCCCCATTTCATGATTGCAGCGCCCCCTGGTGCTGAAAATCCCAGAGGAACCACTAATGTGAAATATATTGTGATATAGTGTTTTGAGTTTGTTAGCTAATGTTGTCTTGCAGTTTAATGCAGACAAATTGTAGCAAACGTAGCAAAATACTGCACTGATTGTATAATGCCAACAAATTCATCCAGACTCCCGGCACAGCAGGTACAATCAACACCTCTGCCAGTACACCAACAAACAACCAAACAACCAAACAAACAGTTTAAACTGACCCTTGAAGCCTCACTGTAATCCACCGATCCATGATATTCCCATAAAAACGGTCCTGATACATTGCCCGAAGCTGGTTTGCAAATTAATTTATCAGCTATGAACCAACCATGTTAATAATGGACGCTTAATTTCTTTTCTTTTTTTTAACTACTTGAAAAAAATACCTAATGCACATCTACCTTGTACCTTGAATACTTTCTCCATCCCTGCTTGTTAGACACTATTGTGGGCGATACAGGTGGTCGCTCGTGGCTATGGAGGATGCTGACTGCAGTTCATTCAGCAGCTTCAGAGAGAGAGAGGTGTCAAGGATTTTTTGAAAGTTACACAGAACCTTTAAGCTTGTCTGGCTTTCCAGATAAACACTGTATAAACAAATACCCTCTTAACTTGTGGCTATTGTATGACCTTTTTTTCCTTCAAAGCTTCTGCTTCATATTATTTCAGCCATTCTTTCGAACCATGACACTGACTCATAAAATGTTTTTTTCACAACCTTAACAACATTGTTCCCCCTCCCTTGCTCGGCTCCCAGGGTTACCCTCAGCCCATTAAAAGCTTTAGAGCATTAACAACAACAAGAGTTGGACTCAGCGGAACAAACAGCGCTGTCCTTTTTACCGAGCCAAAACATTCAGTCTCAAACAAGAGAGCCGGAGACAAAAAAATGTAGGAGCAAAGCTAGTGTTTGAAGGGCTCTAGGTGAACAAGTAGGAGTTGAAAAGAGGAAGGAAGTAAGATTAAAAAAAAGCCAAAGCAAGAAAGAAAGGGAGGGAGAGGGGGCTGTAAATGGCTCTTTTATATTCCCTGTGTTTGATTGAAATTGAAAGTTACTCCAGATAAATAAGTTTCCCCGGTAACATAATACATTATTGGTATTCACTCATAGCAGAGAGCAGACATGGGGGTCAGGAGCAATCAGTTTGCCGTGGGCTCATGGAGAGGGGTTCAACATCTGAGTTCAGTATCTTTCAATTTCCAACACTTTTTGGCATGTTTGTGTCTCAGCCTGCCATTAATTGCAAAACCGTCCACCCATAACAATTTGAGCTGCTGCGATACAGACTGCAGCCTAAATCAAAGCCAATCCTTCACAAGGCAGAGAAAAAAACTGCCTACAGAAATAGACCAGTGGTTACTTAGGATTCCATTTCCAATTCATGAATTGAATTTCAAGCGGTGTCCGAAATTGGCTGAGCCTGACCGCAGCTCTGCTCTGTATTGTCATGGCATTTGAAAAGCAGTAATTGGATAATCCATTTTAAGATGCCGATGAAATCCCAAACTTATGGCAGTGAGGGATCTCCGAAATGAATGTGGATGGTGAGTAATATTGTCATCTCAAACAAGACATACAGTAACCTTGACAGTATCAATCTGGCTTTGCAGTGAGTGAATAGTGAGAAACTCTTTTCTGTCCTGTGCTTCGGCACAAAGATTCAAGTTCACTTTTTCTTGTTAGCAAAGAGAGGCTCTTATTTATTCCCCTCACACTGGACTTTATCTTAGAGCAGTTTATGCCCCACTGCCCAGTGTGCAATGGCACTTTTGGGGCCAAGTCTCAATCCTTATTACACTCTCCTTGATTCACTTGATGCAAATATAAAAGCCACAAATTGATGTTTTCTTGCAGTATAGCTAATAGGCCCATGAAGCAACTGTTGTGGCTTGTTGAAATTGTAATTGTCAGTGAATAACAGAGGCAGAAGGAGGGATTTCTGTGTCTATTGAGGGAGGCATTTCACCACACAGGGACTTCATTCATACGGTTTGGGAAATGTGCATATTTTGCACACAAAGCCAGCTCTCAGCAGCCACATTCAGATTCCTCTTAGATGCCTTCCCAGAAATTCTTTTCAACATCCTGCTGGGGTGAAATGACTCTTCCATAAAGTGCTGGTGATTGGACACATAATCAGCTGTGCTTGTAATATTTAGCAGAAACTGAGTCCACCTGCTGTTTATTCACCTGGTTTTGATTCAGCTTCAGATAAGCCATTAGCTTCTATTCATCACGCTGGCTTTTTTTTAATTCATTTCCTCAAGAAGAATACAGCCAGAGAGTGGTGAGAGCACAATCCTGTCACTGCCGTTTCCTGCTAACATCTTGAGTTCTCATATCAACATCAGCCATGAGAGCGAAGAGAAAAAAAAGTTTTGAAAAGCCAGGTAAAGAGGGAGAACAAGATCTGTCTTCATCCATTTGAAGGTCCAAATGAGTGACTGCTTTAAAAGCTTTCCTTTTGGGGCTGAAATATTAATATTTGCTGCTCAGGAACATTACCAGTATCCTCGGAGTGAGGCAACGATAATTATTAATGAATCTCATTTTCAGGCTACTGTGCTGGATGTTCAAAGTGCCTGCGACCTTCAGAGGGAAAGCATAGCACGGTGTTGCCTTCTATCAGGAGTCAGTAGACTAGAAATGAACAATCTGTTACAATTCTCTTTTTGCAGTTGGAGCTCATCTCGCCGATTTGTTTATCTCAGCAGTTGTGCTCCAGATGACTTATTCATGAACATGTGGAAAAACACGTCACTCCAGAAGATGTCACACTTTTATTTGAATAGACTGATCAGGCTCTTTTGAACTTGAGGCGAGGACATCATTTCAAACAGCCCGTGTCACATCTCTGTCAGACAGGGACATTGTTTGAGGAAGCATGAGGTCCTTGAGAAGAATAAACAATGTTGTACAATCCACAAACCTTGAAAATGGCATCAGAAAACAGAACCTCTGATTTTCATCTTCAAGGTCCAGAGTGTAGGATTTATGTGGATATATTGGCAGGAATAGAATATTCATAACTATGTTGAAATTTGTGTATCATGACCAGAACCTAAGAAAAAAAAAATACATCACTGTATTTCCGTTACCAAAGAATAACTTTTTTTAATCTAAATATGGAATGGGTCTTGCTTTTATGGAGTTTGCAATGTTGTTTTTCAGTTAAGGACATGGGCTAATCTTCGCACCTCACTCTCCCTCTCTGCAGCCGAAACCCTAATCCATGCTTTCATCGCCTCCAGAATTAATAACGACAATAGCATTCGCTTTGGTTCATCATCCAAAGTCCAGCACATCCAGAACTCTGCTGCTCATTTGTTCACATCACTCCTATCCTCTAGAATCTCCACTGGCTCCCACAACACATACAATTCAAAGTCATCCTCCTCACTTATAAAGTCCTCCATAACTAGCCCCCCTCCTACCTCAGCGACCTGCTCATCCGCACACGCCTTCCCTCACCCTCCGCACCTCTGATGACAACCTCCTGTTTCCACCACGCAGGACCAGGAACCGAACCTGGAGTGACAGAGCCTTTTCCATAACCGTCCCGGGACTGCACCGACCTTTCACAGTTCAAATCACTTATTAAAACCCACCTATTTAAAACTGCTTTTAATTTCTAATTAATGTCATATGAATCGTAATGTGGTGTGTATTTTTTATTGTATTTTCATGTACTCTATTTTATGATTTTTTTTTTACTTCTGTAAAGTGTCTGAGTTTCTTGAAAAGCACTCTGCCATTAAAAGCACAGAAAAGGCAGTACTTCCTACAGAAACTTAGGATGGCTAAATTCCAGAGCAAGATCCTGGTTAACTTCTACAGAGAAGCAATAGAAAGCAAACTGACTGGAAACATCACAGACTGGAATGTTTCGTGCAAAGCCCAGGACAGGAAGTCTCTACAGCGGGTGATTAAAACTGCCCAGAACATCACTGGTTTCCATCTACAGAGCATCAGTGACCTCAGTGAAGTGAGGTGTCTGAACAGAGCCCAAAGGATACTGAAAGACAGCAGCAACAGTCTGTACGCCCTGCTGCCATCAGGAAAAAGATGCAGGAGTATCAGCTGCCGAAACACCAGGCTACGGAGCAGCTTCTTTCCCCAGACTGTGAGACTCCTCAACTCATCCTTCGACACCAAAAAGATGTAGTAGGATTTAGGGTCAACTTTAATTTAATTTCTTCTTGAACCACGTTTAAGAAAAAAAAATCGACCTTGTACCATGTAAGCTAACATGATGCTATGTTAACAGCGGGCTGTCTACACAGTTAACAACAAGCTTACAGCGGTACAGTGATAAAAGTACAGCACACACACGCAACATTCAGTGTTAACTGGCTGATCTGATCCCACAGGCAGGCTCCTAATTGCGACAGTGACATCAAAAGCATCTTTCTGAAAAGTTGCTGGGAGTGTTCAAACAGAAAAGGTGGAACGCCCTTAAAAGAAGACGCCGGGTGCAGCGCTTTTTCTCTAGGCGGCCACATGCCTAACCCTAACCTATGCCATTAAATTCTACACACTAGACCTTACAACTTTATCTAGTGGTAGTCTACTGTAGTTTTTATGGCAAACATGATCTTCTATGATTTTAAAAAATCACCATCAAAATGTTTACCTGCTAGATACTAAAACACATAATGTAACAATAGGAAAAGTCAACTGACACAGTAATGTTAGCAACACAGCATCTCTCTAACATTTGCTAACAATAGCTAATATTAGCCACCATGTGCTATTGGTCAGTTGATTAATTATTTTCATTTGTCACATGAAGTCATACAAGGTACAAATCCAATGAAATGCCATTCAATGATCGTCTATACGTAGACAGCAGTGTCCTGGAATATGCTGAAGACTAACTCCAACTCTCACGTCACAGGGGGGATGCACTGTAGTTTGTTTACATATCTTGACCTTAACAATTATACAGAGTGTATATTCCCTGAGTGTCCCCTTCTGGCGCAGGGCAAACAGGAATGGGACAGCAGCTCTCACATCAATCCTTATTCATCATAAAGCACACGCCTCCTCCCCTTCTCTCGTCAGAATACTCTGCTCTCTCAGATCAGCATATAGAAAAACCACCAAGTCACCTGGTTTAATGTCGCTGTCCGGTATTCCAGATTTTAGCAAAGTTTCAGTGCAGTAACTAAAATCCCACTGGAAACTGGTCCAGTCTTCCAGTTTATTATCCAACACCGTCACAGTGCCTATTAGGATTTAAGGTGCTTGCCACAGTGCCTCCAGTGCAGATATGAATGCTGAGGTGAACACAGAAATAGTCTTTCTTGGAAATGTGGTTGGGATAATAGCTGGTGTCCATCTTTTCCATCTCTTCCTTGATGGTTACTGATGTTGCTATTTGAAAACCTTGACCTAGCCAACGACTTGAGTAGCAGGACCAATCACAAAAAAGCACTACCAACATTTACAAAATCGTCACATAAATTTAGGACAAATTTATCAGAGCTAATGGAGAAGTAGAGGACAAATCTGTGCCTACGCCTACAATATCACAACACATAAGACTGTAACATTAGCTAACATCAGCTGAAATGAGGGCTCTTGATCTGAGCAAAGGTGTCTGTTTTGCCAAAATAATTATTAGGATTTGTATGTTTTTGTTGGAATCCATCTGTTGGAGTATTTACTGCAGTTGGCAGATAACTGATTCATTTGTTCCTGAGCTTGAAATTGCACACCACTCGCTAACATGCACCTCCATGTAAATAAGCATATTTGTAATTGACCTCACATCTGAACAGAGCCACCAGCCTAAGAGGATAATTATGAGAAGATCCGTGCTAATGATGTCTTTAAGTTTCTGTGCCCTTCGCCACCTAGTCAACTTTGACCCAAGGAATAGTTTGCAATGGTATGATTGTGAAAAGTTCAATTAAGCTGTAATTTGAGGCAGAGACCGCAGAATAATTGCAAGTCAGTGGGTGGCCTTTTAGTTCAGTTTGAGCATGCCTAATAAGCAGTCTGTCTCACTCCTCACCAGCTATTAGCATCTGTTCCCTGATGTGAGATGTTGCTGAATAATGACAGGAATAGGCAACAGAATCTTACTGTGTTTATGATTTGTGTCTGGTGTCTTCAGAGTTCAGAGAAAAAAAAAATAATGAAGAGATGTTTGCCTGCATTGGTTAACACTGTCTTCGAATGGGCAGTCTGATTAAAAAATACCCACTTAAAATACACAGAAACCACATACGTGTTTGAAAGGCTGGATGTTTACTGAGATTTACTCTGCATGGTTGCTTCTGGCTAAACAGCTCAAATACAACTCCCTGGCTCTTGTTAAACACCAGAGAAATGTACTTAGGAAAACCTCGACATCTTCCATCTTTGTTGTATCTGAAATATTTGCTGAATTACTGGAAATATGCAGGGCTGGATATTAGGACACATCTGTTCTATCAGGGGGCATGTGCTCCTGGGGATTTCTATACCAATGCTTTCCTGTATGAACTCAGAGTGCGGTGAAAAAACAGAAGAAAATAAGATTCAATGAATACACTGCATTGATGGTGGAAAAGTGCACGTTCCCCCGTGTTGTCTTATGTGGTAGAATTGATTGTTTTCAATCATCAAAATGGCACAAGCCATTACTGCCCTGAAACCGCGCGAAAACAAATCACTGCAAAACTGGTGACAATTACCCTTGCACCTCAGATTCCTTCACCTGAGTCAAATAAATAACATGCTAGTTTCTGAAAGGGGTTCACAGTAAACTATGGCCGGGATGGTCGTGCATATAACACACTGAGTAATTGAGTCCACCATGCATATTTATGACTAAATAGACAACCTGTCGGCCCCTGGATTTATTGGGGAGAGTTGTGGTTTTGGCAGGGGGCTCCGCTCTGCGACGTATCGCTTTATAAAAGGGCTTTAGTGAGCAAAACAGTCAATCTGTCAGTCCTGTTGGAATGGGATATATGAGCACACTGGCTGCATGGTCAACAGATCATGTTTCTATAGGCAAGGGCTCTGAACAAGCCATGGAGAGGAAGTAATCATCATTGGACAAATACCAAGAGTACAGCAGGACCGAGTGCATCAATGAGGGAGCAGCCATTCATAAAATACACTAAAATACTGAAATGGAAGAAAATTAATTGTTATGTTCTTACTTTATGTAGCCATCCAAGCAAAGACCGACTGAACATCTGCTCGTCCTGGATGCATCCACTCACTGCCATGCTGGCCTCTGTCTGTGCCAACAGAAAAAAAGATATATGCTGTAGGTAAATCATGTTGCTGACCTAGGGTTATCAAAAGCAGCATACCTAGTGAATGGTAAATGGACAGCATTTGTATAGGGCTTTTCTAGTCTTCAGAGCACTCACAAAGCTTTCACACTACATGTCACATTTACCTATTCACACACTGATGGCCAAGGCTGCCATACATGGTACCACCTGCCACTCAGTAGCCATACAGTCATACACACTCACACTGATAGCGCAGCATCAAAAGCAAAATGGGTTTCAGTATCATGCTCAAGGATACTTCGACATGTTGACTGGAGGAGCCAGTGATCAAACAACCAACCCACTCTACCTCGGTGCCACAGTCACCCCAACTACCGTACATATATGTATATTCACAGTCTATTCCCTTTGTGTGGTGTATATTTCTTTAATAAATAAATGTAGAAATGCGCACTTGGTAAGGTACAGATCTCCACCAGGTGGACGCCCGAGTTGACTGCGGCCACTCTAATACAGACAATTCTTGTAATTCCAACAGACACGTTGCAGCATGTTTCAGAAACATCCAAGAGGCTAATAAAAATGGACACCTTGTCTATTTTTAACTGAGCCACAGCATGTTGCACAGAGCATCAATACGTGGATAAATACATATAACATACGGCAATAATCTGCAGAAGCTCCAGTTCAAAATGAGACAAACAAACTTCTCTATGGATGTCAGTTTTTGAGCCATGACAAAGGCCAAGATGTGTCCTGTAACAGACAATAAAGCTTATTGTTGTTAGCCTGGCTGATTTCCTGAAAACTTGTGGCCCCTCCTAGCCAGTTAAGGAATGAGGAGTCAGCAGTTAATGTCGGTATAAAAAAGTCAATGAGACAAGTTTTTCAAAAATTGTTGATCACTGCAACCACAGAGGTACTTGAGCATAAAGTTTCTAAAGTGCACAACAAATTTTAGGCTGACTGGTCTTGTGTCTTTGTAGGACATTAACATGACATTAACAGTGTTGGTAAACTAGAAAACCAAAAAATTTTTTTAAAAAACTAAAATAGTTCAAAAGGCTATATAGCTGCATGGGGCTGCAGAAGTGGTGGATGATTTTCTGCAGGTTGGTCAATCCAAAAAGACACATTGCATGTCAACATAGCCATTTCATTCACCGATCGCATGAAAGACACTTATTAGTGTCGCTTTGAAATGATAATAGAACTACTGTGATCCCATTACTTGGATGTGGTTGAGCTTGTGTCATGTCAGACATAGTTTCCAAGAGAAACACCAACAAAACAGTAAAAAAAAATTGAAAGCCATGTTCTGACATTTCTCGTGCAACCTTTTGTTTCTATTGATTCATTCATTCATTTATTCTTACAAAACAGAGATGCCTTCCTTGAATTATTACACCATACACAATACTTGAAATGCTTCTTTTTAGCTGCTGTATGATGATGAATGTGTGTGCGCTAGAGGGCAAATGGGGAAGAAAGATTAAACAGAACAGTTATACTGAAACTCCAGGGAAAATACCAACTAATGAAATTTATGGATATAGAAAAACAACAAAAAACTTTAGCAAAAGACTTTATTTTGCATTCTCATCAAAAGAGGATGGCAGGCAGACCCTCTTTTACTGATGTTCTGGAGATAATGACACATGAATTTGGCATACTACATGTAAGTAACTCAGCCTGACTGACATATATTACTCTTTAAATTTCTGAATTTCTAAATGAGTCTGAGCTGAGGAATGATAAGATGAGTACTATGTAAGACACACTTAATATGTAGTTATTAATGATCCAATCATATATTTCTAAATGAGACATACTTTAAAAAAGAGCCATTGTTTAAACAGAATAAGCAGATGCAATATTTCAAGTATCTTGTGGCCATAAAAGCCGAATTAATCAAAGTGCGCAGATGTGACATGCCACTGAACTGAGAGGAAAAATCCACCATGTGAGCAGGTTTGCTCTGGTGTTGAATAGATAAAGAGGGTTCTTTGGGTTCATTACAGAAAAGTAATTAAAGTGATACTGTGGCTATGACGCTATTAAACAGCCTGGATGTGGCACCAGGGCAGTCAGGAGCACATGACAGCAGCGATGTGACCTCCCAGTATTTAACAAACATGCTGCATAGAGATGCAGGGGACTGTCTATACCCTGGAGGCATCGTTAATGTGATGCCATTTACAACTCCTGGCTCAGTGACTAGATCAGAGCGAGGACTGCGGTGTCTGCTAAGTTTCCTCCCTAAACCTCTCAATGACACAGCGGTGTGAAAAACACAACATTGCGAGAAACGTTAAAAGGTCACCATCTAATTAGATAACTCTGAATTATTATTAACCACTTGTTATGCTGATTAAACTGGTGTAGATATAATGGCATGCTGTTTCAGAAAGTTACCCTCGTAGGTTTAATACTTTCGAGGAGACTTTAAATACACCAAACAACTCGGGGAAAAGGCTTTGCTGACTGTGTGCTCTTTTTTTGAAAGCAACATTGTGCTTCACATTCAATTCTGCATAGTTACACACTTTTACACCTGCCTGCCAAGTGCCAAGTATCTCTGACTGCTGGCCACAAAGCAGTTTCACTGGAGCAATAAGTCTGCTGAGAGACACCAACATTTAATTCATTTTCCAGCTGGTCTTTTAACCCATTTTTCTCTGTGAAAATATGACCATGAATAATGTCCATATAATATCCACTCTGAGTATTAAGAGTGGAGTGTGATGCTGTGTAACAACAGCAACTTCTACTTAAGTATATTCAGAGTACTTCATTTACGAAATATTTCATTTCTTGAAGTGCTACGAAAATAAGGCCAAGCACACTTCACAAACGGTGGCAGTTTCATGCTTTACATACATTTACTCTCTAAAAGCAATGAAAAGCAAAAGACTAAAAGGCATATTCATGTACGATACAGCATCAGCAGAAAATGCCTCACATGAAGTAAACTGAATACATTTAAAAAAGGAAAGCAATAGAAGATTTTTTTTTTAAATGCAAAAGAAAAATCAGGTCTGATTATAATAATAATAATAATAATAATAATAATAATAATAATAATGTATTACCATACAGCCTTGAAGAAAACTTCATTCAAAATCTTATTGGAATTTGTAATGATGCAAATGACACATATCCAGCCATACAATATCACCTCACCAAACAATGTGTCTTGTGGTTCAGTCCATACAGTCAAGTCAACAAATGGAAAATGGTACTATATGTTTCTGCAAACCATCAAATGTTTCATATTGACATTTCTATCATGATGTAGCGTATGAGTAACATTATCATCATGAGCTGGAGGGGATCTTGGCGTGTCAACTGGAAGAGACGCCTGCCAAGCTGCAGACAACTGTTTAAGACTAACAAACAAAAAAAAAAGTCATTGCTGTTTTTCCAGTGGCCTTGTAGGCACCAATCAGGCCGACCATTAGAGGAGTCAGACAACAATTTATCTAATGACTCAGAATTAATTCATTTCTTTATTCATGATTTCATCTCATCACACTTTGCAATAACTTCAATCAATATTTGACCTCACTTTCCTCTAATCATTCATCAGAGAGCATTTCTTCAGTCCAGGAAACATGTGACTACTTCTGCAAGCCCTGCCCCTGATGGGTGTGGATTAGGGTCACATTTTGGAAATCTTTGTTTCCCTGCCCAAAACTCCTAATAGTGGGCCTGTCACCATTTGTGGGGGTTTTTTTCGCGAAGGTGTTGCCTGCTAAGCTGCAGACCACCGTTCAAGACCAACAAACAACAGAGCTGGTTGTGTTTTAGTAAGTCATTGCTGTTTTCCAGCAGGAATTGTGCCACCAGAACTGGGTTGTTGGAGCCCAAACAACCATTTGGAAAAATAACCAGTAGGTTTTTGTGCCTAAACCCTAACCACAAGTTTACATGTATCTGCCACATAACAGTGTGCAAATGGAACTTATTAATGGTCTGCAGAAACGTACGTTACCAACATTAGATAAGATAACATTTTAATAACATTTTAACAAATACTATAACTACAAAGTTAATTTATCTAGTTTTAGTGGCCATGTATACACACAGTTTGTAATAAGCTGTAAAACATTGCGGTTACCAGATCCACTGGAAAGTCAAGTGTCTTAAGACTAACATTTTGCTATGAAGGTGACAAAAGAGAGTAGGCGTGCAACTAAGACAAAGAAAAACAAGCTAACCATCACAAGTGACAAGCCAAATTTAAAGATTTTTCTGCAGTTTTGCTTGAAATGACTTAGATGGTTAAACAATTATGAAAATTGATTAATTGATTACTTTCTGTCAAACAACAAATTACTCTCTAGAAAAGAACATTGGCAGCCATCACAGATATAGATGAGGCCAAGTTATGTCATAAATGTTCATGCTGGTAATTTAAGGTATGGTATTTTAAGGGGAGCTGTAATATTTAGTATGCTGACAAATAAATCCTAATTTAACTCTGGTAAAAATGACTTCAGCTTTGAATATCAAGTGTTGTAGTGAATGCTCATCTGATAAGATGGATCAAAAAACCCTCGGGAACATGAAGAAGGAAGGAAAGACTCAAATTTATGATGCACTGAATTACAGAAACTAGCCTGCAGATATTAAAAGGCAGTGGAGCCAACATCCTGACATCAGCTCCACGCTTGCCAATGTTACACCATCTTATATGACTCCATACAGTCTCTCATTGAACATTTCTTTCTTTTTTTTCACTGTTTTTAGGGTTTACTGTTTGTAGATCATTGAGTGCCTACTTCAGCACTTGCCAGGTGACTTTAAACTCTTCATGATTTGAATTATTTTTAATTAATTTGTTAGTATTCAGAAACTACATCTCCAATGAAATTTTTCTAACATGGCAATGAAACCAATAAATATAACAGTTTCTGTGATCACTGATTAGTGCTCTCATCTAATGTCATCCATTCAACGCTTTAGCTTAGAAAAGCCCACGTTGTTTTGCTCTCTCTGCCCGGCACAAGCATTGGACTTGTTATATCTCTGCTGTTTTTTATGTGAATTTAGCAACATTTGAATAATATTTATGAAAATTAAGGGAGTTGCTGCTCATGTTAACAGGACACTATTTTTAAATAAACAACAATATTATAATATTAAATTAATGTAGCATCCCCGTCAAGTTAAATGAAGTGAACTACAATGTTTATGTGCTAGAGCTGTATTTGTAGTCATAGGTGTTTGTACATGTGTCATTTTGGTTTTAAACAGAATTTAATTCTGACTAAATAAAGCTTCACTAGTATTTATTGTTACTGTAGTAACAGTAAGCTCACCAATTTCAGACATTCTAAGCACACCACCATGAGCATTACTCAGTGTGCAGGATATTTTTGATTTTTTGGATTTAATGCCATCTAGTGGTTACAATTTTAGATTGCAATCAGCTGAAACTTCTCCCGTGTGCCAAGTGTGAACTACTGGTTTGGAATCCCTTTAGTGTTTGATGTTCAGGAGATTTTTACCTGGAGGCAAATTATCTGCAAAGGTCTTTTCCTCTCCAAAACAAATGTCTTGGTGATTTAAACCAGCAAAAACACTGAATAAAGCAGCTACACATTAAAACAAAAATCTTTGTTGTTTCGATGTTGCTTGTAGTGGAGGGTCTTCTTATAACACTGGCCAATGCAAAAACACAAAAACATGAATGGACCTCTCTAGAGCCAGTTTTAGGCTTGTCTGTTCAGGGCTACTTTAGAAAAATAGCATTGCTCCTAGGACGAGGACCCGCTCCCTATATAGGTATAAACAGCTGATTCTAAGGTAGAGAAAACACAACAATCTTCACTTTTAGGTGATTACACACTAATGAAAATATTATTATATTAAATTCCATTTCTTCCTTTATATCTTCCTAAATCTTATTACCTGAAATTGGACAACAGAAAAATAAGAATTATTATTTTTTATATTTAATATTATATTTTCTCTTCTGTTTTTGTATTTGTAGGTAATTTTCTTGCAACTATTTTTACATTTCTTGCTTACTTTTGGGTCATTTATTTTTAAGTTGTTCCCTTATCTCTTTCCATGTTTTTGAAAGAAATTAAGCCAGCGTGCTCAGGTTTCAAAGGGTTAATTTCATCTGTTTTTGATGGCCTGGAGTATACCTTGGGGAGTTGAAATTTCAGTGGATTGCAGTTAATCAAATAACATCACTTCAGGGACCCTATGTGGCTAAACAGCTTAGTTCAATATCCTGTCCTTCACTGGGGATTTGTAGAGCTTGCAGGGACAAATGGTCTAACTTCAAACTGCTGTACTTAAGAGTCAGTCATGCAACATTTTGCATTCCATTTGTGGTGCAGAACATGTGCTCAAATACATGGGGGATAAAATGGATAAACAGTAGGTTGGTCCTCATTCCAATTTAAGCATGCCCTTAAGAAACAATAAAGAAATACTGGAAACAGAGGAATATGTAATGTGAACACTATAAATGAGCGACTAAGATAAATGTCTCACCCGGATTTCTTTTTATCTACTTCACTGTCTTCCTCCCTGTGTCTGGACCACCATCGTTATGACACCGCACAACACATACTTTTTAACGCAGCCAATTTAAATTATTCACCACCTTTGCAATTTTCATGAGCTAGGTGATTACATACTGAAATGGTACTGCGGGCTAAACAGGAAAGTATTTCTCCACAGCATTAAGCAGCACTGTGGCAAAGGCAGCAGAGGACTTCCCAACATGCTAAAAGAAATAAAAAACTTTTTCAAAGCTATTCCTCTTCCTATTCTGTTGCATCTTCTAATGAGGGTCGTGACCTCTGGCTGGGCACATGCAGCAGGAAGTGATTCTTGTGAATGGAGAGTGTGGGAAGCGATGCATGAATAATGGAGATTTGCGGTTGAAGTCATTTTAAACAGTGCACAGAGGGTCTTCAGTTTGATCGTGTGGTCAATGACTTCAATTGTGGAAGCAGAACCTTTTCTTTATACGTTTGATGTGGATCAAGACTGATGAACTGTGTGATCGGGAGAAAAAAACTGGAATGTAAAATTAGCATTGGAAAAATTTCTGTGGCCAATTTCACAGATTGAAATTCTCAGTTATGCCCTCTGTAGAGCTCATTTACACTCAAGTTTTATGGCACTAGCATGTCTCTTGGTACTTCTGATACATATGGGTTAACCAAACATAAATGATGGATTAAGATAGCCATCTCTGTTTCCATTAGATGCAGTGCTGAGCATAGTTGCTTCATGATGTGGACACCAAACTTTAACAATGTTCAAGTGAGGGGATTGGATGGTGGCACACTTAGAGTGGCTCTCAACAGAATATTCTTAGAAATATGTTTTTATTTTGCACCTGACAATTTAAAGTCAACATTCAGTGCCAAGGCAGAGAGCAGTGTGCCTTTAATGTAGCAACTACAGACCAGAGTTCACGTCCCTTCACAGACCTGCAATTAAATAGTAAATGGACTTGCACTTGTAAAGCCCTTTTCTAGTCTTCTGACCCCTCAAAGCGCTTTCACACTACTTGTCACATTCACCTATTCACTCACGCATTCATACACTGGTGGCCAAGGCTACCATACAAGGTGCCATCTGCTATTCGGTTAAACATTCACTCGCACTCACACAACAACGGCACAGCCATTGGGAGTAATTTGGAGTTCAGTATCTTGCCCAAGGATATTTTGACATGTGGACTGGAGAAGCCAGGGATCAAACCGCTGATCTTCTCATTAGTGGTGACCAGCTTTACCTCCTGATTTGAATTATATTAACCATAACCATGACCATTCCCTTACCTTTGCTTGATAGGGAACCCAGTAGGGTCAAAATGTTGGCTTTTTCAGTCAAAAAATATTGAGGGAGCACAAATCCAGTGCACCAAATGACTTTTTTCTGTCCTTTAGTTTTACCAAGTGTTTATTTGTAACCATAACAAAGTATTTACTTTAACATAAACCAGGATCTTAAATAAAACTAACCAAGTTGTTTTTGTTCCTAGACCCAACCTAAAGATTACTAACCTAAATTTCAAACCCTACTTACCCTGCTTAAATATGACCACCTTACACACAAAAAAACCCCCAAAAACCTGGATAAAATGGCTTTATTCTTTAACAGTGATTTATGATGTTTTTAGAAGTCAAAGATGCTGGAGTAATGATGTTGTCCTATGCTCCCCAGGGGTATCAGATCAGAAAACGCTTTATTGGTAGATCTGAAGGAAAATTACAAATGACGCATTTAGTCATTTTATTTCAAGCACTTGCTCTCAGCCTTACCACAGCAGCCTTTTGAGAATTTTGCGTGAGGAGAATATTTAACAACATAAATAAACTCACTGCCATTGACTGTAATTCAAGGTTTTGCAAAAATGCCGAAATTTAACCTTCAGTGATAGGGTTGATTTTAGAGAGGTACTACATTAATTGACTCAGAATTATGGCAGCTGAATCAGATTTGGCTGTTAAATACAAATATTCAAAGATTTGTTTTGTTTTCCGTATAAAGTTTAAATGTTTGAATTGGGGACGTCAGCTTGATGTAATAAAGTAAACAAGCTAACAGCACTAACGACATGTTGCATAAGTGCAACATTATTTTTTCCAACACTACATATAAAAAAAAGCCAGAAAATGGATTGCATTAAGTTGCTGTGTGCTGTAAATTCACCACTTCTAAGCAGACGGTCTTTGCACATTCCTTCTCTGTACTGCTGCCTGTAAGTCAGCAGCCCTCTGTATAGCGTGAAAATCAAAAGCAACTACTCTGCAGCAAAATCTGCGGACCAAAACATCCCTAGAAGTATACTGCACAGAAAAAACAACTGCTTGACTTGAAGCAATCTCAGTCGACTGAGTGTCTCAGACCGTTCAATCGAATCTCCAAGTTTCAAGGTGCAGCCCTAATTGATACCCTTTGAAATTTTAAACATGTTGAATATTACAAATTGTGTCTTGGATTTTAACATGCGATAGCCCAAGAAACCCATTTGCAGGGACCCAGTTTTGTTGTAATTTGGTTAATTACATATTTATTTAGGGATATCCACCATGAAAATGTTGACAAGACATGTATTCATGTAAGATGAGCCTTCAGAGAGCAGTTAATTCATACAATAACCAAAATGTAAAATGAAACGGTTTTAGAGGAACTTATGTTCTGGAATCATTACTTGGAAAAAATAACTCCTTACCAGTGGAGAACCCAGGAAGTCAATGTTTTATCCAATAACTAGTTTGAGCATGTCATACCCTGTAAAACAACAAAAAAAAACCCAAAATGATATGGTATTTCTGTTATAATATAGATGATAAAAAAGTAGGAAAATATAAGTGAGCTTTACACGTGCTGCTTCGCAGATTTTTCTTTAGATTTCTTTAGATGTTTTTCTTTGGATAGAGCTGGGCAAACTGTTTTCCCTTTTCCAGTCTTGATGTTGGGATAAACACCTGTCTGCTGGCTGTACCTTCATTTTTAAAATAGAGAGTCTATAGAGATCTATAGCTAGATCTTCACATCTTTCTCTCAGTAAGAAAGCGAAAAGGTACATTTTCCCAAATGTCCAGCTACTCCTTTGAGCCCTTGTAATTAGAGCTGATGTACTGGTGCATATTCTGACACAAATCTGGTAATAATCAAATTACCACAAACCAACGGACACACAATGAATATGGAGTCCACAGGCAAGATGGGAAAAATGTGCGCTTGAGATGAGGCAGAATTAAAAAGAATTAAGGACTGTCAACCGTGCTCTGTCTGGCTTGGGAAGTCCTTAAATCTTGTAGGTGAGGCTATCCGTCTCTGTCCACAGCCTCAACAAGAGAAAGATCGATGCATTCACTAAATGTGGTCTTGAGAAATCTGCAGGAAATGATTAAGAGTGATAAATGGGGACACAGGATTTTTTGCAGGACCGACTTTCATGTGACATCCATTATACTAGCAGTGGCAAAAATTGGCTTTTCAAAGCACACGGTGGCAGCGGCTTAAGCAATCTGTGTAAACTCTTAGCACATTCCTGCTTGTGTCTTTGAAGCAGACAGAAAGAATATTGTCTTTGAAGCTATTATCTTAAAAAAAAAACATGCCGACAATAATAAGAGCTCTATGATGAAAGTTTCATTGAGTGCAAAAATCTCTTAGCTAATTAGGGAACAATTTTTCACATTCGTTAAAGCATGAAAATGCTATAAGTGCACGTTTTTTTTTTTTACCTAGATGCTGACAATTGAAGCAAGTGACTTAGTTATCACAGAAGTTTAATGCAAAATGCTTAAGTTGACAGCATATGTGTCTGTTTTGCTAGCCTTTCTTTATACATAATCAGGTGCTTAGAAACAAGGGCTAACTCTAAATGCAGCTATGTATGAAGAGAAACAGACAGTCTGTATCCCCTTTCTGTTGTTCAAATGGAGTCTTTGATACTAAGGATGGATGCCTATAGGGGACACGTTTGTCACATAGTCACTGTGTTCCTTTACAAGAGATCAAACTAACTCTAAAGAGATGTAGAGGGACCAAACCAAGTTGTCAAACCTCAAGAGAAAGTGCAGTACCTGTAGCAGAGACAGTGCTTCAAAGCGAGCTCTCCACTTATGAGGATAAGTTGATACAAGCTTTTAGGGTACTGTCCTGCTGCAGCATCCTCTTTTCATTTTTTAATCAAAAAGTGATTGTAGTGCTGTGTAACAAAGTATTTTGGAATGTCACTCACTTGTTTTTTTATAAATTGATCTTTGAAGCACGTAATATAAAAATAATCTGTCTAAAGCAGTGATGCTCAACTAAGGGCATGCAGGCCAAATCTGGCCCCCGATAGGGTGCCGGATAGCCCCCCAAATTATTTCCTAATTCACAATAAAAATAGAATGAATCACACTGGGAATAGTTTTAGCACTTTTACTATATATGAGGTGCCAGAGAGCATAAAACAGCATCAAAACAGAGCTTGTTTATCAAGAAAGAGTCAGTGGCGGATCCCCTGCACCCCCTGACAGAGGTCCTAACTAAGCCCTCTGTTCCAAAATCCTAGAAATTTCCTTAAGTCCTAGAAACGTCATAAAATCCTGAAAATGCGCTTAAGTCCTAAAAATGTTCAAAATCCTAGAAATGTCCTCAAGTCCCTGAAATGTTCTGAAATTCGAGAAATGTGCTAAAATCCCAGAAATGCCCTTAAATCCTAGAACTGTCCTTAAATCCAGGAAATGTGCTAAAATCATGGAAACATCCCAAAAACCTAGAAATGTCCTATAGTCCAAGAAATGTACTTAAATCCTAAAATGTCAAACAATCCTAGAAATGTCCTAAAATCCTAGAAACATATATAGGGCTGCTATGACTGGCCAGTGGCCTCCTGTCATTTTGCAAAAGTGCCCCCCAGCAAACCAAGTTGAGCACCTCTATAGCCGTTGTGTCTTCTGGTTTTGATAGTGTTAAAATTTGTAATAGAAAACATATGCCCTCCTTCAGCCTTTAGGGGAAGGGCACGTTCTTGTGGACATATTAATTCTCCAGCCAGATAGCTGGGCTTGATTGATTCAAAGTCTATTCTTAGTTGGCATTTAGCTTAGCACTAAATGATTTTCAGCTCGAACTGTCTCTCTGTCTCCGTTGGCCTCTCTTTTCCACTATTTCCCCTCTTTTGTGTTTCTGTCTTTCTCCCTTAGTGGCTTTTTCTCCCTCCATTTCCCCCCTCCCCTGTCTTCCCTCACCTCATCCTCTCTGTCTTGCTCCCTAATTACATATCTCTCCCCTTTCCTTATCTCCCCTCTCCTCCCTCCATCGCCCCTAATTCCTCTGAGTAAAAAGCCATGGTCTGCATTCTGGCTGGCTGAGAACAGCTGCCTCTCCAATTGCTCAGGCATGGAGATCTTGTTACGGAGCTGGACAAACGACTTCTTAGTTAGGCCGTCATGAGTGCACAACTCTTTGACTCTCCTTTTAGAAGTTTGGGGCAAAACAGTTTGCAGGTTCTTCCCGTGATTGACACAAGTGACTACAGAGAAAAACTATTCCACGTTAGCAAAAGCTTTTAATATTGTTTCCCTGCATTTTGTACCTGATTTGTTTCACCGTGGTTAGTTACTGTCACTACTAATTAATGGAAGCCCAATCTCTGAACAAAATGCTGTAATGCTACATGTTCATGTACACTATGCACACCTACACAAGCACTAAACTTAGCTCATTTAAGGAGTTTGATCAGGAGAGATTTCTTTTGAGTGATTCAATGAATCATTACACATTGCACAATAAAGTTAGAAATGTGAAGATTCTTAAGTAATTACATGTAATCTTGCCATCATTATTAGGGAGAAGCGATGTCATGCAGTAGAAAAGAAAGATCCCCCCTGATGGACGGATGAGCTGTGGAAAGCTGTGACATCTCATGAGTCAACACACTCTCACTCCAAACTAGTCACATGGTACTTCTCTGACAGGACCTTTTAACCTTTGATGTTTTAAGTATCCCTGTGCGTCATTTGTTTACTTACCAGGATGTTGTTATGGTGATGTCAACAAATGCACATGGTGAGGTGACATCATGGTGGGAAGACGCAGCCCTTTACCATGATTTTACAGCATGCAGAAAGCATCACAGTCCTTATGTTTACACAACAATGCAGACTGACATGATAGTTGAGAGTAGGTCACAAACAGTTAGGTTCAGGTAAAAGAGGCACATGCTAAGGTGTAAAAAACAAAAACCTAAAGCTACATATTTTACCTAAGGCTAGCCACAGGTTAGGCTTAGGCAAGTAAAGTGCCTTACTTTAGGAAATGAAACATGGGTAGGATGTACCTTAACTCATTTCACTTTATGTGACACAGTCCGTGTTTGACCCATTCACCACCCAAACCTGCCGCCCTGGACTTTTGGTCTTTATACCACCTCCTTCTTTACTCCCATCATTGCATTAACTACTTGATTGCAACCTTCCTGTGTATGGGGCATATATCTGAATTACTGGCTCGCGTTTTTGTGGCTCATATGCAAATTGCGGTGCATTACTTTTCGTAGGTGTGTGTACAAACAGTGCATGAGAACAGCCTGTATGGTTTCAGAATGATGAGGACAGTAAGAGAACAGCTAGATACAAAATAGGATAAAGCTATAAAGGAGGAGTGTTTTTGCTTGGCAACTATCCAATTTTTTCCCCAAGTGATTTTCAGATTTAAGGCATTCTGATATCTTAAATGGCTTGAAAAAATTGTGCATATAACTGCCGTAAAGGGGGAAAAAAAATTCTCAAGGGGGACCATACACCTAGATTCAGAGCCATGAATGTTTACAATGTCCAGCTACACCCCTGCTCAGTTGGAGGAACCTTTGGTAGTCGATGTGATGAAAAACAGGTGATTGGGCTGGAGGAGGGAGAGTCACATCAATTCATATTGAAATAAAAACTGACAACAGCAGACAGAGCGAGTAAGAGATTTATAAATGAATGGGAGCGTAAGGTCTTTCTGATTGAACTTTTGCTAAGCTTCGTATAAATGAATGCCTGGGAGTTACTCACTCATACTGATGTTACCTCTTCCAACCTTCCTTTGCCACTGAGAGCAGGCAGGTGCTCATTACTGGGAGATCAGGGGGTAATGCAGATGATCATGACACAGTATGGCTCGGCCATGCACAGCATGGCTGAAACGTGCCATCCCAGGCCTGTGTAAATGGCGCTTAATGGTATCTTGTCATGACAATGGAGTGTATATGATGATGACTGGTTGGAGGTTATGTACATTGTTATCAGGCAGCACCTTGATTGCTGTTAAATAAGTATTTCACTGCTGGAAAGATAGCATTTTCATTAAAATGGGCTGGTAATGCAGTAGAAAGACAAAAATGCTTTTGAAATTGGACATCTGGTCCCGGCTCAGAGGCGAGACAACTCTGTCCTGCATTTCTACGATTGTCCGTTACATACAGAACAGCGAGGCAGCAGAACAGCGCATTATTCTTGTGTTGAATAGGCAGTGTAAAAGCGGCTTAAGAGAGAGGAGTGGCTCTTTCCTCTCGATCCTCTCCTGTACACACTGTATCCCTGCTGGTGGGCATACGAAAATGCAGAAGTACTATTTGTAGTTCAAGCACCAGCTCTAGAACCAGAAAAGTTACGCTGGAAGTTGAGCAGAGACATCTGAGCGATAGTAAGATTGTAGGAATTTTGCCACAGTTCATTTACACAACCTACCCACATTATTATAACACACAGTTGACTGAAAAATGACAAAGTACCCCTTTAATAACCAAGCTGGAAAGGTACTGATTCCAGCCAGCTCGTCTAACTTGTTGTGGTAAAAGAAAATAGTTATTTGAATGCTAACAGGGCCACTGTAGTTCCAACATATAGATTACTAGAGCTAATATAATATAGTTGTTCCAACTGTTCAACCTTGGAATATTGCATGACTGCTCCAAAGTCAAAATGCCAGAAGGCTTTTCCTCCCATTCTGCCAATATGTTGTGAGTACTCCATAAGTGGTGACTTGGGGCAAAAAGGCAACATGAGGTATACAGTGTAAAGGCAGGGTACACATTTGTGCAATTCATCATCAACCCCTTGTTTCTTGCGGAAACGTGTGGGGCTTTGAAAGGTCATTTCCCAGTTAGATTGAGGAGGTTGGTGCTGATATCGCTCTCTGTGTTAAATGGCAGCAGGTTCCAAAATGAAATGGACTCTGCTGATATTTAGCTCAGACACAGAGTCCAGGTCAAGGTCAAAGAGAGCACACACACTCCCAGACACACACATACAGCGTTGACTCAGGTGAAGAAAACTGGCTTCCAGTATGTGTAATGCATATGATTTAACATCTGATATAATGACTGTTTGATCAGCTTTGCAGAATTAAATTTAAGTGAAAACTATTGGTGATAACAGGAGATCGAGCTCTTCATACTAAGAACTGACTGCCTGTGAGGTCTGTGTTACCGCATTATAAAGACGCATCAGTGAGACTATAAATCATTTATGACTTACATCCCTGCGCAGTAAAACGCCATGCTTTTTACCAGGATATTTAATACGTGTGCTTTAGGTGTCTGAGAGCTTCATGATAATTACAATAACAGTAATACGTCCTACGTACAGCGTCCATTTGTAATTTATGCAGCCTGTCAGTGCTGTTCACTTTTATATAGGTCATTCTGAGCGGCTGATTTATGAAAGCTCCAAGCGAAACTTCTTATCTGTCCAGTTTTATACCTCCATTAGGCTCTCTTTGGGTGTTATTGATGGGTCTGCAGAGATACATCATTTATGTCACTGCTTCTGACACGAGTCCTCAAGATCAAAATCTGGGGCCAAGTCGTTGCATCTCCTCTTCCTGCAACAGTCATCTCTGTTCATCTCCCTCCCCCCTTCCTTTTTCTCCTGCCTATGTATTTAGTACCCCACTCTCTTTCTCTCTTTTCACTCCTCTAGTTTATAAAGATGCACAGAGATTAAGTCTCTTAGATAATAACAATTTTAATGACCAAAAGTTATGTGCAGTGCTGGTGTGGCTTGCCAACATGGAAACAGCTGGTGGACAAACTTCAAATCCCAAATGTGTACTACAACATTTGGCACATGCTGGTTGGTTGACAAACCCCTTCCATGATTAACAGCCAGGAGTTCTTTAATTGCACATTTAGTGAAATGAATGTGTAAAATAGAATTTGAGGATTTTAATTTGTTGTTATAAGCGTCTTAAAAGACTTCATGTCATGAAAATCAATTCTGGATACAAAAGTGTGGCTTTATTATTACAACTCTGTATTATTATTATATTGTAATTCATTAATCTGTTTACTGTTCAATCGCCTTCACTTATGAACGTCCAAAGGAGGTGTTATGGTTTACTGTTACATTAATAAATGCTTTAATCCTATTACAACATTGTTTATGCGTGAAAGCTGCCATAGCCTCGCACACTGCCTGCAGCTTGCCCAAAGACTGAATGAAAACACAGGCTGTTCACTGTTTGAGACTAAACCTACTAAAAGTAATGCACCAGAATTCCCATATAACCAACATAATCATGAGTCCATTATTTGTATATAACCCATGCAATTAAAAAGGATGCCATCATGTGACCATGCGTTGACAGGAGTAACAAAGAAAGTAAAGAGCAAATCTCCGTGTAACAAGGCAGCATGGGGTGGTAGACAGATCAAACAAACACAAGACTTTAACCCAGGAGGCCGGTGTTCATGTCTCGTGTGAAACCAAGTGACCTTTGAGTTATATTTTAAGGTCTTCACCATGTTTCTTTCCCTAAATCTAATCTATGTTACCTTATGTTTTTAAACCTAACCTACCTATCTTTAAGTTCAGTACATAATGTGACCACATCATTCGTGGGGTGCTAATTTACTAGACATCATACGACCTGTTTTATGTGCATTTTCATAAGATATCATATGAACTAATACATGGCGAAAACATCACGTCCCTAAATGCCATAAACTGGAGCTTACCACTGGTTTTGTTGAATGTAGCTGTGTTGCCAAATTGGTGTGTATAGTGCAATGAAATACATGACATTGGAGAAGTATATTGCTTATTTGTATGTATATACAACATATATGTGTGGTTCTAAGTACATGTTTCTAAAGAATTACTATTGATTTAATGACCTCTGTTGTTTTGGGAAATACTTTGAGTAAAGGAGATTTATTTATTTCACATAATGTGATAACTTCACCCGATACATACATGCTGCACTATTTGTAATGGGTTTGAAACATCAGGTCCAACATAATGGAAGTGATACTGAAACTCAATTACAGCAAAGCTGTAAGATGTGGTATTCTGTTTTCCTGTGCTATGCATTTTCTTAAAAAAAAAAAAAAAAAAGAAACTAGAAAGCTGGATTTATTTTCAGTCTAGTGGCTGAAAAGGTTGCTGTATGCTGGTATTTAGTGTCTATGCTCTAGGTAGCAGTTTGCTACCTCTCTGGCTGACTCTGTTCAAGCCTATTCAAACCACACGCAGCATGCACACACTGACTATGTAATATACCAAAATCTGTATTGCCCCATCGTACTTTAGTGTGTAATTGTCTTACTTTAGCAAATGTGAAATTTGGTCAGATTTGGTTTGGTTTAAGTAATGTTCCTTTGAAGATGCTCTGCCATATTTGGAGTGAAATTACTCCCATTACATATCACTAACATGTGGAAAGTTGGAGTTGTATACGCAACCATTTTATATGGAAAAAGCAGTACCTGCTCATAAAAGCACTGTGTAGCAAGTGAAAACAGTTAAATGTGAACCAATCTTCTAACTTTAATGCAACGTCCTGTGCTGAATAATAGCTCACAACTCTGTCAGTAATCTTGAATGTCAGTTTCTCATCACTGGCCTTTGATATCATACCTGGAAGACTCACAGAAATGGTTGCTAAGTGCCGACCACTTCTAGTATGTTTTAATAAATTCTGAATATCATGGTTGACTTTTAGCATTTAGATGCACCACTCTATTACTACATGATATATATGAATTTCTCATTAGAACAATACTGCATTAACTGCTTCAAAGGGTAGATTCAATTATTTTTTTTGTTCACAGTGCCAAAAACAGTGTTTTTCTGAAAAGAACAAGCATCCAGACACTCAGGAAACACACTCAGCTATTAGATGCCTACTTATGATGGATTTCTCCTCTACAGAACATGGCCCATTCTTCTGGCTCTCAATGAACACATACTGTACAGTCACTCTGCCAGATAATTGAACGTCTTAGCCGGCAGTTCTTTGCAGGCTACACTGCCAGAATTATGAAAACACTGGTTTTCAGACAATACAGAAGAAGCTCCTGACAATACCCTCAATATAGGGGACAATGGAATAATATTACAACACAGTCACTGTACTTTTACACAAGTAAAGTGAAACTACTGGCTATGCAGAAACCTTGTCTGTGCTGCAGAGTGGGCGATGTATACACTTCATAAGTGTTTAGAGCCCAACAATTTGCTCATAGAGCTAATTTAGCTACCATTTGAAAAACAAGCTGTTAAAGAAAACCACAGGGGTAACATGATAATTGTGCATGTGCCATCTCCATCAAGCCCTCTCTGGAGCCTTTTCCAGGGTCTCCACCCTCTTACTCAGCTGGCAAAGGAAATATTAACTCACCGATACTGCAGCACACTTACTAAAACAGCAAATTGCTAATTGTCAAATTTGTTCACATGTCAGCGTATTCTAAATAGGGCTCATGAAGGGAAAAAAGCTGCCAGCTAAGCCGAGAGCTGTAGTAGAGGTGGGGCAGCAGCGGCCGTGGGACTGCTGATAGCTGCAAGCTTAGTGGGGGTGGCAGATCTCGAATAGTCCTGTTCATCGCCAGCATGGCTCTAAACAATTCAGAGAAGTCAAAAGAATCACTGAGCAGTCAGAAGAAGTGAGAACACGTTTTTTTTTTTTTTTTTTTGAACGTATCTTTGTTTCCTCCCCTGGGGGATTAAGTCCTTGAGCATCGAATGGCACAGACTTGTTAAACCGATGCGCTGCTGAACCAGAAGAGGCTGTGGAGAGGAGCTGTGAATCTGTCAACCCTGTCTTTGTCCAGGGGCATCACAAAACACTACTACATTAGGAGTTTTCAAGGCTGAGAACGAATGAAAAGGATAGTCTTATAAAAAGCAGAGGTTTTCATAAATTTGACCAAGAGACAAAATGGCTTTAATTTCTGGCATAAAGCAAACAGAAACTCAAGTCTTTTTAGACATGCCTCTAACTATGTCTTGGACACACAAGAATTTCTAAAGGTGAAACTTCAAATATTTTAGTCATTTGTAACTGTAACTACAAAAAAAGTGCTTTTACACAAGTCATTTAATCGTCACCGTTGCACATAAGAACTCCCGACTATCAATTTTAACTCTATAATTTTCACCTGAGTAATGTTACAGCCACTGTAAGTTTCATTTACAATGGTTAATTACTTTAATTTGCTGCTTGAGAACAAAAATATGGTGGTGAGTAATGCCTTTAGCTGTCTCTGTGTGTGGCTCTGTTTACACAGGATTCTAATAAAGGCCAAGATTTGGCTTCGGGGATCCATACCAGTGCTTTCCCCTTTAATAAGACAAGAAGGATGCCAATTATGGGCCCTCTGCTGCAGACTCAACTCCCAGACCTCCCCTTTAAATTGGACGCTTCAGCTGTCGATGCGTACGGAATGCCTACCCTGTCCACGTTTCACAGAACAGGAGGGAGGGACAGGAAACAAGCATTGTGGGTATACACCGAGCTGCTTGTGTTTGGAAGGTTGAAGTGAAATGTGTCATTGATTCATCATCAGTCGTCAGTGTCGGAGGCCTTGAGAGGAGTGTGGGATGTTGCAAGAGAGGAGGTAATGACTCTTTATAAACAGGATTAGGAGGACACAGACAAAGTGGAAAAGGGTGGAGGAGATGAGGGTCATCATCTATCACAGTAGATATGATTTACTGATGATCTATGGTTGCATGTTTGAATTTGCTTGCTCAGAAGGATTGAATTTTTGAACTTTACTTAGAGACAAAATGGCCGAGATGTCATGATATTTAAGCTTGCATGTAACTGAAATGGAAACTGAATGAAGATCATGTAAAGGTTATCAAGAGACTGCTGGATGGGGCAGAATATCAATCTTTTTTCAGTGTCACAGCTTTGAAGGATATGGGACGTTTTACCTTGGATGGTCTGCAATGTTCGAGCGCATACTACGATTTTCCTCTCTGATATAAGGTTTTAGAGTTCAGGTGGAATTTCAAACACTTTTTTTCATTGTTAGCATTCATGAATGACCTTCACTAGAGTCCCAGAAGCACAGGTGGGAATGAATGAATCATACCTGTGTTTACTAGAACAAATGCTCAGCAACATGTGCTGCATAGTGCTAACTGACTCACTCTGAGAAGTGGCAAGGAAAATGGACACTACAGAAATGCTTTTGAAAGATTACAAAAAGTCACAGTATGCTGTCTACACCAGCCGAACAATACAGTGGCCACATTAATGGTTTCACACAGTATGTCAAGTGCCTAAAATGTTGCAAGTATTTTCATATAAGCCCCTCGAAAATAAAGTCATAATTCCTGTTATTTTCTAGACTTTTTTTTCTTCTTTCTTCTGGAGCACTTTTTTAAAGATTACAGTGAATTACAGTTGGCAGATCATATTTTACTATTTTTTATTCTGTTATATTGTTATTATTTTTAATTCAACTAAATAAAATTAGATCAGAAAACGGTGATAATGTCCACGTTTGTATATATTTTAATACAGGTGACTCAGAAGAAAGATTCTGCCAGCACTAATTGGTGGTTTTGGCAGAAATTATGGTAAATTATCTTATCATCAGAGATCCAAAGGAATCTTGGAATAAAGGGAGAAAAAAGTAGGGACATTAGCCTGCTAAAACTTAAATCCACAGAGATAGGTGCTGAAAAGTTATTACTTTTGCCAATTGTTGTTGTTGTTTTTAGTTATGGAAACAGATTTTTTTTTTTGCTTTGGACCAGGCTGAAATACCTCAACAACCATTGGTCCTCAGAGGACGCGCAGCTTGATACAGTTCACGTCTCAGTCTGGCTTCTGCCTAGGAATACACAAGTTATAAGATTGAGGAAATGTAGTGCCAAAGGAAAAGACTGTGTGACAGCAATGTAAAGCAGCGAAAACACTCTAAATACAGCGTCCATTTAGGCTGATATTGATTTTTGTAGGGACGTCTTTTTTAAAGTGGCTAAAATACGCTTTGATATATACCCCTCTCATTACACAGCTGTGTAATGCTTTGCCCCATCTGTTTCTGCCAACTGGGTTTGCGCCTACAGCCAGCTCATGTATGCAATATATTAACTATACATAGATATCTCATATAGCCCCACTTCAAAAATCTAAAGCTATCACTTTAAAGCCTAGCTCTAGTGTATTTTGACCCTTCTATAAAATTGTATACTTTTCTGAGTCATTTCATAACAATGGTGCCAGAGTGTGCTCTGCCACAAACGACTATTTACGAAGGCAGCCTTGAGTCTGATTGCTGTCCCACATGTACGCACATCATTTACTGTAGAGCCTAAGGTTCATATTAGACTCCCTGGGGTAGGTCTATCATCTCCAGAGAAATACTAATAGCTGGGATCTTTATCTGTCAAGTTTTGTGGTTTGTGCAAGTTAATTTCCTATGGTAATTTTGCAATATTTCACCACTCATTGAGCTTATTATACAGGATATGAAAATGCACCTGCTGGTATACTGATTATTTATTTTTCATGTAAACAAATCCTGTTGTACACATTCAGTTTCCTCAAGATTTTTTTGTTGAACCCCCAACCTTAAAGTTCAAACTGCACCTTAACCAACAGCAAAGACCAACATTTTGTGAAGGCACAATCCTTTATATCACAGTACATCAAAAACACACAAGGCTGTTAAAAAAAGGACCAAACAGCACCAATCATTGTGTGTGCATGCACCACCTGGATCTATCCCAGTCCTGCCACAAACTCCTCTGAGCTGATCCGAGCGCCGACATGTCTTCAGTGTGTAGACAGTGTTACCAGGAGAGATTAGAGGACAGCTAGGATACACTCTGCCCAAAACCTTGTTCGGAAATACAGGGATAAACGCTTATCAGAGCAGGTCCGATACAGAAAGCAAAGTTATTCATTTGTTCCTGTTCTGTGTAGAGTCAGCACAGTTTTATATGTAAATCCAGTTGAAAATGTGTTGTTGGAGTTTTGCTGTCTTTTTGCTGGTGTGGCCTTGGCAACTGGAAGATAATAAAAAGTAAAGAAAAGGCTGAAGAATACACTCACCTTCTAAAGCTTACTAAACTAAAAACAGAATTTTTTTCAGATATTATATAATAATTTAATTATATTAGGAATTATTTGTTGATAAGCAACAATTTTCAAGGTAAAACTGATGGCAAAAAAAGAAAATATTAATATCTATGAGAGGTTCTGTAACACTTCATGATTTAAAGGACTTTCTGCTGTCAAAATGTGCTACGTAATAGTATTTGAGAAACTTATTTCAATGACTGCTAACATCAGAGCATCATTACTTGAGTCCCCTTGGCCCGTTCAAAACAGAACAACAAGCTGTAAAAACAACACTGATGTCACGATCACCTTATCAAGTCATAATGTGGAACTTGTCAGAAAAAGAATATTTACACATTCAACAGACACAGAAAACATTAGCGTTCATATGGAGTCGTGTTTATATTCACCTGACAAATGTAAGTCACATGTTTTCTCTCGTTTTAGCTATTTTCGATCAGATCACCTATGTCTACGAAAAACTCTTTGCTGCTAAATGCTCCTCTGTTTCTACTAGCTGCTTGCTTCCTTTGTCTGTCTGGCATTTGCTGCTGGGCAGGTAGTCTACAGTGAGTTTATCAGAGCTTCCGATGCAAATGGTGAGACTTAACCAAAATATTTAAGTTGTGCCTGGAAAACGAAAGTAATGAGCTAAGACACCCTAACATGGCCCTAAAAGCTAAGTAGGACTGCAAAGTTGCGTGATAATTCTCTTTGGTTTCATGACTATGAATGACCCTTTTCACATTATACACTGATATATAATCATAAACAAAACTGTATCAGTCAAAGACTCTAAAAATTATGGACACAGACTACATGACATCATCCACTGATTTGTGGACACCAGTTTTGAAGCCTTGAGTTTGGCAATTTAGCTGTTGCCAACTCATTTTTTTGGAGCCAGAAGTGGCCAGTTGGCCAAGAGGGAAGAATGACAAAAGTTTTTCAATAACTCACTAAAACTGATAAAAACTAAAATAAGGGTAGTGTAGCCGACAGAACCCAGCTAATCTCTGCCAAACTCCAAATTTAGACTCACAATAATATCGAATGATGATGACGAACAATCAACAAAGTAGAATAACATAACTGATTACGTTTCTTGAACCTTAAGGAGTTCTACTTTTTTATAATCTATTAAGTTTGCGGTTATAAATGTTAAGAATTTGTTAACATTGTCACCAGTTTCTTTTTGTGTCTTTATCTGCACAATATGAGCTCCATTTCTCTTAACTGATCCTGCCAACTTGTAATTGTGATTTTGGTTAAATATTAATAAAAATAGTTAATAATGCTGTAGTCACTACAAGTTGTGTGTTGCCAGATTGCTTATTTTGGTGGAAAACTAATTAAATACGCTATCAGTGAACATCTTGCTGATACATTAGGTATCAACAATTTGTGACTTGCCAGGTTAGTGTATTAGCAACATTTCTTAATTTGGTCGACATTATGTTTTCCTCACACTTACTTTTAATTACTTTTTAAAATAAGTTTTATAGCGTAATTTCTAGGAGAGAGCGCTGCCATACCATATACTTGTTTTCAAAGGTGAGGATGTGGTTATTATTTAAATTTTGCCTTCAGAAGATTATGCATAACGTTTACAGACAAGAAACAGAAGCTGGTAATCATTGATTAAAATATTTTAACATAATGAATATATTACATTTTGTAGCCATTATATAGCTACTAGTTGGTTGAAATGAAATGAAATTAAACAAAACATAATGTTTCATGCTGTAACTATGCTAGGTAACTTTGCTACTATGCTGCATGCTAAGCATCATCATTTTGGAGAAAGAAAACAGCGCTCTTAATTTGGTATTGAAATTACACTGCAGTTAAGTCCTCCAGTGTCTCAGCCTTCCACACCACGCCTCTCTGCTCCCAAAACTCAATTTCACTTCAAGTATGAGTTATCGATTCTATACAGATGCAGTCATGTCTGAGTTGTTACATTAGGACTTGGTTAATCTCAGGCCTAGAGAAAGAACTGAATGTGATGGGCATAAGCCATAAATCTACGCCTCCCCTGCACCTGCAATAATCCTACCACTGTAGCCCTGCACTGCTGATGTATTAAAAGTAACCAGGCATAAACATCTCTTGATAGACTTGGAGGAGTGCAAATCAAAACCTCTTGTTCAGTATGTGAAATCACAAAACTCTGCACCAGACTACTCTTTGTCACTGAACAGAAACGGTGAAGGTAACACTTTAGGTGTCTACAGGGGGAGTCTCAGACCTTTATGACCTCTAAAAAAGGGAAGTTAACCCAAGCATGGAAACATAAAGGTCTGTTCTGCCTATCCTGTGTGTCCAGACTCCCTCTGCTGAGTCTTTTCAAGTTGTTGGCCCTTGAATAAAACAGTGGAGTGTGGCACTCAGCTGTGGCAAATAAAGGGTTACTACACATTTTACTCTGTTAAAGGGGAAGTTCAAGTTTGCACATATTAACAGGTGCTGGGCTAGTAGGCTGTCTGCAACTGCAAAATTGAGTTGGAGAAACACTGACTTGTTGCATGAAACTGCTTTATTCAGTGTTTTCACCGGTTTAAATCACCTGGTAACGTTAGTTTTGGAGAGGAGGAGACCTCTGTGGATAATTCAGCTCCTGGTAAAAACCTTTCGACTTCCAGCTGGGAGAAGTTTCACCTGACTGAAATCTGCAATCCTTACTGCTAGATGCCACTAAAAACCTCTAAACTTTTCACACTGTTCCTTTAAATGTACACCTTATTTAGAGTATTTCCACTGCTTTACTTGCTATCAGTCAGCCCTTTCAGGTTGGGAACTGAGGCCCTCACAGCCATCTGTACTCTCTCCAAAGCCCCCTGAGTCTTTTGATAAAAACAATAATTATGCCTCCTAGAATACAGGAGTTGCTGGTCACTGACTCGCTCAGTTAGTTGTGCTCTTGTGTAACTTTGGAGAATCTGAACTAAACACTCCACGCTATACAAACATTGTTTAACAAACTGGCTGAAACTTACTTTTCAGAATTTCACCTGCCAGATTGGTTCACCATTCTACGGAAATGTCAGCTTGTTGAGAATATGTTTACCCAGTTGGGCTGCCAGTTACAAGCTGATTAATTAAAGGCATGTTTCTAAATCCCGGAGACTATGTTGTGATCGGTCAACAGGACTATTTAAGAGAGTTTGAGGGAAGAGGTCTTAAATTGTCAACGTGTCCTTGTCCCAGCCAATGGAGGGATTAAGCAGGGGGATCAGGGAGTGTGTCTGTGCATGAATCAAAGCCTTGTTCAAATACAGGCGCACTGTTCAGATTTCAAATGAGAATACTTTGATAGTATAATACACATTCCTCTTTTGTAGTTTTCCAAGGACCTTGAGGAAAGCTGTCACCAAGCAACAGCTGGTGCAAATGGAAAATCTTGTCTTGTTTGAAAATACAACTTCACAGATAATGAAGAAATAAGAGATTTTGCTTCATCTAAATAAAAGATTGCTTTGATTCAGACAAGTCTGACACCAGACAGGTACAACACAGCACTGGTCTGCATTACCTGCATACCTAATTTCCCACTGGGCGATCAATGGAGTTTTATCTCACGCATTATTCTGCGGCTGTGTTTTAACTGTCTCACACATGTCAAGCATGCTCTTACTCCCACAGAGTGAATTACCGCTCCTGCATTTAAATTGAGCACAACTGCAAAGGGTCACCTATAAATTGTTCAATGAAGTATACAGAAACGCTTAAATCCTTAAGTTATAGAAAATCACGTGTGCTGTTTCTCCATAGAGCTTCATTACATCTATTTAAACCCTTTGTGGTAATTATCTCACTACAACACACTTGATGTCTCTGTAGTGTACTCCTACTCACCTACAATTCAAGCCGAGAGGGGCTCTTGTACGAACATTTGACTGAAAAATGAAAATATATCTGTGGGCTGCTAATTGGTGTTGCAATCACAAAACTACACCATATATTTTTTTACTCTTGAGCAGCGCTTTGCTTCAAAATCCAGTGAGGCCTGAAATATGGGATATCAGACACAAAAAGACTCCACAATTGAAAGCGACATCGCGTTTGGCAACCAATCAACTTCAAATGTTTTCGTATGATTCCTCTTGACAATTTGTTTGTGACAACTCAACATGATGTCTATTTTAGGGCCCTGCAACCTGATTAGTTATTGATGTCTGGTGATTAAAACGTCCGGTCTCAGTCTCATCTTCCTTTCTAAGGCTGTCAGGTCAGTTTGACGCCTGACCTGCGTCTCCATCTGCTATTGAAAATGGACTACAGCATCTCGATCAATTAACCACAGCTTTTAAGGGCATTACATGTAATTGCACATAAATGGGGTGCATTCCTATTTGATGGACACCCCATTCGCCTGACCCATGTACATCTATATGAATTAAATTTTAATTCTATGGCCTTATTTGACACTTATATTTCCTCAGTGAATGAATCAATTACCAGCTGAAAGACCTTCCACGTGCAGTATGACTCCACATGCATATTTTATTTACCTATTATTGATGATACACCTTAGACGGCAGAATCACCATTAAACCAGAGTGTTAGTGCTTCTACTGTATTGATCTGAAGCAATGTAACCTCATTGAATGGCTTTGTTAGGCATCTTAGAAAGTGTGAATCAGCAGAAAAACAAAGGTGTTGTTGGGGAAAGTAATTGTACAAAGACAGCAGCGTGCCTGCTGCTCTGCCATGATTCTCACTCGTTTATGAATCCTCAGAGGTGTAAAGGTTAAGAACTGTCATCAGATTAGCCATTGATTTCAATTAGTGCTGCCTGCTACTAAACAACCTTTGTCTGTCTGCGATCGCTGACTTGTATTGATCCTCAGGCTTGTTCCATTACATTTGATTGCCACTGGCCCACTGTCAGTCCCGCAACGCGATTACCAGTCCTCCTCCATTGTTCTCTGCATGCAGCCAGCACTGACACCACATCCGGTCAGACTTCACAGGATGGAAAGTTTAGCCAGTAAAAGGTTTCTAATAAGGTTAGGCTATGCACACCTTCTTACAGGTCTCAGAAAGGTCAAATGGCGATGCTACCGCTCCGGAATAAAAATGGGATGATGGGCTGTTTCACTGCAAGTATCAGAGGAACTGATTACAACACAAGCATTGTCCCAGGGCTTCAAATCATAATCATTTTAACAATGTCTTAAAATGTTTTGTTTTACAATTAATTTTTGCATTGTTTAGTTCAGTGGTGACCAGCCTGTTTCCTCGTTGCACCCCTGTTCTATCACTGAGTAAACTGCCAACCCCTGGCTGACATATTTTATGGATATTTCACTTAATATTCAATGCATAACAATAAGAGCGCAGACCAACTGATAAACTGTCTATTTAGTGAACTTAATAACTGCAGTAACTTTGAGTAAAATGAGGGATTACTCAACTTTCTTTTGCATCTGACAAAACTGATAAAATCCACAAAGCCTCCGTGAACCTCTGCTGACCCCTAGTGGGGGTTGAGACCCCTAAGGTTGGCAATCAGTGGTTTAGTCCATAAAATGTCACAAAATTGTTACCAAATTGTAACAAAAGTCTGTCCGCACATTTTAGAAGCTGGAAAAACCTTTGACTTAAACCATCGTATCCTCAAACAACACTTTGAATGATATCGTTGGAAAATGAACGTAGAACAGTTTGTACGATAAGAATTAGCGCATGAAAGACATTACGTACTTTACCTGTACTTAACGTAAAGTTACATAAGGTTAAGGGAAAAAAACGTAAAATGTATCTTAAAATGACTTAAAAGTTCATCTGGTTTCATTCAGTTCTCAACATAGAACAAAGTCTTGTAGTGTTTGAACCATCCACCACCCCAACTTGCCTACTAATGTGGACTTGCATATTACCTTTTCTAAGTATACGTAGGAACAGTGCATGAGAATAGCAACATTGTACATTATCTTGTAACAGGCTAATTTGACCTTTTTTGAGATCATGTAATAAAAACTATTAAAATTAAACTTATGAAGATTAAGTAAATAATTATCATAGACAAAAACAAACGGGATTGTTTGATCTTATGTCAAGTATATCAAGCAGATACTACTTATTCCTAAATATCAGCAGCAGCCTTGTTAATTCAGGCCACAGAACCACAATTTGGATCAGAGCTCTGACTCAAAATCCCAACTCTCAAAACATCTCCATCCACTCTGGGTTCAATGAAACACAAAGAGGCAATTAATACCTTCAAATGCCCATTAACTGTGACTCTGGCAACCTAAGGAGTTCTCAAAGGTCCCAAATTAGTTTATTGAAGACTTCTGAATGGTACATGTGAGTATTTTTCTTTGAGAGGGCTTTGTAAGGCACAATGTTGCTCTTAAGCCGCGAGGAACCTTTTTGATTTTGTCCCTTTCTCCCAGTGTAGGGCTATTGAGGCACTTGAATGGCTGTCACATTATCAATCATGTAAGGAGATCATGAATCATTCAGTCCATCTTGATTGAATTTAAGAAATGTCTAGTAGGGTTATATTGAATGCCACTCAGGGACATTTCCAGGGTTTTAATCTTGCTGGCACTGAGCCCCTCTTGCCCGCCAAGAAAGAGAGGTTTGGTGGTAAGAGATGGTAATGTTAAGAGTTCCAGGAGCAGTTTTTTCTCCTGAAAAGAGATTTCCAAACAACATACAAACACGCTCATTAATACTGAGGTTCGAGTGGAGGGATATACACAATTTTTTAACCCTGGAGTAAATGTTCCAAGGACACTTTTACTCTCAGCATGTCAAATGTTTCAAACATTCAGGGGCAGCACTTTATTGAGAAGAGAATTAAAAAGCCATGTTGACAGTTTATGTGCTCAAGTTTTGACATGTGGGTCTCTAATGCTGGCGTTACACCAAAAAACTTTTCAAGCAGTTTTACTGAGAATTACTGACAATTTTCCAATGTTGATATAAAATTGTCAGAGTTTTGTTAGAGATGTGGCATGATCCTGTGTTCTTGGTAGTTTGCTGGTCATTAAACTTATATAAAGCCATCGTAAGTCAGTCTTTTCTCATCTTGACATTCACACAAAATCAAACATATTTTAAAATATCATGTTTTTAGCAAATACACAAGTTCAATGATGTGACCACTGACAACAACCGATCTTTCTCAAGGACCAAACAAGAAGCAGCAAACCGGGCACATTGTAAAAAAAGGCACTCCATGGAAGTGCATGAAAGTCAACAAGTCTCGGTTCTGTTGGACTGTGGAAAAGGAGGAGAAACTGGTGGAATTTCGGAGAAAACAAGAGTCCATGTTTTGCACTCACTTTAGTGAGAAATGTGAAAAAACAGTTGGCCTTTCATTTCATGATACCCTTCCACTGAAATAGTGCAGCTAACCAGCAGAGACTGGTAGTGAGTTTACGCAACAGATCTAAAATGTAAAATTTGTATGCTAATACAGTTTGTCTTCATGGATTATACTGATGCCAAACTGACAACAATACCATCGACATGTGACACATTTCATTTTGTGTCACATATGGAAATGTTAATATTTATTAATAAATATTTATTTTTTCATAAACGTATTGCTTTTTCTTTTCTTTCGTATTGCCTTTAACTAGCTCTGACCTAAATGCTTTGCATTTTGTTTCTCACTTACGCACTGCTGCAATTTACCTTAATTTTATACACTCTATTTTTTTTATTAATATTATCTCAATGGCTTTTATTTCGCATCTTATGTTATGCATTCTGTGCATTCTATTTTTATCCTTATTTTTTTATTACTTTTCTAGTATTATCAAGTGGGTTTTACCCATGTAAAGATGCATTCTATGTATTCTATTCTGATCTTATCTTATTTTTACATGCAGGTTTCATCAAGTTTTTATATCTTCTATGTCTTTTCACATGAAGCACAGTGCATGTAATTTCTCTGTCGAAAAATATGTTGGGGTGCATTTCTTGCATAAATGAAAGGTGCTATACAAACCACGTCGTTGTTATTATTATTATTTCATATTTCTTTCATCAGCATAGTGTCTTTCCAGCCATTCTAGATAATCCACAGACCTCACAGTCAATCACTTTAATAGGGAATACCACTTCCAGAAAGTAGTCTGAGTAAAAACATTTCCAGTTCTTCAATGATTTGAAAATCTCAAGTCAAATCCCATTAACCTCCATTGAGTTGGACCGGCAGCAAAAATCTAGCAGGCAATAAAAAAATATCAGGAACAATAAAGTAAAAATGAATGGCAGGTGATGTTTAACCTCACAGCCATGCTGGGCCCATTTCCACTGATAATACAGAAGTAAACTCAGTCACAATTCTTTTTTTATGCACTAAGACATAAAAAATGAAATGTGAATGTGTAAAATCTGACACCATGGTCCCTTGTGTAGTTTACAAGGCTTTGAAAAGCATCTTACATAAAAACTGGGACCTTTGTGTGCTTTGCATTCTCACAGTATGTGGCTCTCAAAAACAAAAGCCTCTGAGTTTTATAATTTTGACATTGGAAAATCAATTTTAGGCTGAGATATTTCTGCCATCTTTACTCTGCAAAACATAAGTATTACTATCATGAACAAGTGTCCAAACCATTGTCTGTCTCCTAATAGAGAGAGATCAATGGAGAGCCACTAATTGGCTTGTATTTTTTGATGTCTTTCTCTGACATTTAGCTGCAGCATGTCCTCTCTGCTTCGTTCATCAGTGCTGCAATGATTGATGTATCCGTGTTGCTTCTTTAGCGGTGTTGTCAGCAGGCACGTAAAAAGAGAAGGCAATAAAATAATGAAATAAAGGAGATCTACATATAAAAATAGCCACCCGGGCTCAGTTCTTTGCTGAGTGCTCATTTGAAGTAATTATTCATTAAAAGAAGGCTGGGTGAGCCAGCGTAGAAATCAATTACAATATTTTTTAGCCTCTGCTTTTGTTCAAGAACAGAAATACTACTAATGAGCTGCATGGATTCCATCTGACTCCACTCTAGGCCAGGGCTTAGCTTGCACTCTACTTTCACTTTCTCTTTTCTTGCTTTTCTTGCTGCTATCTCCTGCACATGCATTCTCACCCACATGCACATGCAAAAACTGTTCAAAGCTGGCAGGATTCAAAGCCATTTAGCAGCCAGTTTCCAATGCAGAGAAACCACAGTAATTAATAGCGGCGGGGCTAATCAGGGTTTTTGACTTTGGAAGTGAACACAGACACAGTGTAAGTCATACCATACCACCCCCTCCACCTTTTACAAATTATAAAATGCTGAAGGGGTCCCACTTATCTACATTCTCATTAATAGAAACCAATCATCAATACAAGGCTTTAATTAACAATGCTTTGTGTTGAAACAGACGCTCAGTATTCTGAGGAATCCTCCCTGGCTGCAGTTTTAGAGGACATCCTCAGTATGACTGTCCATTCAGTTCCGCCAAATCGATATCCTTGATATTCTCACGCAACACAAAAAAAGATGAATGTTTTCATCCATATTAAAGCCTTCTGAAAATATCCCTTTGGGGGGAAATAGTTCATCTCTTCAACGCAGCTGGGGGGAAAGTGGTTAGTATTCTCTGTGATAGATTATAGGCTCTATCATCTTCCCCTTGAAAGGCAGGCACACAGTTTGGTACGGATGCCATAGTATTATATAAAAAAGGTTCTTGAATTTGAATGCGCTTTTACACTTAAAAAGTAAAAGCGAGTGTAGTCTGTGAATCGGCTAATGAGGAGTTTGGTAATGCAATTATTGCTGCTTAATGAATATGGAACATCTGGGCCTATTATTATGCATCAGGATCAACAGAGCAGGCTTGTTATTCTATTACTTGTTCATTATAAACTTCCTATGACATCACTGTGTTATTAAAATTGTTACCTGACATAACATATGCTGAACACTGTTATCTACACAACCTCACAGGATGATGAAGGCCATCTTATTTTACAGGCTCAGAATGAAATGCATAGTACAAATTGGAACAACACAATTGATAGCAGGGATAAATGGTGCAATTTATTTATGATAATATGCAGACACACAATTATTATGACTAATTGGTGTAAACTCAAAGTGCATCAGAACTAACAGGATGAAAGCACTAACCCTGCCCACAGCAGGGTTACCACTTTTTAACCCACACACACACACACACACACACACACACACACACATATTATATATATAAATATATATATATTGTATGTAGTGTATATTTCATATATAGATATACTTTTACTTATATTTTTGTAAATTCTGCATTTATTCATTTGTTAACTGTGAGCATGGATGTAAATAAACTTAAAGTCAGACTCATCAGCTTTATTTTTCTTCTAGAATATAAACTTTAACCTACAGTCCTGCTTTAAACACCAAGGACAAAACTCTGCATGTTGAATCACCGGGAAACCCACCTGTTGAGACATGGCGTCTGAAACAGACTGTTGACCACACTACTAAGAAGGACACCAGGCAGAAAATGCACTCTCTAAGCAGCACGCACTCTGTGAGATATAGTGCTTAGTGTCCCTGCTGTGTAATTAGAGCTCTGGTGAGTCTCTGAATGCAGCCTCCATGACAATTTAAAAAAGTGATGACAATGGATATAAAAACCCATTCTACGTTCTATCTCACATTTTTCCATTGTCGCCCCTACGATGGACTGAGACTGAAGTATGCAGAAGGCTATTACCAAGGTCTAACCAGGAGACTGACATAAGCAACAAACCTTGGATGTTCATTGGCTTCAAGATGCACACCTCTTTAAAAAATGACAACAGTGGATATGGACCTTGTGTCCACCAAGGATAAAACCTGTGACAGCAGACGCAGGTTTGCTCTAAATGCTCTAAAAAGAAGCTCTAAGTGGTTTCCCGTACATTCATTTATTTGTGGCGGCTCACTGCAATTCAAACATCTGCCATCTCAAATAGAGTCTTTGGACCTGGACCTTACGTTAAGAGCTCTGTTAAATCCTGTGCGGTTATTCATCGCTTCGCACTCTCAGAGAAGAGAGTATACTCTGGGCACAGATGGAAATGAAAAAGAACAAACCAAAGCTTTCTGTCGATCTCTTAAAAAACAGTGACATTGGACACTGACCTTGGAGGTTTATCAGCTTCAAGGCACAAACTACTCTTAAAAAAGCTCTAAGTCAGGGCGCCTGGTGGCTCAGCTGGTAGAGCAGGGGCTCCATGCACAGAGGCTGTCTCCTCGCCGCAGCAGCCGCGGGTTCGAGTCCAGCTTCAGCCCTTTGCTGCATGTCGTCCCCTCTCTCTCTCTCCCCCTTTCACAGTATATCTGTCCTATCAAATAAAGGCATTGAAAAAGCCTCAAAAATATATCTTAAAAAAAAAAAAGCTCTAAGTAAAACTTACTCTGTGTCCACTAAGCACAAAACTGTGAAGCAGTTCGACATAAAAATACAGCTTTAAGTGACGGTGGATGCTCCGGCTCAGCGTTCAAAGTTTACTTTAACAGTAGACACAAGCCTTGGAGGAGCATCAGCACCACGGCACAAAGTGCTTTACAAAGCAATGACAGTGGACAGCTGTGCAGAGTGTCCACCGTCATCAAGCATAAACCATGACCTCAACCATCTAATTTGCCGGACAGGACTTGACTGCCCATCAGGAAAGGCAAAATGACAGTGCACCGATAAAGAAAAAGAAACACCGCACACAAAAAATGTGCTGCAAGAAGGAATCCACATCTCTTTAAGTGAATCCTCCCAACAATGCCAAGTTGTGGCAGGAGTAGAAGTAATGTTTTTGTTATACTGTAGACAACAGCACCTTGGGGAATTTCACCCCCAGAAAATTATTAGGAAATTTAAACACTAAGACTAAATAAGGTCACACAGGCACAGACACACTCAACCAGAGCCGTGAATGCAAAGAAATACAAACAAAAATGTGTTTACTAATGTTCTTTTTCTTAAAATTGAAGTCTCTATAAAAACATGGTTACACACACACTTCACAAAAAGAGCAAGAAAAAAATCAATCAGCGACACAAACCAATGAAAAGAAACTACCAATAATAACAACATGAGGAACACAAAAGCCAGAAATAATTATTGCTTATAAACAAAACATCAAACCGAAAAGAAACTCAATACCATCAATTTAACCAGCCTCAACAAATGAAAGAGAAGACAAAATACTGAGTCACATTCATGAAATGTGAGCAGAACAAATTTGTGTTAGCAGAAGGAAATTAACTTGTATTCTGGCATTCATCAATGTTTTAGCAGCTCCGATCTGTTCACAGGTACTAACAAAATCTACACCTGCTTCTGATCACTCAGAGAGCTTATGTAAATAAGGAATGCAGATAAATATTGCTTGTCATTATAAGAAATTATAATTTTAACTTGTGTTTTCCTCTGTAATGTTCACAATATTTGCAGATGCCTTTGAAACACATAAGGTAAACATGAAAAATGAGTAGAAATATAATACATTTGGATCAATTAGCTGGCAGTTAGCAGGTTAAGTGAAAATAAAAGATTAGTGATGGCTGTAAGAATGTAGAAAGTAGCAACTTGTGAGATCATCACATAACACAAAATACTGAGCCTAAGCCTGCTCAAGTACAGGATACACCAGCTGTGTGGCTAGGTGATGTGGTTTTAATATTGCCATATTTTTAGGCTATATCACAATACATGATTAATGTCTTAGTATTTAAAAACCTCTTCTAAATCAATGTTAAATATTAAAATATAAAATTATTTATTGAGTTGCAATATATTAGCTACTACCATATAATAAAGTAAATTAAACTATTATTATAAAAAATAATTAAATAAAATGCTGTTAAAACAAAGTGAAATAAAGCATTGTTATTGTTGATTAAATCAAAGCGGAACCCATGGTGCTTTAATTTTAAAGGACCCAAATTGTCTCTGGCCAAAAGTGTCGATGTTTTTGATGTGGACCTAAAGCTTCCACTCAATTGATGGATGATAACCTTAGCATTTACTAACATTATTATTATCAAATAACATTAACTGTTAGCACAGGGCCTTTAACCATTCACTGTGAGCGAAAAAAGCAACATCTCTCCAGTTCATATATTAAAAAGATTTGGAAGTAGCAGTGGTGCTCCATGGCCGCAAAATACGACTAAATAGTTGTGACAGTTGCTCTGTAGGTACGAAAAGACATGAGTGAGTCTGTAAGAGGCAGAGAGCCTTAGGAGAGTGAAAGAAGAAAAATACTGAAGAGATGAAAAATGACGTGACAATTTATACTTAATGTTTGCGATATAGCCTTTTTTTGTTGTTTTTTTTTTTTATTTAAATTGCACATGGATAAAGCCCCCATTCAATTGAGTATATTCCATATATCGGCCACCCCAGTTTGGAGGTATTTACTGACCATAAGCAGCTAACTTAACATTACCTTCTATGATTATGAGCAGCAGTAAAGTATCATACAAATATTGTTTTGTGCGATATGAGAATGGAGCTTATTAGCTGAAATGTCTACCCTGACACTGCGGCACACTGCAATGATGAGCAATTGAAAATGCCAGTATGAGTGTGTCTTTAAAGGAGCTCAGCAGTATGAAAGTAAGCTTTGAAAGCCAGAAATCTCAGCACCTGGCAAAGTAATTGTTGAGTCACTGGTATTGATCAGAAAAGGCCATCAGCCTCCTACAGATGTAACACAGGCATTTGTGTTGTGAGGCAGTAAAAGTCTTACCTCTTTCCCCTTTAACCTTTTCTCAGTGAGAGAAAGTCCACCGCTGGTTTCTGGATATGCACAGTTTCACATTCACACAATTACACCTGCACGCTGCCTCATGCAATCACAGTCTTTGTGTTGTGATGTAGAGATCTGGTGCCTTGCTCAAAGGTACTTTTATAGTTATTGATTCCCCTTTCCTTTACTTTGTTTTTCTGGGTTTAGTTCATTTTTTGACTTACTGAGTAAATCATTGTATTATCAATAAAAAAAAACAATTCAAAAAGCTTTAATTTCATGCAGTTACTATGGAAGCCAATTTTTATAATTTAGGCACGGTTCGAACTGAGTCCGAATTTTGACATATCAAATCAAAATAAACTCATTTGTATAGCATAACTTTTCTTTCTGCGATGACAATTATATTTTTGCATATGTTGGGTAAGTATAGACTTAAAGTATGTCTAAAAATATTCTAAAAGCTCTGTGTCTAATTTAGATTTTCAAAACCACTGTGTAACATTTCTTAAAAGTTAAACTGCGGTGCCCCCCACCTGTACTGTCAATAAAGCACTGTGGACAACAGCAATGCATTCTGCAGCTTTGCACCAGTTTTCAACATTATTGATTAATTATTTATAAACAAAAAAAATATATCATCAAAGTAATTTTAAAAGTGCTATTATCACATACAAATTCTAAGTTTTGTGTCTTTAGCTAACCATTGTCTAGCCATTGCTTTAATAAAAATACTTGGGTTTAAAGGTCAAACACTTTCACTGTTTATATTCTAAGTAAATCAGCCTCATCTAATCGAAAAAATGACCACATAGGTCGACTGTGTAAGCACTTACTTATGACCCATTCTTATGTTTATTGTACAGCGGGGCCATCTAGTAGCCGCAGTAATTCTTACAGAAGCAGAAAAGGAGATGAAATGATGTAGCATAATAAGTCTTTGTGATGTTGTTTAAAAGATGCCCAAAGGAAGGGGTGTTGGATGGATCAAACAAACACAGGACTTTTACCCAAGAGATGGATGTTGAGCATCCCAAAGTCAATGTTAACTTCTTCAATAACGAAGTAACCCAGTATCCTAGTATGTGTAGCAGTATGTATGTAGTATGAGTAGCTAATGATGTATGTGACATACTGCATGATTTTCGTCATGTTCCATAGTGATAACTGTAATAATTTAACACCAAAACTTCTTGGGGTCTTGTTTTTCCAAAACCAAACCTAACCACACAGTTTTAGAGCTGAACTGCGACTGTTTTATGATGCCAACTGTGACTGTAACAATATGTTGTTTTGGGGACAATTATATATAAGCTATAATGCTTGACGAGTTATCCATCATCAGTTTTTAAAGGCCAATGTGAAGGCATGAAACACTTAAGATGATTGCCTCCATAAAGGCCATTAGATTCATAATGGTCTACATTGAAGGGCATCTTCCCATTTATACCATGGTCAACTACCAACAATATTCAATTTTATTTTTATGCTTTCTGCAATCAAAATCTAAAGGTTTTTACAAGCCATAACACCTTTTTCCTGGTAACATCTGAGAGTTCACCTAAAACCTGGAACAATAATTACCACCCCATAAGGTTCTTGTGCAATGGAAATGTTATTCAGTACTCGAGAACCTTAAATAAGACAAAGCAAGAGAGGAAACATTTGTAGTCCGTTGTGGCTCAGCTATTAGCCAGAAAGCTAACGTTATGCTAGCAAGACTGAAGGTCAATAACACTGCATACTGCTAATAAACAG